>NC_081296.1:61737244-62053244 GCF_030435805.1 Mustela lutreola
TCATGCAAAACAGAAACTCTTTCCATTTCCCACTTAACATAGCTATGACAGCATAGATTGTTCAAAATAAATTTTACTGTAAGACAAAAAGGACATAAAATACAGTAGCATAAAAAACTAAATTCACAAAGTTCAGATTTCTGATCTCTTTAAAACTAAATTTTAAGCTCTGCAACTTACTAATTTAATAATAATTTAAAAATACCTTCTCTGGTCAGGTACTCAGAAATGAAGAAGGAGGAAGGAGAAATGGGAGGAGAAAGAGAAGAAGAAAAAGAATAAACCACCACCTAAATCCAAGATACCCCCTCCAGCTAGAAAACCCATTTCCTCATGTCACTATTTATGTTTTAAAGTCCATCTAAAATGGCACTTTCTCAATGGGGAGAAGATTCTTTCTTGACAGTCTTCTTAGACAAAACTTTCCATTTAAAACTGTGTTCTCAAAGCATTTCCCTCACATCTCTATTCTGGCATTTATTGACTGAACTATGATGAGTCTCTTAAAGTCTCCCAGAAACTGAACTCCCTAAATACAAGGATCACATTTTATTTATCTTTGCAGCCTATAAGAGCCCAAAACGGTATCTAGCAGAAATTAGGCATTCATGTTTGCTCTCCATGGCCCAATATTGCTGAGAATGTTCATCCCTACTTCTATATTATTAATGCTCTGTTATGATTACCCATTAATTCACTCACTCTTTTAACACATACTCATCACACAATGTGCACCTAGTACAACGCTAGGCACTGGGGGTACATGGGGAATAAATCAGACACGGTTCCTAGCCTCAGCTCTCTCAATCTAATGTAGGATACAGTAAAAGTTACATGTTCACAAATAACATTCCCTGGGACATATCAGTTTTAAATACCATCTTGGGTGAAAAAATACAAAATTTATATTCAAGCCCACAGCTTGCTCAGGTACTCTCAACGCACATATTCAACTGCCTTCTCAGTATTTTCAACTGAATGTTTACTAGGCATCTCACATTTAACAAGTCCCAAAGAGAGCTCTTGATATTCCCCCACTAAACCCTCTCCTTTCCTATCTCAGTAAATGTCCATACCATTCACCTAGTTGTTCAAGCTATGACCAATTCATCTTTTCCTCCATCCTTCCACAATCATCATCAGGTCCTGCTGCCTCTAGCCTCAGTATGTATCAGTTACCCTAATCTTTATTTTTTTATTACTTTTTAATATATGTTTAAGTCTTTATTTATTTCAGAGAGAGAGAGAGAGAACATGAGAAGGGGAAGGGTGGGAGAGAGAAGCAGACTCCCTGCCGAGCAGGGAGCCCAATGTGGGACTCGATCCCAGGACTCCAGGATCACGACCTGAGCTGAAGGCAGTTGTTTAACCAACTGAGCCACCGAGGTGCCCTATCCTAATCTTTAACAGTAGAGACCACCATCATCTCTTACCTGGAGTCACTGGTGACCCTACTGCTACTTTTGCTCTTTCACTCCCACCCAGTTTCCACCCATTAGCCAGAAGATCCTTTCTAAAATATTCCCTGGATTGCAATTAAAATCTACTGTACTGAGAATGAAATCCAAACTTCTTATCTCACCCTCCAAAACTATATACGATATGATGTCTACATACTATCTCTCCTCTTATGTTTCTATCCCGGCGTTTTCTATATTCATACCATAAAGCATTTGCACTTGCTATTCCCTGCACTGTTTCCCCGCTCTCCCCCAAACTGGCATTTCTTCGCATTCAGGTCTTAGTTCAAATGTCACCTCAGAGAGAACTTTCCTGACTGCCTTTCATACACCCCACCCTAGTCAGTGTCAAAACACCCTGCTTCATTTTTCTGATACCACTTATCCCTATTTGAAACTGTACTGTTAATTTGTCTGACTCATCTCTAAAATCTAAGCTCCTTGAGCGAAGGCAATTAATAAATGGCTTTAACCATAAAAATACAGGTACAGGAGCACCTGGGTGGCTCAGTGGGTTAAGCCTCTGCCTTTGGCTCAGGTCACGATCTCAGGATCCTGGGATCAAGTCCCGCATCGGGCTCTCTGCTCAGCAGGGAGCCTGCTTCCTCCTCTCTCTCTCTGCCTACTTGTGATCTCCGTCTGTCAAATAAATAAATAAAATCTTAAAAAAAAAAAAAAAAAGGTACATGGGAAAAGGGAGATCTAATATAGTTTAAGTTGTAAAGAAAGCTTCTCCCAAGTAATGTAGATGGATGACAATGAATTAACCGCATAAAGTGGGAGAAAATAAGGATTCTGAGCAGAAGGAACAATGTTGAAAGAACAGGAGATTAAAGAAAGCATGTCGAATTTAAGTAAATGCGGGTCAGTATGGCTAAAGCAGAGTAAGAAAGAGAGAGGAAAGTGGATATAAGCACAAGCCAGATTACATAGTATTTTGAAAGATCCTGGTCATTACCCTAAGAGAAATTAGAACTCTACAGATTTTAAGAAGGTAAGTGATATGACTGGATTTGCATTTGTATAAAATCACTGGCAGCAATATGAAGAATGGGCTGGGGGAAAGCCACGAACCACAGGTTAGGGTACGTAGGCCCACAGAATAAACAAGGGTACAGAGACGCAGACAAACTTGAAAGCTATTTAGAATGTAAACACATGGTGGTTAAGGGAAAGGGCGGTTCAAAATGACCCTGAGGCTTCTGCGTTGGCACATCTGAGATAGACCAGAGAAGAAAGACGAAGATGGGCTAACTTGGGCAGGGAACTACTTGCACTCTTAACCAACACCCAAAGCAGCGAAATAAGGATTAGGAATGTTGTTGAGGGCTAGGGCTGTTTCCTTTTTCACAGCCCACCGCGGTTCGCAATGCAGCACAGTAAACGGGTTCTACATGAATGCTTTCGGATGACGCCTCTGCCCTCTTCACAGATGCATCTGCTTGGAGCAGGTGTCTTGGAAGACTCTCGTCGCTCCACTCAAAAGCCTAGTTACTCTAAGGCTAAGGAAAACTCTACTCCTTCCTCTCTGTTAGGCATCATCTCGGCTACGAAGCCCTGCCAGTGTCAGATAGACTGGGGTGATTTCTACCGTGAATCCACCGCTTCTGCGACAGACTCCGGGACAGAAAAGCTCGCTCAGTATGTTTCTCTTTATTTCTCTATCTTCCCTGGAACCTGTTCTCCGCAGGGCAAGGCGGCTCTTCCCCTGTGCTATCCCCAGCGCCCAACACAGTGGCCGACTCAGAGCAGATCTCAGTTCGAACACTTGAGTGAATGAATTGACGAACGAATGCTTCCTGGGTGCTCCCAGTCCCACGGAAAATCCCAGACCCAGGCCTCGGGAGCCTTGACATCTCCCCCTTTCACACCCACCAGACTCGGCCAAGCGCACCTGGGTTACGAACTCCGCGTTGATCTGGGACACCGTAGGAGCCACGATTTTCTTGGGCTGAGCAGGGGCCGCCATGGCAGCACTCTCCGCTCCAGTGGAAAGGAAAGGTCCCCTCGGAGCAGTGGGGAACCCGATGTACTTCCCCTAACAGGTAGCTGTGGCGGCCCAACTCCGCGAACCAGGAGCCCGCGGGCCAAAATATCCTCACTGTTCACAGTCTCAGAGGAGCGCGTACCGCAGCCCCTGCACTTCCCCGGAAGCGGAACGGAATAGGGCCGGAAGTTCGTGCAGGTGTTGGGTCTCAGCTAGAGAATGCAAGGGCTTCGGCCTCCTCCTCGTGCGCCCCCTAGCGGGAAGATGGGAGAACGCACCCGGTAGTGCGGATAGAGTCTCAATGTCTGGGCAGGTAGGTAGGTGGTGTCGGGCGACGGTTCTTCTGGTAGAGTTGCCGGCGTCGGGGAGACTTGGCAGTTCTCTCAAACCTAAAAAAAGCGGTAGTGAAAAAAATATAGGCTGGGTATGAAGGGCTTGGTTTTAAATGTTTTTAAAAGATTCATGAAGGTATAGGTTGACATACAATGAACTGCATGCACATATTTGGAGTGTAAAATTTGATCTGTTTTCAGTCCTACATCGGTGAAACCATCACCCAAATCAGGATGTTAAGCATATTCAACACCCCGAAAAGTTTCCTCATGCTTTTTGCAATCCATCCCTATTGCCAAACTAGGGGAAAAGGGCACTAGGTTAAAAGGGGCTGACAGGTTAGTGAGTGAAGAGGCAATGGAGAAAGGAGGTGTAAAATGGATTTTCAATATAAAAAACAGAAAGATACAACAGTAACCAGAATGACAGGTAAAACTCAAGTTTTTTGTTCCAACTGTTATCTGTTTTTACGCAAGGTGCAGTGGATTTTTATTTTTTTATTTTTTGGCCTATCCTCCCTTCTTTCCAAACACAACTTCAAATTTGACCTAATAGCTAACCTGCATAAATGCAAATAAATGCAAATTATTGGGCCTAACACGTGACATGAGAGAAACTCTGAAGATGTGGCTTAGCTATCCATGCTTTTAACAAACTCTCTATATGATTCCAATGCACACTGAAGTTTGAAAACCACTGATCAACAGTTGCAATTAATGGAGTTATGAACAAAAAGCAGAGGAGCACAGGGGATAGATTGTTTGGGTAAATCAGAAAGGCTTCCAGAGGAAGTAGTATTTAAGTTCAAACTCAAAGAATGAATAGAAATTTGCCAGTGTAGATGTAAAATATTACAAGTTCCATATCCCTTTAATAATACCATTGTGTCACTTTTCGTTTTTTTTTCTTTTTTTTTTTTCCCCTCTTGGTGCTAACTGAACCCCAGCAGTTAGCCCTGAAATTTAAGTCCTTCTAATCAGCAATAGAAAGTTCAAGATAGGAATTAAATGTTCTTTCCTGCTTCTAAAAAGCAGATAGTCTGTTTCATCAAAAAGTCCTTGAGGCATCTGGCTGGCTCAGTAGGTGGCCTGGACTCTTGATCCCAGAGCCATGAGTTCAAGCCCCCCACGTATAGTGTAGAGATTACTAAAAAACAACAGAAAACCCAAATAAGGGTTATTTAACATAATATGTAAATAGAAATGTTTTGGGGGCTCCTGGCTGGCTCAGTCAATAGAATATGCGACTCTTAAAAAAAAAAAAAAAAAAAAAAAAAAGAATATGCGACTCTTGATCCCAGGGTTGTGAGTTGAAGCCCCATGTTGGGATAGAGATTATGTTAAAAAATAAGTAGAAGTCAATTCATCATTTAAAAAATGTTTTCTGCAAGCCAGTTTTAAACACTTTAGTTTTTTTCCCATAATCATGTAAAGTCAAATAAAATCTGGCTGAACTGAATTTCTTCTTTGAACAGTGTGAAGTCTGTATCTAATTTAAAATAATAGTGGGAATAATAGTGGGTAGACAAAATGGAGACAAGAATAGCAAGAATATGCATGGGAGGAACTTTCTTTAGCACAAATCTGGAGCAAGCCAAAGAGGAAGATAAATGGGTAAACGGGTAGATCATGTGACATGTAATGCAGTTAACATCCTTTTGTAGGTGGTAATAAAATATCAAAGAAATGTACTAAGAAGGAAAAGTAAAAAAATAAATAAATAAGTAAAAGGGAGATGATTAAATATCCATCTTAGGAAATTCAGTGTAGAAGGAGTGGGCCCAGGAAAAGTGTTTGGCCATCAGTACCTTATTCTAGTATTATGAGCTTTTGCCTTCTATTTAAAAAAAAAAAAAAAAGTCCAAACTCTATAATTTGAAAGTTTATTTTTAAAATACTCTGAAATTTAAATTCTTCAGGACTCTTAACCACCACCCACTTTCTTTCAACACACACATATTTTGTCTTAAAATTGTTGGCCCTACTGCAGTACAAAACAAGAAACAATAATTCCACTAACTCAGCCAATGGAACTACTTCAGTAAGTAATCATGCTACAACCTGGAATCAACCAAACAAAAATTTTTAATAAATCTCTTTAAAGGTATTTATAAAGTTTATTTTTTCAGAAAACCAAAGTAATTGATTCAACAATACTAACAGTTCTAGCATGCAGCAAATCATCATTTAACATCTAATGTTTAATTTTTGTATCATGGAGGTATACAGTTTATTTTCATTCCTATAAAAAGTTTCCACAAGAAGCTTGCAGTGATAAAGGTAAATAAGGATTGTTACAGGTACTTCCAATAGCACTACAGTACATCTTTGACAAAATTTTTTACAATATTCCAACTTTCAATATGAAACAGCTTAAAAAGTCATGGGCCAAAAAAAAAGTATAGTAGTATCACTTAAGCAAATAAAGTCTAATAATCATACAAGCACAACACTGTTAGGACTCTCCCTGTTTGAGCTGGGAAATGGCTAAATGAGACATTTGCTTCAAATAAAATTAAATAAATAGCTTTGGAAAATCCCCCAATACATAATTACAAACAAAAAATCCTTGAACCTACCTATATTCTTGGAAAATATGAACTAATTTTTCCTTGTTTTTATGTAATAGGTATGTTCTTGAAAAGTTTTGTGTAAAGCAAATTCTGCTTGCATTGGAGGAACATATCTGGAGGAAACCTAAGAGAAATTCTTCTTTAAAACATGATTCTCCTGCATATTAATACACATTGGGCATTTTATCGGTTACTGTTACTGTTATCTGTTACTATACTGTTACATTTTATCTCTGTATATTAAACCCAAGTTTCTCAAAATGCACTGGAAAAAGAAGATACCAACCTCTCTTCCCCCTTCCTCCTATACAAAGACAATTCTTAGAGTATGACAAAGAGCTTACAATGCAAAGAATGTTTATTATCCATTCTTAACAGAGGGCTTGTCACTATATTTAAGTATACCAGGAAAAACACCCACCAGTTCTTCTCTTCAAAGATAATGGTTACTTTATTACTAAGAAATGTCATTCTTAAAGATTTTATTAAAAAATGGCAAATACAAAGGACAATTTGTGATTATGTCTTTTATAGCTTAAGATTCAGTATTTCCCAATCATGACAGTGCTGTTTCGAAGAATGATACCCTCAATTCCATAAGCACTTTATTACTATTGGGAATAATTACCTTACTAATCAAAACAATTTGCTAAGGATCAAAATAACATTCTTTAGCATTAGCGTCTTGCGAGAAACAACAGAATTAAAAACTAGAATTAGACCTACTCTTTGCCATTTGATCCAACTTAACAGATTTAGTTAAGTACAGGACCACTCAATTCAAGAGGCATTAAAACAAAGTTTTACTGAAGTAAAACAGAAATCATGTGGAGATGTAGATCTATGGGTGAGTCTTAAGTCTATACAACTACTGTTGTCAATTATTTAGTAAACAGATGAATTTCATTTATTCCTCTGAAAAGATAATACTGCATACATATCCTCAAAAAGATTATGGCACTTGGAAAATATTCCCGATTAGTAAACATGATAAATGTATACAGGTGCATTCTAGTCTCTCCGACTTTCAGATCTTTTGGGAAAGACAACAAGCTGCACAAAAGGCCAACTTTGAATCCCCTCTGGAAAAGGAGGTAAAGCTACCAGGGGTCCTAAGAATAAATGGTTTGCAAAAGACCAATGAAAATAATGCCATGATTTTTTCATCCATCTTCACTTTTACTGCCTTCAGTTTTTAAACTTAGAAGAAAAAAAATCTGCAATGGAATTTGAGCCATAGGTGGACAAAATGATGCTTTCATATGAAACAAAATAAATAAAATGTAGTGGGGCTATTTGCTGCAGCCAAAACCCAACTTTTACCTCTGTCTTTTGAGTATATCTAAAAGGAGATGGCATACAGTAAGAAATAATTCCTTTAAAAAATGATGAACTGAGTTATTGTACCGCATCATGGATTTACATTTTCAATACAAAGTATATATTAAAATAAATAAATGTCTTCTATATGGCATCAAACCATGCTCTTCCCCCTAAAAATTAAGTTGGCTGTTCCTAAAACATCGTATTAATTTTCTACGTATCTTGGCTCTTACTTTCAGGACAAGCAACTGCCTATGACATCACTCAACCTAACAAAGGTCTTCTAATGAAAACACATTTTAAATGATATAGGCTTTAAGAATGAGATCACCAGAGAGACCACAGATGTGTTCCTGGTTCTGTCAGTTACATAACTGAATCTGAGAACTTTATCTTGTGGTTGGTCATTCCTTAAAGTGAGTAAGTTGATGTCTTTTCCAGTGAGGAGCCTGTCTGAATGTTTTGCCACAAACCGAGCATTCAAATGGCTTCTGCCCTGCATGAATTAGATAGTGTCTTTCAAGTTTAGATGGAGATCTAAAACTTTTGGAACAAACGCTGCATTGGTAAAGAAGGCCATCATTCCTCTCTGCACGCCCTGAATAACTACAATAATGACCGTGTTGGCTCTGCTCTGATTGCAGTAGTGCACTAGAGAGATAAGGCTGCCTGTTCCTATAGGGGGTACTAAGAATGAAATCCTCTGATTCAGCCTTAACTTTTATTTCTGGTATCTGATCTGACTCTGAGACCTCGTATTTTTGGAAACCAAGAGTCTGACATTGTTGGGAAGCATTATAGTTAACATTATCGCCTGGATGAATAAGAAGTTGGTTCAAATTTTCAAATTCTTGGCAAAGAGATCTTCTATAAGGAATCTTATCAATATGAGTTAACTTGTGTCTTTTTAAGTGAGCTGACTGCCTAAAAGATTTCCCACAAACATTACAGCCAAAAGGTCTCTGTCCAGTATGAATTAAATAGTGTCTTTGTAGTTTGGATATAGAAGGAAACACTTTCTCACATTTGTCACAAGGACACATCTTATGTCCAGTATGGATGTTTTCACTAGGAACTGAAAAACCACACTGAAGCACTTCACAGTTATCAAAGAATTCCTCTCCTGATGAACCATAGATAGATACATCTTTATTATTCACGGAGTTATCTAACATGTTTTCTGTTGTAAGGATACCTTTCAAGTTTTTACCCATATTTTGGCTCTGAAAGTGCTTTTGCCAAGAAAATGGCAAAGTCAATGTTTTCTTCTTTTTATTGCCAACTGGCTTATATGTTCCACGTTTGCCAAGAGAACCCATAAATGTTTTCGGGGTTTGTTCAGGGCTCTGCTCACCAGAAATAAGATCGTAATTTTTCAAGAAACTGTTTTTGTATACTTTTTTCTCAGATCGAAAATTATCTAATTTCTTACCCCCAGCACGTTTAAGTTTAGCCAAGATTTTTTTCACAATGGTTTTATAGTTGTAGTTTCTTTTGAGCCGGCTTGGAATTTTGCCACCTCTGGCAGGAAAACACTTATGTCCATTGAGAATCTGCTCTGATTCAAAACACTCTTCACACTCTGGACACTGAAAAGGGACGATATAAATAGAGTGGACGTCAAGTTGATTATTCTCCTCAGATTCACCTATATCACCATTTTCAAAACCATCCTGCTTTGCATTTAATTTATTAGGCAGGGGGCAGGATTCTGGACTCTTTACCTTTAGTGAAAGTGTCTGAAAAGTCTTATTCCTGGTATGGATTTGTTTATGCTTCATAAGTTTGCTCTGAATCTTAAATCCTTTTTGACAAAAACAACATTGAAAAGGTCTTTCTTCTGAATGTGTGAGTTGATGAATTTTTAAATGAGTTGACTGTCGGAAAGATTTACTGCACAAGACACACTTAAAAGGCCTCTGGCCAGTATGAATAAGTGCATGCCTATCAAGTTTTGACTGTGATGGAAACATCTTGCCACAGATTGTACACGCGTGAATATTCTTTCTTTTCTTTGTAGGGCTGTATGTAGGATCGGACTTAGAGCGTGAGTGTAATGCCCATCTTTCCTCTGTGGTAAAAGTATGATACATCCCATATACTGGCTTTTCTTGCTTGGCCTCCAACAGTCTTCTGACCTGTTTAACATCATTCTGGTACGTTTCATTGTGAAGTTGTTGGTGCTTCACAAATGTCTTCAGATTTTTAAAGTGGCGTTGACAAATGCTACATTTAAAAGGCAGATTATGAGTTAGTTGATGTCTCTCCAGATGAACCAGTTGCCTAAAGGTTTTATGACACACATCACATTCAAATGGCTTTTGACCAGTATGAATGAGATAATGCCTAGCTAATTTTGATGGTGTTTCAAAGTGCTTGAAGCAAATATTGCAAATATATGGCCTGTTTCTAGGTAGTTTGTTGGCTACTACACACTGTTGAATCTTTAGCATTTTTAAATTGTTTTCAGCCATCATATTCTTCAGTGATATACTCTGACGAACTCCATGTTCTTAAACTCCACAGATGTCTAAAAATCAAAAATAAAAATGTATTAATTTAAAAATTATTTATTCAAATAAAAAATAATTTAAGTTGTCCTTTGGTTAAAGATATTAAAGGTACAGGAGAACCTGGCCTTTTTCTTTGTTTAAAAAGTAAGTTAATAACCATTTTAGATGAATAGTTTAGATTTATAGAACTAAATTCACATACAGAAATGATTGGTCTTGGGATGCCTAGGTGGCTCAGTTCGTTAAGCATCTGCTTTCAGGGGTGCCTGGGTGGCTCAGTGGGTTAAAGCCTCTGCCATCAGCTCAGGTCATGATCCCAGGGTCCTGGGATCGAGTCCCACATTGGGCTCTCTGCTCAGCAGGGAGCCTGCTTTCCCTTCTCTCTCTGCCTCCTCTCTGCCTACTTGTGATCTCTGTCAAATAAATAAATAAAATCTTAGAAAAAAAAAAAAAAAGCATCTGCTTTCAGCTCAGGTCATGATCCCAGTGTCCTGGGATCGAGTCCCACATCAGGCTCCTTGCTTGGCAGGGAGCCTGCTTCTCTCTCTGCCCCTGCCTGCCACTCTGCCTGCCTGTTCACTCTCTCTGACAAATAAATAAAATCTTAAAAAAAAAAAAAAAAGAAAAGAAATGATGAGTCTTTAAAATAAATTTCTAGGAGTACCTGGCTGGCTCAGTCAGTACAGTATAGGACTCTTGATCTCAGGATCATGAGTTCAAGCCCCTGGGTGTAGAACATACTTAAAAATAAATAAATAAATAAATTGGGGCACCTGGGTGGCTCAGTGGGTTAAAGCCTCTGCCTTCAGCTCAGGTCATGATCCCAGGGTTCTGGGATCGAGCCCTGAAATGGGTTCTCTGCTCAGCAGGGAGCCTGCTTCCCCCTTTCTCTCTGCTTGCCTCTCTGCCTGCCTGTGATCTTTCTCTGTCAAATAAATAAATAAAATCTTAAAAAATAAATCAATAAATAAGTAAATAAAATTGTAAAAAACCTTTAAATAAACATAATTTTAAGCTATATTTCTAACTAATTGAGACAATACATTAAAAAGGGGAGGAGTCAAATTTCTTAACATTATAAATAGACTCTTTAATTCCAAGTTTCCTAGTTCTCTATTAAGTAGCATCATCATTATTTAGTTGCTTTGTCATTATTTATTATTTATTCATTTTTAAGAGAAAGAGAGAGAGAACCTGTGTATGAATCAGGGTGAGGAGGGGCAGTGAGAGAAAAGAATCTTAGCAGGCTCCACCCTCAGCACAGAGCCCAATGTGGGGCTCCACCTCACGACCACGAAATCATGACCTGAGCCCAAATCAAGTTGGATGCTCAAATGACTAAGCCACCCAGGTGTCCCGTTTTGTCATTTTTTAAAAATTAAGCTAGAAGGTAAAGAATTAAAATATAAAATAAAATTAAAGTAAGAATTAAATATATAAAGAATTAAAGTATAAGAATTAAAATATAAGATAATTAAAACATATTTAAGAATTAAAATATAAAAGAATTAAAATGTAAAACTAAAAATAAGATTATTTGCATATAATTATAGCATACCATGGGTAAGATCTGAGAGTATGTTTCAGTTACCAAGGTTGGATTACTTAGCCACATCACTAACAGTATTTACTTTTAATTACCTCTTTGGACCAACAAAGACAACATGGACAACTGGGAGAAAATGCCCCAGATAACTTGGGTTCTAGTCCTGATTTGTTACTGTATAATCTCAGTAGCAAAAAAAGGAAATAAATTCATCACTAAAACAGGGAAAATGTCTCCAGGCTGCATACCACATCAAGTTGTGAGAATCAATGGAAATAATCCATCTAAATGTATTGGAAAACTATGAAGTGATATACAAAAGGGAGGTATTACTTAGCTCAACACTAATCAAATTTTAAAACTTTATCCTTGTCTACATATTATGTATTTTTAGGGTTTCTAACTAAGAAATAAACATACCAAAAGAAAAAAGAAATAAACAAACTAACTAAATTTATAGTTCTTTGTATTTCTTCTTTGCATTTGTTGTGGAATTCCTAAAAGAGTCGATGAGGCAAATTGGCTACTTATATTCTTATCAATGGCTAAGTAACTGAAAGTTAAGTGTGGTTCACTTTTCAGACAATATAATAAAAGGATCATTTTGGTTTTGGAGTTAGTATAAGGACAAATATGCTTTCATTAATATAACTCTGTAGGATACATGCAAAAGATTACTAGGTATTTTCACAAAAACTGTATACCCTATCTTCTTTTATCAGAGAAAACAATCTTCTCATTCTTCTACTATTGCATTTACTTTAAATAAAGGAGTCAGAGATTTAAAAAAAAAAAGAAGCTGCTCTACCTCTCTAATGTTGTATCTTCTAGTTGAAATCACAAAGTTATTAAATCAAGAAAGGCAGTGTTCTTTTGTCAGTTAACTTAGCAAACATCCAACATATATGCTATTTGTATATATGTGTACTGTTTTCTCCTACAAGATACCCTAAACACAAAATCACAAACATATCCACTGTGGTTCTTTTCAGCAATGTGAATTAGAAACAAAAACATTCGTTTATTGAGCAAGTTTCTTCTACTAGGGGCTTTATTATAGTGTTTTCGTGTTTGAAAAACACAACTGCATGTTGCTACCATTAATGCACCATGAAATCAATTCAGTGGGTCACGATCGGAAGTCTTGTTTAATAAAGAGTAGATAATATGAGACTGCATAACATAAAGATGAATACCGTTTTGTGAAACTTCTGTTGAAAGAGGTAAGAATGTTGTGAAAGCTGTTCCTCGTATATCTCTTCACACAACCCTAGTCAGAGGAAACCACAACAAATCAGTCACTTTGTTCAAAGTAACCAAGTAATCCATTAGGTAAGACTGGGGCCCACAGGATGAGGCAGGATTACTAAGGAAAGCAGCAGTATCTAATTTTTTTCACTTGGGCCATATAACCCTGAAATATTTACCAAAAAAATGTAATTAGAGGCCTAATGGATATGCCATACAAGTCTATGCAAATAAAAGACTCTGACTGCAAGCTACTATGTTAATTCACAAATATACCATATGACCCAGATATCCATGTTAGCAACAATCAACTGTGGGTGCTATTCATATTCATTTTCACTACACTGGGTTAGAGAAAATACTTGTGAACACTCTCTAAATCCCTAAACATGCTAACACACCAATAGTTACGAGAATTAAGTTATGAATTCCTGTCAAGCTATCAGGTGTCAGGTTGGTCAATCAGGACAAAGAGCCAAGATGAAAATAATAATCAAGCCTTTATTCACTTACTGCCACAGTGCAAGGATGAGGCAAAACAAGTACTGGTTCCCAGGGTCCATTAGACAGAACTACACTAGGTGAGGATCAGATGGATGCAGCAGACACCGCATCTCCCTGCAGAGGGGGCCAGAACAAAAGGCTCAACCTCATCATGGGCCTGTGGGCCAGAGGAAGAGGAAGGAAGGGCTAGGAGTAGAAAAGTCCTGAGTTAAAACAGAGCAAAGTACCTCAAGCAAGCCCCTCCCCTCACCCATCCAAGGGGTCTTGGCAGAGATGGAGGGGCCTGGGAAGCACCCGCCAAGACCTTCTGAATGCAGGTAACTGAGCCAACAACCCAAGCTAGAATAAACACGGGGTGAGTCCTTGATTGCAACTCTCTCCAGAAAACTGCAATGCACTGGCCATGCACAAGTCTGGTGTGGAGAGGGCAGTTTTCCCCCCTACTAAGACTGGCCAGCCAAAGACATGCAATTGTCTACCTTCAGGCCTGAAAGATCACACAAAGGATTTTGTCCAGGATGAGCCAATCTCCTCTATTCCTACCGTATAACTTTTTTTCTTTAATAGTGTCTATGGAATACTCTTGAAAGAAGTCCCAGACTAGAACCACACCACACAACCATTTCTGATTATAACAGGAACTGACTACCTACAGTTCCTGTGCCAAGGTGTCTATGGCTGATCAACTACCACTAACAGTTAAGACTGGATACTATTGTCATTTGCCTTTATACCACGTGGGAAAGCACTTTACTTTGCTTGAACCATGGGTGGCAACAAGTGATCTCATCTGCTATTTATAAGTGATAGCTCAGGGATGTCCAGGGCTCCCAGGGCAGTCCCATAAGTACTTCTACAGGGTGCACATTAATCTGATAGAGCTGCAAATCCCACTTCAACTGATTCTCTGTGCTCTCAATTGATTTTATCGTTGGTGGTAATTATTAAAACCAAACCAAACCAAACCAAAGCCAACTCTGTGTACTTTTTCCTGTTAAACTGAAAATAAAAAGTAAAATAGTAAATCTCAGTGGTTCAACCTGAAGACTATTCGACAACGGCACGACAGGCTCTGTTGGAAGACTGTAAATACCGATTTAAAAGAATTTCAATGACGCTTCAAGGCTGAAAGCTTTTTGGTGTTTTTTTTTGTTTGTTTGTTGTGTTTTCTTTCTTTCTTTTAAACTAACATAATAAAGCACAGTGGGGACATCACAAAAGCCAATGAACAAGAGACGAAAGCCCTGAGAGAAACGTGGGCCACTTCCAGCTGGGGAATCATCTCTGGCGACATTTATCACAGCCTTTCCTTCGTGGTGGCTGCTTCTGCCCCACTTCCCCTGGCCCACGCTCTTAAACCCTCACCTCTCGTCCCAGACGGGCTGCAAAGGACAGAGGACCCTGACGTCCGGCCGTCGCCCTAATCACCCACAACCCAGAAGCATCTAAGGAGTCGAGTCGAGCCCAGAGACTGCAAAATCCCACACCAGGAAAGGAAGGGCAAGCGTGAAAACGGCTTTGGCCGCAGTCCGGGGAAAATGCCTCCTGCGACTCGACCCCCAGCAGGGGGGGGGAGAAGCATCCTTTCTGCGCCTTCCTCTAAAGGACTGCGGCTCCCCAAGAGACGCAGTCGGGAGGCGGGGGACTGGAAAAGGAATGGGAGCGGAGGTCGTGGCGTCCCCGCGACGGGTCCCCGGGCACCTTGGAGGGATCGAGGCAGGGCCGACCCTTCCCGGGGATCGCTCCACCTCACACACGGACTCCTCGAGTCCTCCTCACTCACCTGGAGCTGGCACGGACCGGGCAGGCGCGCATCCCAGGGCCCAGGCGCCGCGAAGGCAGCGAGCGCACGTCCGTAGGGCTGGCGCGGCGACGGGCTGAGCGCGCAGGCGCAGCGCTCCGGAGCGCCCAGGGACGCAGTCCGGCTGGAAACAGGCTCCCCCCAACCCCAGGGCCGCCGTCGCTTCGGCGCGGTCTGCGAGTCGGGCGTGAAACGGGGTTCCAGAGGTTGATCCCCGCCCCTGCGGCCGCTCGCCGCGCGCTGCAGTTTCGCGGGAAAGAGAATAGCGGCGTCAAGAAGGCCGGTTCGTCTGATTGGCGACGATGAGATGAGATGGGCGTACAGTGCTCAACATAGTGCCTAGAGCATAGTAAGCCCCCAAATAGCTTTATCACTTATTACTCTTTTTATATTACATACAACTTTATGAAGGGGTGGGATCTCATTTAAAATGAGGGAAATGAGATCGAGGCGTTAAGAAACTTATTCAGTGTTGCGTGGCTGGTAGACGATGGAGATGGGATTCGAACACCGCTGTTTAGCCCAAACCTGCACTTTTAATTCACTTCTTCCCAACTTAACCTCAGTATTTGATGTGGACACAATGAAGGGTTCAACGTTGCAGTCCTTTTACAGTTTTGGAAGGCACATTAGTAGGGATAGGATGTTTCGATATCTACCGAAGATTTTAAGTACAAAAGACAGTGGGAAATTACTGCGAATTTTTGCAGGTTCCGACTTTAAGTGTCTCAGCTTGAGCGCTGAGGACATGAGGGCAGGAAACAAGCACATTTTCTTTCGACTGTAAGTAACTTTTTGCATTACTTGTTAAGGACCCCTGACAACAAAAATTGTTATTTCTAATGTTGGTATACATTCCTCTATTTAAAAAGGAAAAAGTTGGGCCAATGAAAAGTCAGTCTCTACTTCCCATATGGCAACATGAGGAAATGGCTAATAGGACGTAAGCTTTGGCTTTTTATGTAGGAAGCTTGGAGGAGTCACATCTGGGGAAGGTTGAAGCCCTTACTTCCAAGAGAAGCAGAGACAGAGAAAGGAGGGGAAAATTTTTGGTGTCCTAAACGCTAACCTCAGGGTAAGGACGCTGTGTGTTCAGATAACCTTAGGTACTTTGCTGCATTTTGCAGCTTCTTCTGGGAGCTCTGCTCAACCAAATCATGCAAATAATTGCTCCCATCAACCACATAAATCATCAGGAAAGATAGGCAGACCATAAGAGAACATTTCCTGAAGTTGGAACCAATGGAGGGTGCATTACCTGCAAAATAAGTAGGCCTTTGCACCAAGAGTCTGAATTTGGAGTGTGGAACACAGATGAGACATGGATAAACTATTCTCCAAGGCCCATGCCCCATTCACCCTGAATGTCATCTCAGGAGTTTTCTGGAGAAAAAAAGGGAGAAATTACCATGAATAAGTCATCAGGAAGATTTCACTAAATAGGTGAGATTTGAGCAGGGACTTAGCAGTGGGTTCAATATGGATAAACAGAAAATGTGGGAGGCAGGCTAGAACATTGTAGGGAGAGATGGTAGTAGTGACAAGGAAAAGTAAAGGAATGGTGTGGCATATGTTTATGATAAATCTCAACCTCTGCTACTTACTAGTGTGTGTCCTTAAAAGTTATTTAACCTTTCTGAATCTCAGCTTCTGCATCTTTAAAATGGGGATATAATTAATCATTCACTCAGTGACCTGTCATGTACAAAATACAAAAAATTCACTTGTAAGCATATGAAGATGAAACGGTGAGGGCCCTAACTTCGCTGTAGTTTTCAACTCAGGGCAACATGCAAAGAAGTACAATATGGTAAGATAAGATATGTACGGGACAGCAGTGGGAGGAGAAATGTCTAAATCTGCTGGCGACTTCAGGTGGAGATTGTTTTTGAGCTGAGGCTTTCATTATCCATCGACCCATCCTTCTGACCTACATATATTTTAAGCCCTTGCTATGTGCCAAGTCCTGTTCTAAGTTACTGAAGATAGATTAGTGAAGAAATTAAAAAGTTAACAATTCCTGTCTCCATAGATTTTTCATGTGTAGTTTATTTTTTATATATTTATATGCCTACAGAGGGATACACAATAAACTAAATAAGGAAAATATATCATATCTAATATGTAAAGTATTGATGAGAACTGAGGGGAGAAATAAGCAGAGAAGGAGGCTATGGAGATTTGGGTGTGAGGGCTTGTTGGGATTTCAACAGATGGCCAGGGATGACTTTACTGATTAGTCCTGTGATTTTTGTGTGAAGCCTGATAGAAATGAGACCGCCAGTCCTACTTATTTATACATCAGTGTTTAGAGTGCCTACGGCTCACCAGGCAGTTTGCAAGAAGCTGAGAAGAACCTTAAATACCTTGCAGAGGTTTTCTTTTTTCTTCTTTATTTTAATCCTGTAGGCAATGGGGGATTATTGAAGAATTTTGATTACAGGTGTGGCACGCTTCCGTTTGTGTCATAGAAAACTCACTCAGAAGTAAGATGGATGACAGCACAGCGGCGGCAAAATTAGAATAGCCACGTTGTCAGCTAGGGGTTTCCTACTCCTTGAATATCTGGTTAACTTGGATGAAAACCCAGTTCTGTGGCCTGTGACCGTCTTCATGATACCTGTTCTCACAGTTTACTCCTAGTGTGTGTGTGTGTCCTCCTTGGTAGTTCTTAACCTTTAGAGCTATCTATCTCCTTGTTAGCAACAACACGTTGAATGTAGAACTTAGCTTCCTTGTCAGTTTCTAGCAACTCAGCTAGTACCAAGTGCATCCAAGATAATTGCACTTGAAAGGAGTCCACACTTTTAGCATCTTTCATATGTCTTTGGAATATTTTTAGGAAAGAAACTATGAAATTGAGTTTTAATGCTTGCTAAAGCTCTTCCTGCCCCCAAGTGATTGATCTCGCAGGGAGTTCACATCTCCTATTTTCAGCTCCTTCTTATTATTCTCTCACTTTTCCCCCTTCTCTCAGGGATCAATCAATAAAACCATCCCCTTGCCTTCTGCAGATAAGCCACCAAATCAATATCCCTCAAATGTCAGTTTCTTTTAAAAAAAAAAGATTTTATTTATTTATTTGACAGAGATCACAAGTAGGCAGAGAGGCAGGCAGAGAGAGAGAGAGAGGGAAGCAGGCTCCCTGCTGAGCAGAGAGCTGGATGTGGGGCTCGATCCCAGGACCCTGAGATCATGACCTGAGCCAAAGGCAGAGGCTTTAACCCACTGAGCCTCCCAGGTGCCTTCAAATGTCAGTTTCTACCCCCAAGCAATTATCAAAGGATTTTTCCAACAAAGACAGTACTACCTTTCTAAGAGGATTTTTGGTGAATAAAACTCTCTCTTTCCCATCATACATTTTCTCAAGAAAAATATTTCCAGACTCTTGTGTGTTTTAGTACAGGACTTCTGAGGGGGTGGCAGGGGCTGGAGGTAAGGGGTGGTGAGTTGGAATCAGAAGATAAAAAGTGGTACCGCTATATTTCATTAAGGCAGTTGGACCACATCCAACTTCCAGGCTAGTCCAGTCTCTTGAAGGGTTGCTAGAAATTTTCTCTAAAGCTGCTGCTAATGCCTATAGGATTTCTGGGACTCATTAGGCAGTAGCCTCCTACTCTACCCAGTCCAGTCCATCCTATCCTACCCAATTTGTGTTGGTTCAAATTCAAAAGCCCTAGAGTTCCATAGTTACCCTGAAAGCGGGGGGCATTCTCAACATAGGGCTTTGACCACATTTGTTCACACTTAGAGTTGGGACTGACCTTTGGAACCACATTAATTACAGAAACCCCACATACTACTTTAATACTGGGCTGTAGGCCAATCAAGGAAAGGGGGGAGAGCTATGGTATCTACCAAGCGTTTTTGTTTATGGGGTCAGGAGAGATTGACTCTGTGACCTCTCTTTTGTTTCTGGATCTTAGTTTCTTGAGTTCTTTTGATCCCTCTAAAAAATACCTATCCTCACAAGAGCCAGAACAGATGGAAGCATTTTCTTTCTCATCCCCCAAACCCATGTGGTGCTATGGTATTAAAACTGTCTCTGGTGGCTGCTTGATGGTGGGGGCAAATGTTTGAGGTATTACTGATCTTTTGTTTAGGACCCTGCTTCCCAACTAGATAAAAGCTCAACAGTCATGGTTTGTGTTTAGGCCTAGGGCTTTTTCCAGTGTGTTCTCTGACCCAGAGTCAGTAACTCACTTACCCCATAGTCTGGGGGCTTTGGTAGTTGGGTGAACGACCCATGTGAACTAATTCTCTGAACTTGGGTGGCTGAGTTCTGCACACTCCACTCAGTTACACGGGTACCTTAATTTCTGACCCCAATACTCAGTCTTCTCTCTTTCTCCCTTTAAATGACTTCTTTAAAAGCAAGGAGTAGGAGGATAATCAAGATTTTCACAAGAGGTTCTAAGCTTCCCCTGTAATGTTTTGCTTTAAATTCCTCCTACAACAACTTAACCCCAACAAGCCTGATTTTTCCACACTACTTTCCAAAGGTGACATGGTGATGCTTTATGGCAAAAACCTCTTAAGTGTTAACACAAATGCAAAGGTCACTTCTCCTTCCAGTTGTTATGCTGCCTAAATTCTGATTTATAAATCCAGACATTTACCACATTGCCAAGCATGATTGCCATTAACAATGCCCTTGATAAGCATTCAGCTACCCTAGGGATTCAGTGTACCCTAGGGATGCACTGGCAACTTTGGAATCACATCGATTCCTAATCTGGATGCTGAAAACTTTTAATGAATCATTGTCTACATTCCAACTGTTACTCCTCTAATATTTCAGGGAATGTGAAAATCCTTTTCCTGCATTACCAAAAAATGTCTTTATTTTTTCCGTCATGTAACATTCTCTAGGGGTCCTAACAGGGAGTCCCCAGTTCAGATCTTTGAGGGACCCTGACTCAGTAGAAGAAGCAATCATCAAAAGAATCTTTCATCAGCTCTGTACAGAGTTGTAGGTTAAGGACTTCTTTTGTCTTGCTGCTTTTAATATCTTTTCTTTATCAGTGTATTTTGCAAATTTAATTGCGATGTCTTGCCATTTTCCCTGTATGTTGATTTTGATGAGAGTTCTCTGTGCCTCTTACATCTGGATATCTGTTTCCTTTCCCAGTTTAGAGAAGTTTTCAGCTATTATTTCTTCAAATAGATTTTCTGCCCCCTGTTTTCTCTCTTCTTTTGGGACTCCTATAATATGGACGTTACTGTTTGATGGATTCACTCAGTTCCCTAAGTCCATTCTCCCATCGCATAATTCTTTCTTTCTGTTGTTCAGCTTCATTATTTTCCATTGTTTTGTCTTCTAGGTCACAAATTCCTTCCTCCTGTTCTTCCAGCCCGCTGTTCATTGCATCAAGCCTGTTTCCAATCTCGTTTATTGCACTCTTAATCTCTGATTTTTTTTTTAACTGTTTTATCTCTGTAGTAAGGGTTTGCCGCCTTATGGCTTCTATTCTTTTCTCAGGGTCAGTAAGTATCCTTATGATTGCTTTCTAATTTCTTCATCTTCTCAAGAACTTCAAAAGGAAATATTTTTGTCTCTATTTATGAATTAGGAAACATAAAGACCTAGAGTTTAGTTGACTTGTCAAAGTCATGCAGCTAGTGAGTACAAGAGTATGTTTCTTTTTTTTTTTTTAAGATTTTATTTATTTATATATCAGAGAGAGAGAGAGAGAGAGAGAGACCACAAGCAGGGGGAGCAAGCAGGCTCCTTGCTCCTCCATGAGCAAGGAGCCTGATGCTGGACTCAATCCCAGGACCCTGGGATCATTACCTGAGCTGAAAGCAGATGCTTAACTGTATGAGCTACCCAGGTATCCTGAGTAGTTAGTTTCAAACCCAGTTTTGTCTTGACTCCAAAACCTATATTCTTTCTACTGCACCATAATATAAAATATGTAGTACAATGCTTACAGCATATTTAGTGCTCAATATATTGTACTTTTTATTCTTATTTTTTTCACTCAGAGTCAAATGTTTTATATTTTAATATATTTATCTAAGTATATTTCATATACAAATGTGTGATATGTATTTTGTACATTTTAAATATTATTTATAATACATATATAAAAATAATACATATTTAAATATTATTTATGGGGTGCCTGGGTGGCTTGTTAAGTGTCTGCCTTCAGTTCAGGTCATGATCCTAGGGTCCTGGGATTGAGCCTCACATAGGGCTCCTTGCTCAGCAGGAAGCCTGCTTCTCCCTCTCCCACTCCTCCTGCTTGTGTTCCCTCTCTCACTGTCTCTCCCTCTGTCAAGTAGATTAATAAAATCTTAATAAATAAATAAATACATTTTGTATTTGAAATATGTGATATTTTATGTAAACACTCACCATATATAATATGTATATTTTATATTTATACATTTGTTATATATGTATTATGTGTGAGTGTGTCCTTTCTTGCGGTTCTGCTTCTCTGATTGAACACCACTGAAGCAGGGGCAAAAGTGAAAGCTGGTACATTTGTTAAGAGGCCAACACCATTTAGTCTAGGACCAAAGATCCAAAATGTCATCATGGAGATGGAGACATGTTTACCAATTTAAGAAATGTTTTGGAGGTCGTATTATGGTTCTCCAGAGAAACCAGTAGGATAGAAAGAGAGGAAGAAAAGAAAGTGATTTCTCATAAGGAATTGGCTCATGTAAGTATGGAGGCTGTGAAGTCCCAAGATTGGCGGTTGGTAAGCTCCAGACTCGGGGGGGCTGATGGTGGAAGCTGGCAGGCTCGAGACCCAAGAATAGTTGAAGTTTCAGTTCGAGTTTAAGGGCAGGAAAAGACTTATGTCTAGGCAGAAGGTGGTCCCTCATATTTTTTGTTGTTTTTGCTCTAGTCAGGCCCTCAACTTGTTGTATAAAGCCCACCCACATTAGAGAGAGCAATCTGCTGTTTTCCGTCTACTGATTCCTGTGTTAATCTCATCCAGAAACATTCTCAGAAACAAACCCAGAAAAATGCTTAACCAAATGTCTGTGCACTCTGTTGCCCAGTTGAGTTGACACATAAAAGTAACTTTCACATAGATATAAAGGAAAAACTCAGGTTTTTTCCCTTCCTGTATAGAGAAAAACCCAGTTCTCCTCTACTTTGAGTTTCTTCCCTGTGAATTTCCTATTAACACAAACCACTTCTGACATTTCTAGTCACCAGATATGTGGGGGGTTTTCTTCACAACAACAAGCCAGCCTCTGATGTCAGCTGGGTGTCCTACCATTCAACTCAATTCTGACACTGTCTACCTTGAGGTAGCCTCAGATCTCATGGGTTAAGGGCTCACTCCCATAAGTCTGCCTCTCCCCACTTCAGACCCCAGTTGCAAGATTCTTATTGTCCATGGCTCTGACCCACTGGATTTAGAGCAAATCCTTCTACAAGCACAATTAATTTGCTAGAGGGACTCTCAGAACTCAGGGAAATGCCTACATACCTTTACCGGTTCATTCAGGGATATGAATCTCATGATCTCTATGTATCTCATGATAGATGAGACAGGGGTACAGCCAGATGAAGAGATACCTAGAGCAGGGTCTGGGAGGTTCTGTCCCCATGGATCTGGAGTGCATCACCCTCTTGGTATAGATGTGTACACCCACTTGGAAGCTCTTTGAACTCCATACTTTTGGGATTTTATGGAGGTTTTATTATGTTGGCATGATTGATCATCATTAATTCCATTTTCAGCCTTTGCCCCTCTCAGGAGAATGGGGTTGTGGCTAAAAACCCCAAGCTACTAATCATGACTCCCTCTTTCCAGTGACCAGCCCTTATCCAGGAGCCATCCAGGAACCCACCCAAAGTCACCTCATTAGAACAGAAGATGCTTGTACTGCTCTTATCACTTAGGAATTGATAGGGATTTTAGGAGCTGTGTGCCAGGAACTGGGGACAGAGACCAATATATATTTTCTATTATTTCATGAGATGTATATTGGATGCATGTCTGCCTTCATATGTGCTTGCACTAGACCCCACACTTGGAAGGACTCCACAGTTGGTTTAATTCTCTGATGTTGGAGTCTTAAAATTCCTGGTAATTTTTCAACAAGGGGCCCTGCATGTTAATTTTTTACTGGGCTCCACATAATATGTAGCAGGTCCTGATTAGATATGAGGAGTGAGAGGAAAAGAAGCTCAAGGATTACGCTTAGGTTGTTGGCATAAACAACTGTGTGGACAGTAGTGCATTTGGAGGCGGAATTTGGGGGAGAAATTAAGAATTTTGATTGGAACGTGTTAACTCAGAGCTGCCTTTTAGACATTGTGTTAAGGTATTTGTTGCTTGCTTCCCCAACATTCATTTCCCTCTTCCTGGTGCCTGGCTAGACCATTTCCCAGCTTTGTGGTTAGGGTTTGATTGGCTCTAGTTCTAGCCATTCACATGCTGTCCTGTCATTGCAGGTTCTGCCATATAACAAATAATCAACCAAGCCGAGCAGACTAGTGCTCTTTGTAATGCCCTTCAACTGGGGAAAAAAAGGAGAAAGAGAAACTGTTTGAGAAGGAGAGACAAAGATTGCAGAAATGGAGCCTAAAGTTTTTTTTTTTTTTTTAAGATTTTATTTATTTGACAGAGAGAGATCACAAGTAGGCAGAGAGGCAGGCAGAGAGAGAGAGGAGGAAGCAGGCTCCCCACTGAGCAGAGAGCCCGATGCGGGGCTTGATCCAAGGGCCCGGAGATCATGACCTGAGCCAAAGGCAGAGGCCTAACCCACTGAGCCACCCAGGCGCCTCCCCCCCTTTTTAAAAAAAATCCCAAGCCATGGATATGTGTGGGAGAATCTGCTTATTTTCCTGGTATCCATCCTTGCCATCTTTCTATGTAAGAGATCTTCCAGTGTTTAGCTGGGTATATGGTCTACTGGTATAAAGACTACATTTCCCAACCTTCCCTGGAGCTAAGTACAGGCATGTAATTATATTCTATTTAATGGGCTACAGGGGGACATGGTGTGTGCAATTTGTTGGTCATAGCCTTAAAGAGAGGGGGCATACCATTTCTCCTCCCTTCTACTTTCAGCATTCTAGAATTTGAATGCATTGACAGAAACACCAGTAGTAAGCAACAGGCAAGAACCCTGGTCCTTTGACACCATGGAGCAATGCCAGTTTCGGACTGTCTACCTCTTAGCTTTTCTAAGAGAGCTAAATACTATCTTATTTAAGATAAGACTGTTATCCACCACTATTTTGGAGTTCTGTCACATGCAGTGTTAATCCTAAATGATACAATATTCATATAATTAACTCCTTTTCTTCTCATGGTACCTAAATAATGATCTGTTTGTTACAAACAAGTTTCTAATAAGGACAGTTTTTCTTACTCAGGCCATGTGAAATTTGGTCTACATACACACTAAAAACACCCCTACCCAACCCATATTTTGCTTTGCCTTTTAGGTCCTCAAAAGAAATATAGACACTTTACTAGAATCTGTATTATTAAAAGCACCACTACTTTCTCTAGGGATGCAACAATAGATCCACATTTTTCTGGCACCAGCTCACATTTCATAAACCCTTGTTTAAAATTAACCCAAACCATTAAACAACACAGAAAAAAATTCTTTTTAAATGACACTATAAAAACTGCTTTCTGAGAAACTGAAACAGGTGAGTTACATGTGATCTCAGATAAGGTGACCAAATATCCAAAATTGGCTAAGACATTCCCAACTCTGAGATTGCTGGCTGCTCTGGTTTCTGTCTCAGCACACGTCCTATGGTTTGGGCCAGATGTCATCCAACATTAGGACAGGAATTCCTGCCCCCAACTTGGGCGAACATGTTGCTAAAAATGGGGAGAAACAACATGAAAGTGGAAAGGGCAAAAAAGGAACTAAACTCTGGTTGCAATTTTAGTTACATTTTGGTTCTTTGTTTGACAATGTTTGTAATCATTTGTCAACACATATTGTTTAGTTTGGGATCTTTCAAACTGTGATGGGGATGATCCATTTCTAGGGTTCGATCAGTATTTTTTTAAAAAGATTTTATTTATTTATTTGACAGAGATTACAAGTAGACAGAGAGGCAGGCAGAGAGAGAGAGAGGGAAACAAGCTCCCTGCTGAGCAGAGAGCCTGATGCGGGACTCGATCCCAGTACCCTGAGATCATGACCTGAGCTGAAGGCAGCAGCTTAACCCACTGAGGACAATGGGTAAATTTCTATTTATGTATTTTTTGTGAGTCTTTGGTGCAAGAGGGTGATCAAAAGAAGTTTAAAACTCACTAAATTTTAGTAATTTAAGAATACACTCATCCACTGTCTCTTGTACCATGCTAAAATGTTATGAAATTTTAAACCTTTCATTCAACAGATATTTGACATATGTAACATTATGTAACATTAACAGTACTTGCTCATTCATCGCTTCCCTGGATAGGGTTTCCCTTAAGCCCAATTCTCACACAAGTTTTCCAGGGCTGTTCCAGGGACTTTGTAAGTGTTTAGGCCTGTGGGATGGGGGTTGTCTACAGGGGATTGGTCTGTGGACAGTTCAACCTTGAAGTTCACTGGACAGATGGTGTTTAAAGACTAAATTTAAGTTAGCCAGTTGGGCAAGGAAAGAAGGGCATTCCAGCTAGGAGCAGTATGTGTTAAACGGAAGAGAGAAGCAGTAGACTATATGGTTTCACAATATCTTTGATGTAATTCTGAATTCCAAAAAGTTCTGAAAGCTGAAAGCATGAGACAAGAAAACCGATTCCATCTGAACTCATTGGTGTGCTGCATTTATCACATGAGTTCACATTATATCTATCATACTACACTGATATCCAGTCAGTCTAAAGTATGGTTATGGTCCACAGAATGTATATATGAGTTCTAAAGGAGTATATGATTATAAAAGACTGGCACATTAACTATTTACTTATCAGTTTTGTAGAAGGTATTATTTTTCCTCTTTATGTTTTTTTTAAAGATTTTATTTATGTATTTGAGAGAGAGAATGAGAGAGAGAAGGGAGCATGAGTGGTGGAGGGTCAGAGGGAGAAGCAGACTCCCCACTGAGCAGAGAGATCAACTTGTGGTTCTGTCCTGGGAGTCAGGGTCATGACCTGAGCCTAAGGCAGATCCTTAACTGACTGAGCCACCAGGTGCCCCTCCTCTTTAAGTTTTAATGAAAATAAAACTTCAGGGTGCCTGGGTGGTTCTGTCAGTTAAGCGTCCAGCGCTTGATTTTGGTCGGGTCATAATGATGGGGTTGTGAGATAGAGCCCCATATTACATAGAGCCCCTCTACACTGAGTGTAGGGCCTGCTTGAGATTCTCTCTCTCCCCCTCTGCCCCTCCTCCCACTTGTGCTTTCACTTTCTCTCTCTCTCAAAAAAAAAAAAAAGAAATTGAAACCTCAAAATCTATAGCATTAGCAAAATAGAAATCTAGTGAATTCAGCACAGTAATGTATACATAATTATGGAAGAACTCGTGCATAAAGGGGTTATATGATGTATCTCAGGAATCAGTTTGTCAAATTTATACCCTGCACATTTATTGATGATTTCTTAATCTTTCTCCAGTTGTTTAATGGTTTCCATATGCTTGCTTGTGCTTTAACTCGTGTGCATTTGGTGACTCCTACCTACCACAAGCAAGTGGAAGTCTGTAAAGTAAAAAATTGTCTCTTTTTCACCGCATCATCCTCCCCCTGCAGCACATTGTCCAGAGGTAACCACTCTTAAGAGGTGTGTGTATATTCCTTCAGACTTTTTAAAAAATTTGTATGTGAGCGTGCCTTATGTCATAGATATACAAAAACAAATGTTGGGTGATGGGCATTAAGGAGGGAACAGGATGCGATGAGCCCTGGGTGTGATATGCAACTGATAAATTATTGAACACTGCATCCACAATTAATGATGTACTATATGTTGGGTAATTGAATGTAAAGAAAAAAACACCAAATGTTTCTTGTGTCATTCTCTCACGGAAGTGGCGTAATGATATGAAGGTGTTCTGCAGCTTGTCCACTTCGTTTAGTATGTTCTATGTATCTTTTCATAGAAATATGTATAGATCAACCTGATTCTTTTTAATGATTGCTTCATGTTCTATTGCATGGATGTCTTTAATTTACCCATTGTCCTACTGACAGATAAATAGGGTTTTTCTATGTTTTTATGATGGCAACTATTCCTTCAGATTTATACCCCTGTACCACCTCTTAGTCATACTTAAAAGACCTCAGTCTCTAAGGTCCTTAGCCAAAATGTATATTTTCTAGGAACTGGTACCTTCTTTTCTCTTAAGTCGAAGAGAAGTCATTCATGTTAACCTGTAAATACAGCAACAAAAATCATTTGTTGATTTTTTTTTATGAGAACTATAAAGGTAACTGAGAGGGCTCTGATGTGGTAGAAATTATTAATGTCTTGCTGTTGACTCCTTTAGCTCACCAGTCTCATCTTCTTAAGCAAGGTCATTCTGGAGGTTGCTCTTAAAATTCTTTAGCATTCGCGTTATCGTATCTTTCATTATAGAAACACCTAAGAAGCACAGACCTGAGAAAGAATCTCCAGGTTAAAGAGGTGGAATTTGCTAGAATTTAAAAGCAGTGTTTCCATTCTGGAGAAGTGACATACTAAAGGGCTCTGGCACAAAGCCGCTTTCTAATTCTTTCCCTCCACCTCTGCGTCAAATAGTGACCTACTCTGAGAGGAGGGGAGTGTGTTGGTTAGGAGCATAGGCTCTGCAGTCAGACACCCCAGGTTCTGCCTCTTGTTAGCTCTGGGGCTTGAACAAATGACTTACCTCCTTGTGACTCAGTTTCTTCATCTATTAAAATGGGGACAGGGACAGGGATGGTGATGATGATATCGCCTACTCTATAGGATTGCTATGGAAAAAATCAAAGAGTAGTATTTGTAAAGCATTTACAGGGGCTGGTACATAATAAACTCTATATAAGTGTTTGTTAAATAAGAATGGCACAGGGGTGCCTGGGTGGCTCAATGGGTTTAGCCTCTGCCTTCGGCTCAGGTCGTGATCTCAGCGTCCTGGGATCGAGCCCCGCATCGGGCTCGATGCTCTGCAGGGAGCCTGCCTCCCCCCTCTCTCTGCCTGCCTCTCTGTCTACTTGTGATCTCTCTCTCTCTATCAAATAAAGAAATAAGATCTTAAAAAAAATAAGAATGGCACAATGGTATGGGCACTGTGGCTGTTTTTCTGAGTTTCCTGAAGAAGCAGCTGTTCATGAGACCTTCCCAAAGTTCAAATGCAGCTGAAGTTGCCCAAAACGTGATGTGAAAACTCTTCCTTTTCCTGTTTGTCAGTGGCTTCACTGTAGAGGTGTCTCTATCCAGTGCTCCCAGAAGTCCTATATATGTCCAGTGGCCGTCTCTGGATGTCTAAGCTTCTAATGAGAAATGATACCTTATTTAGGTTAAATAGAAGATGGACTGATATCGAGTGTCTGCTTTCTAGATAGTTGTTAACACGTTCTTTTTGTTCAACAAAATATTCTCATAAGCAGAGGAGCTTTGCAAAAACACATCACGGAAGAAATTGAGTTAGATTTCAGAAACATAAATACAATAAAAATTGTCTGGATTCATAGGAAATCTGTGACTTTCCGATGCAAGAAAATGATACAAAATTCATTGACAATATATATTTATACCTCACATTTTCAAATTTTAATATTATAGCTATTAGAAATGCATCCAATTTTTATTTAAACAAGGGCTGATTAGCCAGATCTGGTATTTTACAAGTTTTTTGTTCCTGTTTCCTTCCTATCCTAAACCTGCAATTTTCTGCCTTTTGATCAATTACAGAGCATGTGAAGTCAGGTGTGAAATTGGTTTCTCGTAATATGGTTAGATTTCCAACACTGACCATATAGCTCCTCACTTTCTCTTTAGCAAGAAATTATAGGACTAAAAAACCTCCCCTTCTGGAGAGGCTCCATATTCTCTGGGGCAGTTTGTAGCTTTGGGATGAACACACTGACAGAGTAATTTCATATTGTTGTCTGCTGTAATATGACTTAGTTTCCCAACAAAGCTGAATGTCTTACTTCATCATATTATCACTAACAGGATTTGGGGGCTTGACACCAGCTTTAAACCCCAGTTTCAGGATAGCATAATACTTGTAGGACTTTGGGTGGGATTTCTAATACTGAAAGAAAGAGGGAAAATTTGCATGCTGTGGATAGCTGCTGAAGTACCCATGGGGAGTTGGCATTCGAGCTTTTAGACTTTGATTAAAACACTTGGAAGGAAGCTGTAGCAGATACAGCTATAATCAACCTATAATTGGGTATTCTGTGTGTTTGGTTTTTTATACCTCACCTTGTTCCGCAAAGTCAAGCAGTTATACGACTCCTCTTCCAGGACAGCATCAGGAAAAGATGGAGCTCTCATTTCTTGTCTTTCTCCTTGGCCTGCACAAGCCTGTGCTTAACTCTGTAATAATTTCTTTTCAAAGTCTAGTTGCTCAGGCAACTACACTCTTTGCTCTCTAACTTGACCCCATTTCCTGATGAATGGGCTTTTCATTTTTTCACTGAGTCCTGAAGGCTTTCACATTCCGCAATTTTCTCTGCTAAATGGCTCTAGGCATAACTGCTTAGAAAATCATAGGCAATCATAAAACCTTAGATTTTTTAAGGAAATTTAGAGATCATTTAATCCAGCCCCCTCATTTTACAGTTAAAGAAATCAAGGTCCCAAGAGGGTAAATAACTTGTTCAGTGTCATCCAGCTAATTTGTAAGCTGTTGAGAATTTTTCCGAAGCTAATTTTTTGAATTGGGTAGAACTACAACTAAAGCCATTTTAAAGGGCACAAACTTTTCCATCTTGATCCTTTTGAGCTGTCATATGAATATAACTTAAAGAACCAAATTTATGAAATCATGACTCCTAATCTTAAAAAAACACTGTGATGTGAGAAATAGTTAAATGAGGTTTGGAATTACCATGCTTTTTTTTTTTTTTTTTAAGATTTATTTATTTGACAGACAGAGTGAGCACAAGTAGACAGAGCAGCAGGCAGAGGGATAAGCAGTCTCCCCGCTGAACAAGGAGCCCAATGCAGGACTCGATCCAAGGTCCCTGGGATCAGGACCTGAGCCGAAGGCAGACGCTTAATGACTGAGCCACCCAGGCATCCCTACCATGCTTTTTAATAGAACATTTATCATAACAATGGTCTCAGAGGTGGTGGTTAACTGAGGGTTGACTAGGTCCAAGAAGATTGCTTTGGTTTACCTAAGATCTTATTTTGGTGGAGGAGGGAGTTGAGGGAAAATGGAACAACACACATAGAGAGAAATGGGTGTTAGGTTAGCCTCAATTATCAATTGTCATTACTGTTAATAAATATCACACTTTGTGTCTACAAGATCACAACTTGAGTTTGTAAGAAATTATAAGTTATCTTTGTGTCCAGAACTTGCATCTAGCTAGAGCCAAAGATGAAAAGTCTCTGGCTTCCCCATGCTCTTTCCATTGACCACTCATTCCAATTAGCGAGTTCTCCAATGTGGCCACAAATAACTCATAGAGTCTTTGAAGAGCCACTCTTCTTTGCTGCTGTATGACACTCTGTGCAAAGCAGTTTATCTCACAAGTGGGCCCATCCCTAATATTTGTGAGCCTGAGATGAATGTGCAAATGGTTGTCTCCAACCTTCCCCCATCTCAATGGGCCATATATACTTCTGTCCACACTGACTTCAGAGAAGCTTGTGTATAAATGTATAGACTTCACCCTACATATCCTACACATCCAAGCTCTCTCCACAAGTCCACACACAAATTGCTCAAGTAGTCACCCCTTGACCTGACTGTGCGCAATATATTCTGCCCTTAAGAGAACAGAGAGGAGCAGAAGCTCAAGCCACCCCAAGGAGGCTCAGGGCTTCATAAGCAGGGAATTCTAGGTTTCCTAGGTAAAGAGAGCTTGCTTTAGAAGAAGGAAGCAGGTTCCAGGAGGGCAAATCCTGACAGATCTGTCACCTTATGGGGAGGAGGAGGTGGAGGGAAAGGAGGGCCAGAATAGGACCTAAAGCATTAGACCCAGGAAAGAAGTCCAGGCTGATTGGATCAAGAGCAGTACTGCTGACAAGAAAACTCTGGTGTGGAACCCTCCTACAGGCATTGTCTCTTGTGTAGGACCTGTACAGAAATGGAAGCAAAGGTGTTTGACGGCCAGAAAGAAGCATTTCAAACAAGTTATTTTTTAAACAGGGAAGTTTCGAGAGATGTTCTAAAAGAGCATCTGAAAGAACAACAATGTTCAAAGCTATGAGGTCAAACTGGAAGGAATCTTCAGGGTCGGCTAATGAAGATGGAATAGAGACCACAGATACAAACAAGTAACTTGCCCAACGTCAGACTCCACTGTTCTGAGCAGTGATAGAGCTCAGCCGAACACTGGTAGGGTGGGCTTCCAGGTTCTCAGGACTGGGTATTTTCCATGGCCTGGTGTGGAACCGCCTTGAAGTATAACTCTAAGCAGCATGGAAGAATAGACACAGGGCAGTTGTATCTTATACCTTCAGTATGTTTTTAATGATGTGGCAGCAGAAGAGCAAATACCAGTGGTTTTTACAGAAAAGCAGACACCAGTCAGACTTTGAGAGAGAGAGAGAAAGAAAGAGTGTAAGTGAGTGAACAAGTGAGTGAACAAGGGAGCTGGGACATCAGGTGAAGAAAGAGGGGAAGGACTATCATGTAGGGGTCGATGCTGAGCACCAGAGAAACTTTATCTCTTCTTATGAATCAAAAGAGAGTGATGTTATCACTATCAGGTGATTCATTTGGGGAAGCTGTACAATGAGAAAAGGTAGAAACAAAGAACGGAGCTGTAGGGACTCTGAATTACCCCTCACCCTATTCACCCCCACTTTGGGACTATATATAACTTGATTCATACCCTCCTAGCCTGTCAGTAGTATTTATTTTTAAATATGAAGAAAAAAAAAATATGAAGGCCAGGAAATAAAAATGTATTGAAGTGGCAAGTATGGTCTAAGCACTGATTAATAGTTTTAAAACAAATTAAAGTTTGGTCTATGAAAAAGAGAATTAGGCTGGAGTACAGAATTTGTGTTCCAGTCCTAGTCCTGCAGCAAGCCATTTAACCTCTGTAGTGCTATTTTCCCAAAGGTAAACTGAAAATAGCAAAGCTAGCTCTTACTATTTATGATGGTAAAAAATAGAGAGAGGAAGCCCAAGTGTCCAATAACAAGGAAATAGATTATGGAATATATTTATAAAGTATAATATTACCAACATTAAAAATTATAGTTTTGAAAATTTTTAGCAATGTATTAAAAAGTTACAATATAAGGTTAAGGGGAAAAGTATGATTCAGAAACTATATATATATATATATATATATATATATATATATATATATATATCTTATGCCAACTTTCTAAAATACAGGATCATAGGATCATAACAGACTTGAGGGGGCACCTGGTTGGCTCAGTAGGTTAAGTACCTATCTCTTGATTTTGGCTCAGGTCATGATCTCAGGATTATGAGATTGAGCCCCACACTCAGCAGGAAGTCTGCTTGAGATTCCTTCCCTCTGCCACTCCTCCTGCTCACTCTCTGACTCTACTCTTTAAAAAAATAAAATATTTGGAACAAACACATCAACATGTTAATTTCATTATTTCTAGGCGATAGAGACGGTTTTAATTTTCTTTTTTATATAGTATTTTTACTATTTCCCAAATTGTGTCTAATGAACATGCAGTATACTAATTTTTAGATTTTTTATTTTAATTCCAGTTAGTTAACACACTGTGTAATATTTTCAGGTGTACGATATAGTGATTCAACTCTGCCATACATAACCCAGTACTCAATGCGACAAGTGCCTTCCTTAATCCCCTTCACCTATTTCACCCATCTCCCCTCTCCCCTGGTGACCATCAGTTTGTTTTCTATAGTTAAAAGTCTGTATCTTGGTTTGTATAGTATATTAATTTTACCACCAGGAAAAGACATTTTTTTTAAGATTTTATTTATTTACCTGACAGACAGAGATTACAAGTAGGCAGAGAGGCAGTCAGAGAGAGGAGGAAGCAGGCTCCCTGCTGAGCAGAGAGCCTGATGCAGGACTTGATACCATGACCCTGAGATCATGACCTGAGCCAAAGGCAGATACTTAACTGACTGAGCCACCCAGGCACCCCAAAGCCTTGTTGATTTGCTGTCAGGACAAGGACCTCAGCTTTATTCCTCAGTGCTGCTCCTAAGTCAGCCAGGAGGCAGGATGTGTTCTTGTGCACAGGCCTCAACACCCTGCCCCGTGACTGAGAGATGCCAGAGGAACTACCTATGACGACCAGTTCTTTTTTTTTTTTTTTTTTTTAAAGATTTTATTTATTTTACAGACAGAGATTGTGAGTAGGCAGAGAGACAGGCAGAGTGAGAAGGAGGAAGCAGGCTCCCCGCTGAGCAGAGAGCCCAACACGAGGCATGATCCTAGGACTCTGAGATCATGACCTGAGCCGAAGGCAGAGGCTTAACCCACTGAGCAACCCAAGTGCCCCTATGACATCCAATTCTGCACAAAACTACCCACTCTTGGTCCTTGTTGATTCTTCATACTCATCTGTCTCTCTCACATGGTCAGAAAACTGGCCAGTTAAGAAGGGTGCTAAAGCAAAACATTTGAATGTACCAAGATAGTGGAAATTGTTTTTAGTAGAATCTTCAGCAAGAACTGAACCGGGTTTATGGTTGAAAAGAAGCTTCTTGGGGTAGGTAGTGAATGGAAGAATGCATGAGCTCCCCCAGGAGTTTAGTTCAGTAACAAAGACAGTCATTAAACTCGTTCTAAGAAGGGCAGGTCCTGCTAGGTGCAGATCTTTTATTAGGCTGAGACATTGCAGTTTGGGGGCCAAAGGGTGTCCCTGCTTAGGACCATAGAGTAGTTGAGGGGACACCAGTGTCCCCCCCCCCCCCCGCTAATTTTTTTCCCAGGCTAATCAACTTCTCTTCTAAGGAAATATTTAGTAAATATATTAAATATACTGACTTGAAAAGGCACAAATCATTGACCTCCTCATGCATCCCCATGTTTTGGTTTGCCTTCCCTATGACAGCGTGCCCATATCACCTTTTCTCTCCTCCAAATCTTTGCACATCTAATCCCATGCTAGGGAAACTACTCTGCTCTCTCTGACCCTCTTTCCCTTCACCTTTATTATTATTAGTCTCTCAGGTCTCAGCTTGAGCATTCCTTCCTTGGGAGGCCTCCCCAACATAGAGGTTAACGACTTAATTGTGTTCTGACAACTCTGCGATAGCACTCATCACGTTTTATTGTTACCGCATACCTAATTGTCTATTTCCCCCTACACTGTGAGCTCAAGGAAGGCAGGGACCTTTTCTGTCTTGTCCCTCACAGTTTCCTCACAGTGAATCCAATGTTTGTCCAATCAGTGTTGAGGACTGAATGAGCTGAGAATGTGAGACTGTGTGCAGAGTGAGCCCCTCACCTAGAAGGATCAAAGGCTGGGACAGGAACTGATCAGTTGCCGGAAATCCAGTGAACAGAATCCCTAACTTTACCAGAGCTCAACGTTATCCAGATTATGACAAGAATCCCGAGAGGAGAATCAGGAGCACAAGGTGTGTGACTTCTGACCGGTTGCTTAACATCTTTATCTGAGTAGCAGATTTCTGAGTAGCAGAGGGAAGTATAGGAAAGTACTCGAAACACAACGTAAATATGAGTGCACAGTTGTGGAGAGTAGAAGAAATGGAGTCATCCCTTAAGGGCTGTGGTTGGGACTAAGAGGCCACATTCTGGTTCCTATTTTTCCCACCTCAAGCCATACGTCTGGTCAAGTCAGCACAGTCAGTCCAGTGGAGCCCTCATCAACCCCCACTCACCACTGCCATTATCTGGTTGATTAATACGGCTTGTGTGTTATTGCAAGGGAAAGGGGAGGAGCAGAGAGAACAAAGTAGCTGCGCTTGCTGGTGTAAGAGTGTGGTGGATCTGTCACAAACACTTTCCAGATTCCTCATTCTCTAGGGGATAATTTTTCTGCTGGTATTTTGAGATCTCAAAATTAAATACCTGTACCAGAACTGCCATCTCCAAGGTGACAGTGCTAGAAATCTCTCTTGGCTTCTTAACATGAGAGGCTTTAAATAATAGTTTCCTTAATGAAGCACCATATGGATAATATTCTAGGACAGGTAATCAAATGGTGGAAGAAAAAAAAATTCAACTAAAAAAACAAGTGTGAAAGCATTTCACAATATATACATATACAAAGTCATCACATTGTACACCTTAAACTTACTCAAAGTTATATGTCAATTATACCTCAATAAAACTGGAAAAAGAGAATTCGGAGTAGAGTTGGTATAACAAATAAAAATATTTGGGACATACATTAAGAAATTATTTGTTATTTCTATCTGAAATCCAAATTTAACTTGGTGTTCTATATTTTACCAGGCAAATTTTATTGGAAAGCATCTCCTTTTCCCTTAGTTCTGTTCTAATTATTCCATAGTGAAAAATAAAATGTTTTTATTTTTTTTTTTAAGATTTTATTTGTTTATTTTACAGAGAGAGAGAGAGCGCGCGCACAAATGGGGGAGTAGCAGAAAGAGAGGGAGAAGCAGACTCCCACTGAGCTTGGAGCTCGATGTGGGGCTCGATCCCAGGACCCTGAGATCATGGCTTGAGCTGAAGGCAGATACTTACCCAACTGAGCCACCGAGGCACCCCAATAAAATGTTTTTAAAAATATTCATTCTGTAGTATCATTGCTTATATGAGTTGAATGTTATCATTTAGTGTTTTAAAATTACATTTCACTTCAAAATAACCCTGAGGCACCTGAGTGGCTCAGTCAGTTAAGCATTGGACCCTTGATTTTGGCTCAGGTCATGACCTCAGGGTGGAGCCATGCCCATTGTGGAGCCCAGCGTGGAGCTTGAACTCATAACCCTGAGAGCAAGATGCACGCTGAGATCAAGAGTTAGACATCTAACCAACTGAGCCACCCAGGCATTCCTATATTATTTTTGTTTTTATTGAAAATTTCAAATGTATACAAAAGGAGGAGTATTTTTATGAACTTCCTGTATCATCAGCCAGCTTCAACAGTTACTACCTCATGGCCAGCATTGTTTTATCTATAACTTTACCCATTCTGCCTCCCTCCCACCACTTCAGTTATTTTAGAACAAATCTCAGACATCAGAACATTTCCGTGATAATTACTTCAGTATATATCTGTAAAAAGAGAAAGATATTTTAAAAATATACCTATAAAAATAATCATACCTAAAACAATGTATATTTTTTATATTATCAAATATTAAATTAGGGTTCAAATTTCTCTGGTTGTTCCACAATTTTTCAATATGTGTGTATTTTTTTAAATCAGAGACCAGAAACCAAAGTCCTTTTCTTTTAATTTGTAGATATGTTTCTCCCTATTTATCGAGGAAGCTTGGTTATCCACCCGAGTCTCCTACATTCCAGATTATGACCCTCAGTCTCTGTATGTCTTATAAACTGGTAGTTGGTTGTGGAGATGTGGTTGAATTCAGGTTAATTTTTTTTTTTTTTCTGCAAGAGTACCTGGTAAATGGTGGTGTGTATTACGAGGTATATAATATCCAATTATCTCTCTTTTTGTGATATCAAAAACCACTGACGATCATTGCCTAGATCCGTTATTTAACTAGAAATCAGCAAAATGTTGTTTGGCTGCATCATTCTTTTTCTATGTATTATTGAGAAAACTTTCCCCCACTGATTATTTTGTCACCGTAAGGTGTATTTTATAAGGGTAAGTGTCATAGGTCAGTGCCCTGGGAAACAGATTTTGAGGTGGAGATTGCCTATCAGAGGCTTACAGGGGAGAGTTCTGGGCACCAACACCTGTAAGAGAGCGATGGAGGCAGGGACTGGATGAGGGAGAGATTGAATGGTGAAGGACTTGCAAAGGAGGACTCAGCCCATCCCACAGGGAACTTTGAAGCTGGGAAAACTCTTCGGAACCATGGCTGTGCCTTTGTATTCCCATTCTACCTTTGCAATGACAAATCCTAGTTTGTGGGCTGCCTCGGGATTGAGAATGTTTTCTTGTGTAAGACAACAGCCTTTATCGAAAGGCAGTTCCTGGGGAAGGCTCAGGCAGGAACCTTTAGCCATAAAGGCTCCCGACAGTTGGATGAATGTCTCAGTCTTGGAGCGGGGGATCAGAGCAGTGCACTGAAGTATTTCATACAAACAGGCACGTTAAATGCTTGATTCTTTCTCTGTATTTACCAGATTTAAGAATTATGAGCTGATTCCTTAACATATTCCAAAGGTAACCAATGAGATTTTTTTTAAGTATCATAAACTCATGGATGTTACCATATTTGATGTGTTTGCAATCCTCAGCAGTAGTTATTTCTATTGATTTCTGTCTTTTGCCAAGAGAAACTTCCTCAAGTTGGCCTATGCACCTTTGATATGAACCCCTCCGCCCAGTAGTTTTTGATAGCTTCCTTACTTTCTTGATGACAGAATGTTCAGGCTCAAGTGCTACAGTTCCTGTCCCGGACCTGTAAATTACGAGGCAGAAGTCGTATTTAGCAGCCACAACCCAGTTTAGCAGCGGCGCTCCCTGTTCCTGGGTTGGCTGTTGCTTGGCCTTTACACAGAGAGAGCTAGGAAATACACAATTTTTTAAAAAGAGAAATGCGTCCTCAACTCTTCACTGGTATTTCTAGCTTGAATTTAGGATTACAGGCGTTTACTAAACTTCTTTGATTTTTGTTAGTGTATCTTTTCTCCTCTGGAAAATCCTGTGTTAGCTAGGAAGCAATGGGAAGTTACTTGAATAAGAAGGCATTATAACACCTAACAGCAGAAGGAAGGAAGGGAAGGAATGTGTTTCATTTTGCAGAACGAACGGTTTCAGCCAAGGAGATGCCAACTAGGTGTCTTGCCTGGTATCTCCTTACATGAGTCAGTTTGAGCCAGCTGGGAGCTGAGGACCTTACCTTCTCAGCGGCCCCCTGGAGTTGTCCTGAAATTACCTTTGGCTCTTTATAATACTAAGATCTCTTTCTACAGGCAATTTTCTGCAGTTTTTTGAATATACAATGTATACATTACCATGCTGACTTGCTAGGCAGGCACAATTGAACCAAAGTGCCTAATGGGAGCCTCTTGCCCTTCACCCTTTCTGCTTTTTGAATGCTAGAGTGCTCTTAAAAGTTTTGGTGTTTTCTTTTTGAACAAAACCGGACACCAGCTTCATATATTCTGCTTTCATAGAAATGGAGAAAGAGGAAGAGAAATGCAACCTGCGCTATTGTTGCAAATAAAGTTTTAAAATTAATGGCCTTGATTAGTGACTCAGTACTTAACCTGGGTTCCCAGATCAGGCGTGCTTCAGGGCTTCCTAGGGAAGGACTTTTCTTACCTTTTGATGATGTGGGCTATAGGTTTCCCTGTTCTTTTTTTCTCTTAGTCTTTATCTTACTTTTAATAGTTCTTGCAACTTTCTGGTCTTATACTGGCCCCTTTTCTTGTTTTCTAGCTAATGTATATTAATAAATATAAATTTTAATGACACTGGGAACTTGTAGTCAGATATGCCCCACAGTATGTGCTCATTTTGCATTTCTGAAACCATCTTCTTAATACCACCAAATATCAAAGTCTGGTTTCGCTTGCATAATACATCAGGTTGTTTCCAATTGTTTAGTGCCAGAATTCCTAATTAAGAAATATTTGGGGACTCCTGGGTGTCTCAGTCAGTTAAGCATCTGCCTTCATCTCACTCAGGTCATGATCATAGAGTCCTGGGATCGAGTCCCACATTGGGCTCTTTGTGCAGTGGGGAGCCTGCTTCTCTTTCTGCCTGCTGCTCTCCCTGCTTATGTGCTCGCTCTCTGACAAATAAATAAATAAAATCTAAAAAAAAAAAAAAAAAAAGGAAAAGGAAATATATGTAGAAACCTGACAGTTTGGGGCCCCTGGGCTGGCTCAGTTGTTGGAAAGTGCTACTATTGACCTCAGGGTTATGAGTTTGAGCCCCATGTTGGGTGTAGAGATCACTTAAAAATAAAAAATAAAAATAAATAAAAAAAGGAAATCTATTTGTTTTTTATGATATTCCATTCATGCATCTACTTGTATTTAATTCTGTATTTACTTAGGAACTACAGTGTTTTGTAAACTGTGCTCTTAGGATGTGCCTCCTGCCCTCTGGCTCAATTTCTGATTCCTGAGGAGGCTTCTTATCTCACCATTAGAAGTAACAATAGAGAAGTGTCTGACCTCAGTGCCATTTTTTTCCCCCTTAATGATTATTTGACTGAAGGGTATTTCGGAAAGTTGAAGAAGGCAAAGCCGGACTGCAAATGTCAAGTGATGATTCCTGCATTTTCAGAATCAGAGTGCATAAAATATTCTTAATTTAATCTCATATTAGAAGATGGTAACCTTATAGGATATAAGACAGTAATCCTTATGGGATAAGTGGATGTCATTCAGATGAAGCCGTTGTACTGGTACTGAGAAATAGAGGTCTGGGATGAAGGCGAGAATTCAAGGAAATGCTGCATGGGTCACAAGGCTGACCAGCTGTTTTCATTCTATCCAGTGATAGGACAAATGCACATATACTTCAGCTGAAGCCAGAACACCTTGAAAAGAATTTCCTGGAAGAGTGAGGATCTTAATGTAGAAGATAGTTTAATAGCTTTCTCTAGAATTTGGGAAGGTTCGCATCTATACGGGCCATAGATTCTTATCCGGGGGATAGGTTCAATAGCTAATAGCTTCTCCAAGTACTTTCTAGCCCCAGGAGTCAGTAATTTAGTGTACTTAAGTAGGGATCTCCTTGACACTTTTGCATTGAATATCAGAATAAATAGGTAATAGCATATCTATATAACTTGCTAACATGTCATTTAGGCCGCTTGAGGGCTGTAGTAAATTGCTCTGCCACCTTTTTAAGTGAATATACAAATGCTAAGCATCAGTGATAAGATCATCCTGTGTTTTATTATTATTCCTCCCCTCTGGTGCTGAGAAATGAATTGCTTATGAGAGAGAAGGGAGGATTGGCTTAATAACTTGTAATCAGATATGGCACACAGCAAATGTGAACTTCCTTTTCGCCCTATTTTAGCCATCTTTAATCCCAGGAACAACTGAGTCTCAAATATGGGAAAGGGCAGTAGCAGTTCTTGAATGTAAAGGAATACATTGAGAATAAAATAGTAGAATAAACGTAACGATTGATGACTATCTTACCATTCTTCCTAAAGAGTTTCAAGGGACAACTAATGATGGTATCAACACTGTTCTAAACACTTTACTAATAATAATTTATGCTTAAAACAACGCCATGAGGTAGACACTGGCATTATTTCCATTTTATGGATGAAGGAGCTGAAACACGGGGGTTAAGTGATTAGCTCACCGTCACACAGAGAGTACTAGATAGTATGCTAAACTGCCTCTAATGAAATACTGATTTCCTGACTGTATTTGGGTTTGTTCAATATTATGTTTCTAGGGAAGACTTAATCAGTTTTTGAGAAAACATGGCATTCAGTCCAATTTCAAATTAGGAAGAATCTTTGGCTCAATCCTTTAGTCTCTAAAAGTCCCTCAGAGCCTTTACTTGGATAATTAGTTGTGAACAATATCAATTATATCTAAGTGGACAAATTTAATTACTACAGAAGACCAATTGATTTTTTTAATTATCATTGATTGCTCAGTGGTTATCTCAGTGTAAAGATTGGTACTTTCTGATTTTTTCATCTAATTGGTTTATTAAGTAGTCCAAAGGTTGACACCAAAGTAGGAGAGGTAGATTTTCCTCCTGCTCCCCTTTCATTTCCATGAAGGGTAAACGGAAGCCCGAGACATTCAACAAAAACAGCAACAATAACAAAAACAGCAATTAATATTAAATTTCGTGTAGGTTTTGGGGATCTTCTCATTTTCTGTTTTAGTGGATTTATTGGAGGCAGGGATACCCTTGTTTTTGTAATGGTGAAGATAGAGCTTGTCATGTTAGCTGGGGTACCACGATGCTGATATTTCTAATCTTTAGGTCAAATTCAGAGTGAAGCCAGTTAAGATCACAAGGATTATTGGAAATTGATGTGGACTTAGAAAGAGGAGAACTGGATTCTACACTTTAATCTATCCTTATCCCCCTACCTCACCTTAGTTATTATACCTGTCTGTGTGATTTGACTTTCCTGTCTCAATTTTCTTATCTTTAAAATTAGGATAATCACATTTGTCTTCTTTATCATGCAAGCCACATCTGTGACAGTACATTTAAAATGATCAAATGTATGTTGGGGCGCCTTGGTGGTTCAGTTGGTTGAGCTGTCTGACTCTTGGTTTTGGCTCAGGTCATGATCTCAGGGTCCTGGGATTGAGGCCCACAGCCAGCTCTATGCTCAGCAGGGAGCCTGCTTAATATTCTCTTTCCCTCTCCCTCTGCACCCCCCACTCTCTCTCTCCCAAATAAAGAAATAAATGTTTTTTTAAAATATCAACTATATGTAAATTGAAGGATCACTAATATTTAGAGATAATCATAATATTTGCATTATTCTGCTATAGAAATATTGTCTGACACCAATTGTATCAGTTGTCTATTGCTACATAAGAAAAACGACCTCAAACCTATTGGCTTAAAACAACCATTTAGTATTTGCCGTAAACCTACATATCAGCTGTGTGGATTGTGCTGGCCTGTGCCAGGCTCAGCTCTTCTTGGGCTTGCTTATGCATCTGTGATAAACTGGGGGATTAGGATGACCCCAGCAGGCATGCTATGGCTCTCTTTCACGTGATCTCTTATTCTTTAGTAGGCTAGCTCAGAACTGTTTTCAGGACAAAGGAACAGGAGCTAAAGAGTGAGTAAGAATGCATAATGCCTCTGAGGCCTCTGCTACATGGCACCCCATCATGTCAACCATTCTAGAGGCTAAAGCAAGTTGCAGGACAGTTCAGTTCAAGAGGTGGCACAAATAAATACCACAACATGATGGGAGGAGCTGTATAGATATGTTGTAAGAAGGGAGAAAATTGGAGCCATTTTTATAATTGCTCTATCACTCTAATTGAGTCACTTCTATTTAATTTAAACTCTTAATTATTTTTATTTATCTTATTAGGACAGCATTTTTTTTAACCTTTTGAATTTTCATATCACCATATTACATATTTTTTCTATAAACACATATATCCATATCCATGGTTTGTTGCCCATAGATACATTTAACATAAGACATTTGAATACATTTGTGATTATTGTGACCAACAGGTAAGAACCTGGATAATTTATTAGATATATTCTCCTTTATTAATCTTATTTGTCATGTTAGCATTTGCATAAGGAAATAAAACAAACAGAAGATCTGATTAAAATAATTGTTGTAATTCTGAAGCCCATAACGTTTTGCACTACTGACTTCTCTATTACACTGAAATGGTTCGTATGCTTCATTACTGGGCCTGTAAATCGATTAAATGAAGAAAGAATTGAGACAATATAAGTTGAGAATTCAGATCGCTAGCCCTGCCCTCAAGAAATTTTGTTTTGGCTTTGCTTCATTTTGTTTGAGCCAGAATGAGCCTGACTGGATGTCTACTTTGGTTACATTCCCTAAATATGTGTTTAACTCATGATTTCACTTGGATTTGGGCATTTGGTTTTAGGATGCCAAACATCTGGATGTTTTCCTTTCAGCAGTGCCAAATATGCATCTGTGGGGAGGAATGTTCTGACTTTGGCATTTAGTTGGCATCTTTATATATGCTTTCCAATCAGATGCACTATATCGCCAGAGCAACTCCAGAAGTTTGGGTCAAAAGGATGTATTTCTGATTAAGTTTAACTCCATAAACTGTAAATATAAGCTATCTGAATTACACACAGGCACTTGGCAATATCCTGTAGATTCTAACATTCCTTTTCTTAATGTTGGCATCATGTTCAGGAACATTTAAAATATATTTCCATAACATTTCCTAAATGACTGTATTGTAATTTAATGTTATATTTGGCAAACACACCCTAAAATACAGTAGCTAATAGCGTAAGCTCATTTTATTTGCATACCATTGTTAACCACTTTCATGTAGTACTTACCAAATGTGTCAGATTATTACGATCTATTTAATGACTTAATGGATGAGATACATTGTTCTTAAATTCAATTATACCCTTTGCACCTCTAGAATTAAGGTCATGTCAGCATTTCTATTATATAAGTGACTGGGTTTAGCAGTTTTTAACTGAGCTATAAAAATTGGCTTCCAAATCAAATCTTAGTAATAAAGGTCACTGCCTGGGGGAATTTTCCCCCCAAATTTAGTATATATATAATTTTATGGTGCATCTCCTGCTTTCTAAAATAATCTTTTAGGAAAAATTCCATTATGGTCTTCATGTGGCAGAAGGGAAAGTCCTTAATTTCCTGTTTGCTTTATAAGACTAGGTTTTTTTTCCTTGCTGAGTAACAATCATCTTAGACACTTTGGCTTTTAATATGCTCCCCACTACTTCTTGCTTGTATGACCTTGTCCTATCACTTAGCGACTCTGTGCCTCAATTTGCATATCTGTAAAATGGATTACTGATGTTACCTACCTCATAGAGTTATAGTGAGAATTAAATGAGATAATATACACACGTGTTTAGGACAGTACATATTAATTGCTCAATAAGGGTTAGCTTTTATTACTATCAGATAGGAGATCTAATATGAGTTCATTTAACATTAGAGAAACATCTGAAGAGAACAGACCATTGGGTTGAGAGTTAACATTTAGTAAGAAGTCTGGAAGAGGCTATTGCTATCAGCTAATTATTACCCCGTTATTATCCATAAAGTGTTTTTTTTTTTTTTTTTTCTTTTAGACATGGGCGAGATCTCACTAAGGAATGAGTAAGATCTTGGAGAAGAATGCAGGTGGGGCGGATGAGAGGAAACAGGACTGAGGAAACAGCTCTGAGGAAGAGATGAAGCTAGAAAGATCTATTGGGGCAGGGGAGAAAGTGAATAGGAAATAAAGGAGTATTAAAATACTCTAGAGCATGTATTATGGTTCTGAATCAAACGATTATCAAAATCAGTTAGAGGACTTGTAAAACCCAGAAGCGCCTGGAGTTTCTCACTCAGCAGGTGTAGCGTAGTGCCTGGAAATTTGCATTTCTAACAAATTCCCGGGCGAGGCTGCCCCTACTAGCCTGAGGACCACTCTTTGAGAATTACTGTCAGAATGAACACTTTACATGTGCTTGGCTGTGAATAGGCATCAGAGAAGTGGAGCAAAGTAGGAAGAAAAGAAGATTTCTAAAGCTTGAAGATGAAAATAAAAATAGTTATTTTCTATAATTCATCCCAGATTGCTTAGGAAGAGAACAAGATTGTATTGGTGGGTTATTGGCCCTGCTGTGTTAAAACATTGCTGTACGTGTTGCTAATGAAATACTCTAGGTAATTCCCTGCAGTTGCATGTCAGTTATGAGAAGGTAGACATATTTTCCTGAATCCAGGAAAAAAATCCACTCCTTTACTGTCTTAAAAATAATTCATTGATATTTTTGAATTTGCATTGACCGAGTGCTCAGTTTGTTCCTGAATAGCCTGCAGAGAAGTTCTCTTCTAAAAATGGAAGAGAAGCTGATGCATTGATGGAAATATCTGTTTTCCTCTGTCTGTATTTAGGGCAGAATCTCTGGTTTCTTAGTTGTCATGACCTCCTGTTTTGTCAGGGGACAAGTCACTGTGTGAGAAACCACACACAGAGGCATTAGAGTGGGGTGATTACACATGACTCTGTGCAGACACCTCAGTACCGATGTGCCATATTGCAAAAGATTCCAAAAAATTAAATAAATCTGATGGGATTCAAAAGCCCTTGGGAAGAATCTAATTAATATTTTTTTATTATTATTATTATTTTATTTTTTATAAACATATGTTTTTATCCCCAGGGGTACAGGTCTATGAATCACCAGGTTTACACACTTCACAGCACTCACCAAAGCACATACCCTCCCCAATGTCCATAATCCCACCCCCTTCTCCCAAACCCCCTCCCCCCAGCAACCCTCAGTTTGTTTTGTGAGATTAAGAGTCACTTATGGTTTGTCTCCTTCCCAATCCCATCTTGTTTCATTTATTCTTCTCCTACCCACTTAAGCCCCCATGTTGCATCTAATTAATATTTTTTAGGAATTTTCATTTCAATATGTCATGTCCAAACACCAAAAATTATAATTCCCAATTCAATTAATTGACTAAATTTTCACCTCTATTAACATTTTTTGGACTGTTCTATTTGATCTGATTCAGGATGAAGTTGTTTTTCTCTTTGACATAACACAGATGACATTCATACAATTACAATCTGTTGTTTTCACTCTATTATACACACTGAATTCTAGAGCTGGAAAGTCCTGCAGAACTAATTCTCTTGAGTGCATATTGAATGTTCAAACCACTCTGTGTAAATGAATTTCCTTTTCTTCAAAAGCCTCTGATAGGCAAAAGTCGAAATCAGGGAAAATGCTATTGTTGAGAGTGCTGGCCAGGCAGACACATCAAACTCAAAGGAATCCACTGGTATAGAGGAGATCCAACATAAAATTTGAAAATGTGAATATTGTAGAGAATAACCATTCCCCATTTGTTTCAGATATGTAAAAATATCCATGCACAATTCAAGATAACCTGCACTATTTATTAACAAAGAATGAGCACAGTAGATGCCTTTCAAGATGCCAGACAATAGACCATTTATGCCCTGATTTATCATCAAAAAAAAAAAAAAAAAAAAGAAAGAAATTAGAGGGGCACCTGGGTGGCTCAGTGGGTTAAAGCCTCTGCCTTTGGCTCAGGTCATGACCCCAGGGTCCTGGAATCGAGCCCCTCATTGGACTCTCTGCTCAGCAGGGAGCCTGCTTCCCTTCCTCTCCCTCTGCCTGCTTCTCTGCCTACCTCTCTGCCTACTTGTGATCTCTGTCTGTCAAATGAATAAATAAAATCTTAAAAAAAAAAGAAATTAGAAATATATTAAATTTCTTTTCAAAATTCAATTAATGGTTAAGAATATACAGCATAGTTGATCAGGAATCTCAAAGCTAGTATGATTTCTGAAAAAATGTGGCATACATCAATTGACCAGAAACCATCAATATCAACCATACAATGGGGATTTACATTGTTCAGTGATCCATATTATATCAATACCGGTTAGAAAGTAAGACAGGTAATGATACAATATCTTAGAAAATCATTATTACTGTTCTAGAAATTCTATTTATCCAAATTAACTGGAGTAGTGGCCACCATAAATATTAGGAAGCAATTTTTTTCTTAAAATTCTACTGTAAGTATGGTTCCACTGGAAAGGAAAATGCAGTGTTAAAATAGATTATGTACAGAGTAGAAAGTGTTTATATAAATGGTGGGCCCTGCAGCTGGGTATCCTGACACTACTAGTAGAGTGGTAAATTAGTCAAGGAGTTCATAGTTAAACTTAATGTTTATTGATCAACAATGAATTGTTATCAGTCAACTCAATGGCAGGTGTATCAGAAGATGATAGTTTGGTGAATTTTAAGAGAATACAGACTTTACAAAGGGATGATGAAACGGCTATGAAATCTAAAGATGTTTTTCATGTTATAGCCAGAGCTGATGATATTGTGTGGCTTCATACTATTAATTGAAGAAAAATATCTAATCATAAAACAAGGGATAAAGTAATAGAAACTTTCCCAACCTTTTTCCTTATGAAAAACTGTTCATCCTTTTAGTCCCAACTCAGATGATTCTTCCTTTTTGAAGCTTTCTCTTACTTACAGGAGCAAAAATACTACTTCTGTGACCCCAGAGTATGTACATGTACTTCTAGTATTATACTTCTTCTATTTTGTTTAAATACATTTTGTCTTCTTAGTTTTTCTAGTTATTAATATAATGGGAGTTTCACAGGACCTTGTCTTATTTAGATTTGCAGTACTGGGCACATAACAGGTTCATAATAATGTGTATTAAATGCATGTGGTTAGTCACTATATGATAACAAGTAATGTTCATGGTGTCTATCGATACTTTAAAATTCCTAAGATAAGTAGGCTCACAGGCAAAACAAATTTCACAAATCAGATTTCTATTTACCAAAAATACCTGCTTGTCAGATTAAATTATTCAGGGATCATCAAAGACAAAACTCTAAGTGATCTTGAAGAGTTGGAGAACTCATCTATCAAAACTCAAGATGGTAATGAATAAAAGAGCCAATAGCAACTTTTTAATCTTTGATCAGATCCCACACCCAAAAATAGGCAAAGAAAACTTAGGGAACAAGGGAAAATCTGCATTAAAAAATCTACATTTATGTTAATATTTAATTTGGAAATATGTAACTTTTCTCTTTGTATTTTAATAGGACAAGACACTGAAGAGAGACTACTGACTCTAAATTATTCTAAGTGTGCTCAGTTCCTCTCCCTGTATCCTTGCCTGGCCACACTGATCACTGGTCATGTCACATGTTTTCCCCTTGAGGATGAAAAATACGTTATGGAGGGCAAATTTCAAAAATACCTCGACATGTGAAAGTGCCAGAAACACAAAATAAGAGTTCAAACATTGAGGGTATTATTTGTGAGTGATATTAGTACAATTACTGTTTTATTGAATTATTTATCTAAAGCATTACAAAAAGTTTTTCTAAGCTTAATCTTATAAGTGCTATTTAAATATCTGCCCTTTTCAGTTTATAGATGAAACATCTGACTTGCCAAATGAAAAGACTTGATGGTTTTGCTAGCGCAATGGCCTTGCTGCCATCTTGGTGGTATATTCTACTGGAGAGAGAAGACAAGTTAGGCAAGGAGTTGGGGCCCTGGGATGATTTCTTGCTTCTAATATCGCCTTGGGCAGTTATTGGAACTTCATCTCAAAGTTCCATATACAAAATGATGATAATCAACTATTTCAAAAGGCTCTTGTGTCAATGAAATTATGTGTGCAGAAGCACTTGGAATATGGAGAACCTATTTCCTTGTTTCACATGTGCTCCTCTGCAACACAAGTAGTGGTGATCTTTTTTGTTTGCTTAGTCATTTTTCTTCCACTTTTTTTTGGTGATAAAATACAAATAATGTAAAATTTACTGTCCTAACCATTTTTACGTGTATAGTTCAATGTATTAAGTACATTATTAGTACATTATTAGTACAATGTATTAAGTACATTATGCAACCATCACCACCATCCATCACTAGAACTCTTTTATTTTGCAAAATTGAAACTCTATACCCAGTTAAACAATAACTTCCCATTCCTCACTTCCTACTTCCTTGTTTGTTTGAGGTTTAAAATTCTAAGGCTGCTCCCACCTAACACAGAATTCATTGTCAACCAAAATATAATGATAATCTCAACTTTAGCTATTACCTTCATTGTTTTGGTCTTGGTAAGATAGTCAGAAGTGGTGAAGAAATACTGTAATGTAGACTTTGAATAATAGGAGAAATTTACCACATGTAAAAAGTTTTAGTATTTTGCAAATTTCTGGGCATAATGACTCTTCAGGAAATGTATCCTAAGGAAAGAGCAGGGGAGGTATACAGAGTTATCTGATAATGGGTAAAAAATGTAACTAGATCTTCTAAATTCTCATCAGTTGCAGATCAGTTTAAAAATCGATGGCATATACATGCAATGAATACCATATAACCCCTAAATATCTCATTATCAAATAACGCTTAAAATATGGGAGTATTGTTATACTATAGCATAAAGTTAAAAAAATTTAGAAAACAGTATTATGACAGTACATCAATTATATATATATATGTATATATAAAAAACATATGTATGAAAGTCCTAGTAGGTATACAGAAAATGTTAGTGGTAATCTCTGGGTGACAGAATTATTAGTGATTTTAATTTCTTCTTTGCAATTTTTTATGTTTTGTGATGTTTTCAATGACTATATATTACTTTTATAACCAGGAACAAAATGTAATTAAATAAAAACTCAGGCCTAGGCCACCTCTAAAGCAAACCTAGCGATGAACTCTGAAGTATTTCAGCTATGAACGTTTTAAGTAATTGGAAATTGGGAGGACCATAAAAATTGGTCACTGGGGGCTAGTATTTGAATGAAAAACCCAAAGAGCTTGTTTCGAATCATGTCGACTTTCACATTACTAATATAATTAAAGCAAGTAAATCAGTTGGGCAACATGCCACTCACCCTTCAGACACACGTCACAGCTGTCTGCATGTTCACTATCTTCACCTTGCTCAATTTTCACAGTTTTTAATATGAATATCAATTCCCTTTTTTCATAAACCCAACCTATAAATGCCACAGCCCCTCTGAGGGATTTCCCCAGGCTTCATTTTAGGCTCCACAAGAAAGGATGTAAAAGAGACCTTTCTTTTGTAAAGTGATTCTATAATTCTGTCCAATATCCATCATTTTCAAGGCCAAGTAATCATATTTAATAGATCCTAAATTACATTCTGTCAGGCAAGGATTCCCTTGATGATATTAACCAGAGCAGAGGACTGACAGGCAGGGGCCTGAAAGTAAGATATTGTTTTACAAAGGTCTTACGAGCTTTCCTTTACAAGGCTTGACCTCACTAAGTTTGGGGTGGTGCAGGATCTGTGCCTTCGCTGAAATCCTCAGTCTTCCCTGAGTTCCCCACAAACCAACTCCTGATTTCCTGTCTTAAAGTCCCTTTTAAAATTAAATTGCGTGGCTCATTTTTGACCCTTTCCTTTGAGGAAATTGCCATTGTGAATTTATTTCTACAATACTTCACCAGCAAGACAGCTAGATGTAGTAGTGTGTACCTACTCTCTCTCCTTTTTATCTGCTTATAGGAAACCTGAAAGAGAAAGGCAGAGGGATGGGAGAAAGTTGGAGAGATGCCTTCATGCCTTGTGCTGTTTAAATGAATGTTATAAAGTATAAGGTTGGAGATCGTTTCTTGACATGAAAGATCATGATGCTGGAAAAGAGTACAGGGACAGATTTTCCTTTGAAAAAGGAGGAAATCTTGGATCAGGTTTTCATCAGGTGGGGAGTCCTCAGCCCTTTTTTGAACATCTCTATTTTTATTTTGTGAGTTTTACATCTCAAAGGCTTTGAAGAATACGAAGGTAAAAAAAGAAAGAGTAAGCATTTCCCCAAACTAAACAAAATTTAAGTTTTGTAAAAAGATTGTTTATTTATAACCAAAATTTGCTTATTTGTAATCTGTACACCAAACATGGGGCTCAAACTCATGACCCTGAGATCAAGATTTGTATGCTCTACTGACTGAGCCAGCCAGATGCCCCAGAAAATTTAAGTTTTTAATGCTTCAGTTATTAAAACAGTTCAAGTACAAATCTTCATTCAAAATACAAGTCTTGTTGTGTGCCTGAGCCTTAGGGGCTTTATAAACCTTAACTCATTACATTTTACAAAGACTGTATAACCTGCAGATGCATTTATTCCAGTTTTAGAGGTGATGCCTACAAGTCACTGATTTCTAAAATCAGTGTAGACCACTCTTAATTTTTGATGCTCTGTTTTCCCACATAGAATTGCTTGTTCTTGTTCTGGAAAAAAATAATCCCAACCCAGTTGCTCCACACTTCAAGATGTATGGATCTTGAAATTCTTGCCTAAAGAAAACTGTGAGAACAGAAAAGGGTAGAGTAGGAAGGAGAAAAGGATGGTGGTTAGTGTTTAACATTTTCAATGATGAGCATAACTCAGTAGAAGGAAAGCAAAAATATTAAACCATTATCAAGATATTTGTCCTTCGATTTGGGGCAAAAATACTTTACACAAAGGTACCAGTTCTGCCTGGTTTCTGGTCAGTTTCCTCACTATTCTCCTTTTTTTTCTAAGTTCTCAGGTTTCCGTGTCTTTCCTTTGCTCGTCTTCACTAATTCTTTTATTTTTACTCACAGCTCTCCCTGATTTCTATCTTACTTTACTATCACTCTTTTCCTTATTTTTCTCCCCTCTGCCTAAAAAAGAGAAAAGACAAAATCAACCCAGCTTTTGTGGTCTCCCTTTAAGTGCAATAAAACACAGGTGCAAAAATGGAAGGAACTGACTGGTTTTGAGATCATTTCTTCCATCTTTCGTTATCATTAACTCTTCTTGCTACTGTCTTCTTCTTTACTTCCTCCTTTCCAATAAGTCACTTCCTTCTTTTCAATAAATTACCGTAGCTAAGATTTAAAGGCACTTTACCATATTCTGATACACTACAGAAGTTTAATTTTTATATCAGTCTAACCCAAATTGATTTCGCATTGACAGAGCTCAGCTGCTACCAACTTACCCGCTGTGTTCAACAAATGGAAACTCTTAGTAAAACCTGTATTATCATTTATTTCCACTGTGGAAATATTAAACAAGCTGGAATGCAGTGATGTTTTTAGTTTTTTAAATCACAACACAATTATTAAGATGATAAAAATCTCACAATTTTCCAGGGAATGAAGATAGATTTTAAAGGAAGTAATCATTTAGAATCTGACCATCAGTTCTCCAGTAGACTTTGGTCCATGTCAATTCATCTTGCCTGGACATGTTAATATAGTCTCTACCTTCTTCTCAGTGCTCTTATTATTAAAAAGAACATAGTGATACACTTTTATCTTTTAATGGGGTTATTTTAATGAGTTTCTCTATTTTTAACTCCATTGAATAAACAATTACAGCTTTCTGTGTGTGTGTCACATTTTATATCTTTCAGAGAACTTTCATAGCATTATCTATCTAATCCTCATTAAAACAACAAACACTTGCTGGGCACGTGATAGGTATTGTGGTCCAGATGAAAACTTCTTTGACAGCCTTGGGGAGAGATTGTGGGAGAGATTATGTAACAATTCCGACAGACTCATGATTATGGAATTTAATAATTGTACATATAAGATACTACAGAGACACTGGGTACCTAATTATAAATCATACTGTTCTCTGATAGCATTTGTCACAATGTGTTTTAACTTGATACATAGTATTTGTTAGTTTCTTCCACTAAATTTTGATAGAGAAGATGTCTTATGCACCTCTGCATTCCCATCATCAAACATAGGGCCTTGAGCATGATAACCAGTTACTCTTCAAGGAATGATGCGTTAAATGGATAGATGTAGGGACGCCTGGGTGGCTCAGTTGGTTAAGCAGCTGCCTTCGGCTCAGGTCATGATCCCAGCGTCCTGGGATCGAGTCCCACATAGGGCTCCTTGCTCCGCAGGGAGCCTGCTTCTCCCTCTGACTCTGCCTTCCACTCTGTCTGCCTGTGCTTGCTCTCGCTCGCTCCTCTGACAAATAAGTAAATAAAATCTTAAAAAAAAAAAAAAAAAAATGGATAGATGTATGTATATAAATAGATAGCTCTATGGACATTCATTTTATATATTATAAATATATGTATAACTATATAGATACTATACATTGATTTATATGAGATATACAAACACATATGTATAAATTATATATCACATATAGTGCATACATATATAATATTATTATGTATTATATATAATATCTATCTAACATATATATGTTTAAGAATTCTAGGAAAGAGGATCTTTTATGTAATATGGGAAAAGAGTTGTAGGTTTTTTAAAAAGGATTTCGTTTAGTTTTTTTGACAGAGAGAGACACAGTGAGAGAAGGAACACAAGCAGGGGGAGTGAGAGAGGGAGAAGCATGCTTCCTGCTGAGCAGAGAGCCCCATATGGGACTTGAGCCCAGGATGCTGGGATCACGACCTGAGTTGAAGGCAGACACGTAATGACTGAGCCACCCAGGTGCCCCCAAGAGTTGTCTTTGAACCAAAAAAGGACTACTGTGTTAATACAAAGCCAATACATAATAGGTCCCTATGTTAGTTTTGAAATCCTGATGATGGTACTGTGATAGTCAAGGTCAGACTTCTAAGATCAAATTCCCAAATTTCCCTTTAGTTTAAGGACTGAGAGCTTTCAAACCTTTCTCTTACTCTTGCTTTCTTTCCAACATGACTAAAATTAGCTCATTTGGGAGTGTGTGTCACCTTCCATCACTGATTAATAAATACTTCTGACTAATCATGTGCCGCATTCTTGGGGGAAAGGAAGAGCTATTTGAAATACGAATTAAAGATGAACTCCAAACCTTGCTTTCTTGTCCGTAAGTTGCACAGAAAATACCCGGTCAAGCTCTTGACAGAGATTTATTCCCTTCTTTTGCTCTTTGATATGTCATATTTGGAGAAATGTTGGGCTTTATGCAGTTTTACTTAAATGCTGAGAGGTGCCTGGGTGCCTCAGTTGGTTGAATATCTGCCTTTGGGTCAGTTCATGTCCCAAGATCATGACCCCAGAGCTGGGATCAAGCCCCACATCAGGCTCCCAGGCTTCTCCCTCTCCTCTCTGCTTCTACTCTCTGTTGCTATCTGTCTCTCTCTCAAATAAATAAATAAAATCTTTTTTTAAAAAAATGCCATAAGTAAGATGAGGATATTATTCCTTTTTGTGAAAATGCTGCCTAAAGAACTTTTTTGTTGTATGGCTTTTTATCTTGGTGTAGTAGGAGAATACATTTCAACACTAACTTTATTTATGACGCATCAGTTTAGTTGTAACCCTTGCTTTGTTTCTGTTCCTCTTGTTCTGGCCCTTGGGCTCCTAACCTGCACTGATGGTCTTTAGTTATTCAGGAAGGAGGATTTAATGTGGGCCTTAATCATGGGGTCAGTGAGGAGCCCCATGCCATCTCTGAGTGGGTCTTCTTTGTTGGCTCTACTAGGATAAACTTTAGTCAGTTTTCTCTTGTTTTCCAGGGACTGGTGCCTTATGGGAACATGACATCAGCTGCTGACCCTTTTTGTTGACCACGTGCCTACAATGATCCCACCAGTTGCTTCTAGTGAAGATCTCTACTTAACTGCCCACTCTGGACCTGCCTGCCCGAGACACGTGCTCCCTAGGTCTCAGGAGTCCACTGAGTCTTCTTTGTCCTTTTCCCTTCGGGCTGATTTGTTTCAGCCCCACTTCCTAGATTCACATCTCCTTTCACAAAACAATCATCTTCTGACCATGATGACCTCCTGCGTGGAGCTACGACTCTCCCCAGACCCTGAACATCTCAATTTTTTTCCAAATGGTTCCGCCTTCTTGGTTTTTCTGGCTGCCCCACTCAGTTTTTGTTTAGGACAGTAAGAGAAACTCAGATGCACTCCTCTGTTGGAAAAAGAGAGAGTTATAACTAGATTTTTAGGGTCACCAAAATGAGGTCTTATGCAAAAACCATCTAACTGCACTCTTTTTTTTTTTTTTTTAAAGATTTTATTTATTTATTTGACAGACAGAGACCACAAGTAGGCAGAGAGGCAGGCAGAGAGAGAGAGAGAGGAGGAAGCAGGCTCCCTGCAGAGCAGAGCCCGATGTGGGGCTCGATCCCAGGACCCTGGGATCATGACCTGAGCCGAAGGCAGAGGCTTTAACCCACTGAGCCACCCAGGCGCCCCCTAACTGCACTCTTATAAGCATGAAGAAAGCTTCTCTGCATCATTTCATCCAGAAATTATTAAGACCAGGAACTTAGGACCAGGGACAAAAATCTCAGAAGGATTCCTTGTAGCCCTTGTTTATTATCAAACTCCCCCTTCAATGTATGTATTCCTTGGCTGATAGATGAAAGTGGGAAAGAGGAGAAAGGTAGTCCTACCTTACTTCTGCATTGTTTCTCATTTGCTTGCCATTGGCCTTTGTACTCTGCTGCATTTCCCTATGTAGATCCTTGATCTGCTGAAGGTATCAGTACAGGCCCCAAACAAGACAGAATGCTCACTTAATAGGGCCTTACTCAGGGTGTTTAAGGAAGAGGCTATCTGTAAGAGTGTAGACAGGTGTGAGGGAAACCAACACATTCAGGGCTAGCAACAGTGGGAGTCTTCACCAGCCACTGGCTTAAAAGGATAGTGGGAAGAGCTACGAGAACCTTGAGAAGAATAGTGGGGGCTATGTCCTTTTCCAGAGAAGGAGGGAGCTACTGCCAAGCCTTGGTGGCACAAGGAAGGACCTCTGACCTCACTCCTCCTTCTCCTCCCGTGCTCATGTCTCCTGTTCTGTCACTTGCTGGTGCTTCCCATTAGCCAAACCCAACCAGAAGGCAGAGGCGATGGAAGGAGCATCTGGAGGGCTGAGGCTGAAGAAATCTGGCACATCTAGTCATTGATCCTCAGCTGGGGTTGCCTCTTTACACAGTAAGAGTGTTTTGATGTGGTGCGTGTGGTGAGTGGATCATGTTTTTAAAGTCTCTTAGAAGCTTACATAGCCATGTTTTTCTACGAAAACTTTTTTTTTTTTTTTCCCCTAAGATCCAGTAATATGAAAGTAGCTTTCCTACAGCCTCAAGGTCTCTTCGGGTCTCTGGCTTGCAGGTTTGTCTCCTAGTCCTTTAGCCTCCAGCATCTTGAGCCTGTGGAAGTTGTTCCTGTGGTAGCTGGCGCTGGGGACAAACCGCAGTTTTCTTTGATGCCCCTTTCAGTTGTATTCCTTTCAGAGATGGATCAAACCACAAGCCAGATGCCTCTCTTCTCTTTGTCTAGAGATTAACCTTCTCTTTGAGACATGTCTGCTAAGTATTGGAAGCCATATAGAGAGTTTTCTCCCCTTTCTCTCCCTGTAACACACACACACACGCAAGTGCACACGCACACCAACTTGTGGAGAATTTGAAAAGGCAGAGTCTTGATCTTCAGAGAGAGAAACAGATTCTCTAGACGGGAACTGAGAGATTGAGGAGCTGGGTACGGGAGACCCACCTAGATATAGCCTCTTCTGAGCTGCCCCAGCTTTTGATTCAGCATTTCTTCTGAAGATGATTCCGTGAACTCATATACACTAGATCCAAAAGGGGCAGAGGAATGTGCTGTTGCACTCCAGATATAGGCTCTGAAACAAATGCAAGGGTGGGAGCAATACTGAAAGCGAAGCATGTCACTATTATTTAGTGCATAAAGTTCCTTCTGTGGAAGGAATTCTGTGTCAGTGGGAGTGTTTAGACTTTTCTAAAGGAGAGGCTTGGAGATGGGGCCCTCTGTATTCCACTGTGCCCCAGTCTCTTGCCACAGTTGGAAAGGAGCTAGAGCAGAGCTGCTTGGCTCTCCTGTAGACATCTGCCTCTGGGAGGGACAAACTGAGCTGGGTGGGGTCACCCCGTGCATGGGGGGACGCACCTACAAACCACAGGAACAGGATGAAGGAGAAGATTAGCACTAATGTTGATGCCTCAGAGGGGGTTCTGGAATGAAATGCTTTGTAATCCGCTCTGGTCCTGAGAGCTTGGAGAAGCTGTCTTCCCAGACTGAACAGCAATGTAAGGCTCTCAAACCATGAAACCCCGGGTTCTATGGCATGTGCTAAGCAGCATGTTTCCCATGGCTCTGGCGGCTAACGTTTTATGCTCTCTTGGTCTGTGGGGTTTGGTGTTCACTTCTCTTAGACTTAGGGTGACCAGCTTATCTGGGTTTGCGTGAGACTTTCTCCATTTTAGCACTGGAAGACTGGTGTTCCTGGAATCCCTTCATTGTTCACCTGAATTGGAATCTTGTGTCTGTGGGATGTATGTGTGTGTGTGGGGGGGGTCTGAACTGTGGGCGTCACATACCTGAAAGTCAGGACCCACAGAGGTCAGATCTCTTCCAGGAGTGTGGCTGCAATAGCACGTCCTTCTTCACCAGGTTCGCAGCGACTGTACACTGGATATACTTAATCTTGTGCCACAGAGCACTTTGGGTGTTGCTGGTGAGCTGAGGTCCACGTGTAACAGTACATGTTAAAACTTTTTGGAGATTATAAAGCATTATTCAGACATAATTATTTTGGTCACATCATGATTTCCTCATTGATAATCTCTGATCCTGAGAACTTGTGGATCTTCCAGCTTTGGGAGAGAGGAGGTGCTAATAAATATTATCAATTTAGTATATTAAATAATAATTTAATACATTTATTAACAATTTAATATATTAAAAATAATCAATATTACATACCTCCTGTGCCCATTGAACATTGTGCTAAGTACTTTATATACATCATTGCTTTTAATCTTTCTAAAAATTCCGTGAAATAGTTTTTATTATTCTCCATTGCCCCTAAAGTTAATTTCCTTAATGCAAGAGTCTGTTCCCTTTTGGTGTAGACTCAGTGCTGATGAAAGCAGGTAAGCCTGCATACGTTACTTGGGCTGGCTCTCCGAGTGGGTCTGCTATTTTGCATCTGAACAGAAATCCCCTGGGAAGACTTCTAGCTGGTCAACCCTTGGACTGGGTGAAGTCCAATCTGCCCCTGGTAGCCTTGCTCAGACCTTGAGGTCTGCAGGTCTAATTTAGAGCCATCTTGAGCCATTTGGCCCAATCTAGCATCCTGAAAGGCCAAGGAGAATGGGTTTAACTCCACTGTATTACGTAGTTTGAGAGCTCATATATCTGTCCTTAGGAATTAAAAGAGTTTGCAGATGAAGTCAACAAAGTTGTTGTATAGACATGATAAAAAATAATTTTCTGAAATACATTTATACACAACACATAAAATATACAACCTATCCTCTTACTATATTTCATTCAATTTTTATTTATTTATGATCAAGTTTAAAATTTTATCCAAGTATTCATTTTTACTTTCCGTTGGATTAAATGTATTTTTTAAAATGCAGGGCTGAAGTTCATTCTTACCAATTCAGCCTTTACCTGTTAGATTTATTAAAGTCCGTAGATTATCCATGATGTATTTGAGATAAGAATTAAATCATGATGTTAAACCAGTTTCCACCTATCAAGAGAGGTTGTTTTCTCAGGGCACTTAGATGCCACATTCAAGGCACACACTTGCTCATACAAGGAATCTGAATTCACTTCATGACAGCAGCTAAGTTTGAATTATGTTATCCAAAGGAGAAATTTCTCTCCATTAGTCAAAGTGCCCAAAGCTTTCAAAGAAACCAATTTTCCATATATTTAAGGACTCTTGTGTTTACATTTAATACCTTTTGATGAAAATTTCTTACCTACACTAAGTAGTTAAAAAAAAAATTACAGTATTTCTTCCTAAATGTTGTTAAAACACCTTTTTAGATAAATGGATTATAAGTCTGGGCCAAAACTTTCTTTTGAGCTGGCCACAAGGGATGAAACCTTTAAGTGCACTGATTCAAGATTCTCTTTAGGGATTTTATAAGAAAAGTGAATGGTTAATCATTGTTAAACTGGATACAAGGAAAAATCATGTCTGGTTAAAGATTATTAGACTGGCCAGTCAGCTGGGTGGGTAACCCTGGCTTCCCAGAAGTCCTTAATCTTATTTAGGTCTATCAGAAAATTGCTCAAGCGTTTTAACAGCAAAGCCAATTACATCCCAGAGGAGGTTGTGAATTATATCATGCAAAAAGTTCTGCCCTACACCAGGTTTGGGACAGTTTTTATTCTCAATGTGAATATAACTTATGTGCTAAAACCTTATCATCAGTTTTTTGTTCTAAAGTAATGGTTTTTTCCTTAAAATTTGATTTCAGGTGGTAAGCCCTTTTGGAATAAAAATATTTCTTACCTGAAAAGAGTGTTGTAAGCTTTGAAAAACATGGAAGTTTTTCATGCAACAAAATGCAACATTTTGAAGAAACAGTAAGATTTCATAATGGAAATAGCATTAATGTAAGCTACCAGTGTGATTTGAAAACAAGCCAGCAGTGTCTATTATCTACCTACCCATTTATAAGAAGTACATGATAGACTATACCATGAAGGGGTGGTAATATCCATACCATGGGAAATCTATGAGAGTCCAAATGTTTTCTTCAATAAGCACATTGCAGGTAGTAGGGGGTGGGGGGGGGGTGGAAGAAAGGAATCTATAAAAAAAATACTTAAAAGACTTACCAACTACTATAACATGTAGACCTCATTTGCATCCTGATTCAAACATGCTACAAAAGAAAATGATGACGTTCATGAAGCAGTTGAAAATGTGAATTCTTACTAGAAATGTAATGATATTAAGAGATTATTGTTAATTTTTGAATTGTGACAATGGTAATGAATTGATACAAAATCAACTTTATGATTTAGAAATATACAGTGAAAAGTTTATAGATGAAAGGTATGCCTGGGATTTGCTTCAGGATAGTACAAGAGGAAGAGAAGTACAGTCAGCCCGAGTTGGCAACTACTGAAGCGAGGTGGTGAGTACATAAAAGTTCATCACACTCTGCCTATTTTTTGCATATGTTAGTAACTTCTCCTTCTTCTTCCTTTGCACCCTCTTCTTCTGCTTTCCCCTTTTCTTTTTCTTCTTTTCTATGTTTCTCCCAAGAAAGAATTCTTTGGTTTGGCCTGCAGTAAGCTTAAAATAAAACTCCAGTGTATCTCATAATCAATTTGCCTGGGAACTTGCTTTCTTTAGTTTTTCATCACATGAAAAAGAACTAAATTGCTCATTGGCACATAGTAAAAATAGGAATTCTGGAGTTTCAAGTTCAGCTGCTCATGGTATGTAGTTGAAACCTTGGAAGGAGTGGGTGGAGGAAAAGAATATGGAGAGAGAGGAGCCCAACAGCAAGGCCAGACATGGGGACTCTGGGGGGACACGACTGGGGAGAAATGCTTATGCCTAATATCCAACTTGATATTCTTTCCTGAGCTGTGTTATTACTACTGTTCTCCCCTATCCCAGCAAATGACAACCCCATCTTTCTACTGGCACAGAACAAAACCTTGTTTTTTCTTATTTTTAATAGAGATTTTATTTATGTATTTATTTGAAAGAGAGAGGGAGAGAGTGAGTGCTGGAGGGAGAGGTTGAGGGAGAGGGAGAGAGAATCCCAAGCAGACTCCATTCTCAGCATACAGTACAACATGGGGTCAATCCCATGACCCTAAGACCATGACCTGAGCCGAAATCAGGAGTCAGACACCCAACCAACTGAGCCACCCAGGTGCTCCAAAACTTTGGTTTTATGCTTTCTTCCTCTCATTCTTTTACATCTACATTTGATTCATCTGCAAACCCTGTTGGCAGACCTTCAATATATGTCCATAACCTATGTATACTCCTTATCATCACACTGCTGGACAGTGGTCCCAGTCACCAGCTCTAACCTACACAGTTGTAATAGCTTCCAAGGTCATCATGCAGCCTCTGCCTTTGCCTCTCAGTCTTCTCCCATCCCAGGAGCCAGACAGATGATCTTTCTAAAGCAAGTCAGGTTCGAGCACTCCTCTCACCCAAAGCCAGCAACAGCTTCCTAACTCACTCTGAGTAAAAGTCAACTGTCACACTGACCTACTGGCCTGCACAACCCATTTCCAACCCCTCTGATCACATTTTGGCGCTTCCCTCATTTATTCCCATTGTCATCACACTGGCCTCAGCCTCTTCCTCCATCGGAGTCTGTGCCTTTGCTGCTCCTTCTGCCTGGGACATCCTTCCCCCAGATACGAGCATGGCTCCTCCAGCACCTCCTCTATTCAATGCCAAGTCTGCTCACTGAAGCCTGCTTGGATCATAGATTTTAAAAATCAACTCTCCTCCTAGGACTCGGCTTCCCTTTTCTTGTCTTTATTTTTCTCTGAGCCCTGACACTCTGCGGGGTCTTACTTAGTGTACCTGTTGTCTGAGTGTTTCCCCTGGAAGATAGGCTCAACACGAGCAGAGATTTTTGTCTCTTTTACTTGCTGATGAATCCCTGGAGTCCAAGCAGGGTGTAGTCTATAGTAGGTGCTCAGTAACTGTTTGTTAAATGAATGAATTCCCAAAACGAATCACATCTGGCATGTACAACCTTCTTGCACGAGTAGTGCTTTGGGGAGGGAGGCCAAGTGGCCGAGTGCAGAGGAGACAGGGCCGTGCTTTCGAATGCTGAGATACCGAGCTGGGAACACCAAGAGCTTCCTGGGAACAGACATTTCACATGAGAGGGAACAATGGAACTTGAGGCCCTGGGAAGGACCTTTCTGACTTTTCCCACAATAGCCTGAACTGTTTTATTTGGATATTTTAAATAGAGGCAGCCATAAAAATGTGGAAAGACTTTGAAACATTTGGTTACCGTAATAAAATTTAAAGTTAACATTTTGAAGAAAGAGACACTTTCTAATACTGGACGTTTATGCATCTGGTATTTTTGCATTTTGTTTAAATATTTGAAATTAGACATCTGGCACCTTAAACAGGACAATCAAAGCTCTCCATTGGAGACCTGCCAGGCACAAAACACAACCACTAGTGCTGAAGCTGTAGGGGGTTGGGGGGGCAGGGAAGGAGGGGCACAGCTGGTGCCCTGGCCACTTCTTTGGGGACCTGACAGTGGACAGGGTACACCAGAGCAGGACACTGGTGAGGAAAGTGGAGGAGGCTGTGGTTTGAGGCTCAGCCTGCCCTAGAATCAGGCTCATTTTAGGTTGACCCAGTTGGCTTGCAGTGACCACACTATCACAGGACTCATAGAAGGACATGGTTATTTTAATTGGCACTACGACAAAGATAAAAATGTAAGTGGAAAAGAAGAGCCTCTCTAATACATAAGTAGAAACAGCTTGTGCCCCTGCCCTCCCTCTAGCCCCTTGTTAATCTCTCATCCAGGCAAAATCTGGTGTCTCCCCGTCCAGCCACCTTTCAACCCATACATCACTTTCTCAAGGTTGTTCCTCACTCCCACATAGGGGGGCATGGAGGGAGGGCCTGAATTCAGTCGCTCAGCGGTTTCACCCAGATTCCATGATACCCTGAACGTATCCAGTGGTGCTCGTATATTCAGGAGGAACACTGATGATGCTAAAGCCTGGCTGGAAGCTTGCCAGAGGGCTCAGTGAGATCCCTGGCATGTCAGTACAGAAGGCTGGGAGGCGAGATGGGCAGAGAAGAAAACTTGGCTTTTCGCTCGGGAAAACGCTGGTCTGGAGCCCAAATGAGATTTGTAGGAAGGGCTCCTCAGGATCTCTAGCAAGACTCTATCTAGCAAGAGGGAAGATGAGGCTGCTCGTTAGCCGTTAGCCCGGAGGCACCACTGGGCTTTGGCCAAGCTTGAAGAGAAGTCAGAGGACAAGCTGCAAGCAGCTGGAGCAGCAGACCTTAGTCAGGCAACAGCAACTGGTTGGGTACATGATAAAGTCCTGCAGACCACGGACCTTGGTAGATGGAGTCATGCTTGAGACTCCTGACTCCATCTACCACGAGACTGCAAAGTTTTATGATGACAACCCAGCCCCACGTATATTCATGTATTCAGATGCCATCTGGAAGAGGAGCCAGGAAGGGGAGTTGGAAGGCAGAGGAATCACCAAGTACCTTATCCGGAACAGTGGAACATCAAACAAAGGGACTCTAAATGGTTGTGTCAGGCCAAGGTTTAAACCAGTTTGGCTTTTAGTTATTTTTCTCCTTGTTATTCACTCAGCAGTTGAAAGTTGACAAAAGATGTTTGTCTAGTTGTCTAAAAATACCAATTTTCTTTTCACTTGTCTGATAAGAAGAGTGAGTAAATTACAACCTCATAATATGTACATGATTGTTGATAACGCTGTATATAGTTAGCTTTCTACATTCGAAAGCTTCGGGCTTTTTGGGGACAGTGGAAAGAAGGTAGGCTATAGCCCCACATAGATCTAGGTTTGAGCCTGGCCCTTGCATTCTGCTTCCTCTCTGCGGTAGGTTGAGTGAGTTACTTAACACCTCTAAGTCATGGTTTTCTGTAGATTGGATTTAATGTTGCAGACCAGAGTCTTGTTCTGGAATTCAATGGCATCTGAATGTAGAATTGCCAGTGCAGTTTGTCACGTGGTAAATGCTCAACAAATGTCGATTTTCTTTTCTTCCCACACTGAATAATTTGCAGTTGATAAACAAATGACAAATTGTTTCTTAGTTAATTTGCTCCAATTAACTACCGATGAATTGATCTTAGTGTTTGATAGAATCATCCAAATTAAAATATTGACAACGTTAAGACATAGTTTTGATTTTAAAGCAGTTCCAACTATGACCTGTAGATGTCTCTGTGAATCTTCCTCTGTACCCAGTTTTGAGTAAAGGTACAGAAGACAGCTCAGCCATTTATGTTAATGATTATTCATAAAGCACAGGTGTTGGTGTGTGAGAAGGGAGAGCACTGGTCACTCTGTCTAGCCACTTAATTTCCTCTGTCTCCCACCACAGAGTGAAATGAGGATTTCCTCAAATCCTATACAGTGGGAGTATAACTACAGAGCAAGGGACTCTGGGTGCAATGGCCAAGTTCTTGGGGTCCTTTTGATGATCACCCACTTCCCCCATCACTTACCTCATCCAGGGAGCTCAGGGCAAACAGCTGCTTACAGATATCATGTGGGGCACTTTCCCCAGGAAGCTGATACTTTCCATGGGACTTGATCTGATTTGCTTGTTGATTTAGGTAACACCGCCTGAATAAAGGAGGGCTTTGGCCATGTCTCCTGTTTGGGACAAAACATTTAGATTTTGTTTCAATAGACTCAAACAACTCAAAGCACAAGTGCTAACCATTAAAAGGGGAGGGGAAAAGGATTTAATAAATCATTTGCACAACATTTATGTGTGTGTATATATACACAGACACACATAAGTATAAATATATATATATTAAATGTGTATATATATACATATATACATATATATATATATTAAATGTGTATATATATACATATATACATATATGTATATATATATATATATATAATTTTTTAAAGTAAGCTCCACACCCAGTGTGGAGCCTAATGTGGGACTTAAACTAATGACCCTGAGATCAAGACCTGAGCTGAGAGCAAGAGTCAGATATTTAACAGACTGAGCCATCCAGGTGGCTCTGCACAATATTTTTAAATGATATTTCTACTCCCTGGAAAATAGGATTCCTTAGAACCCTATACAGTGGATATAAATACCTGTTCTGGATTGATAGGTCTGGCCTCTCCTAGACTATGTTTTATGTGGTATAAGAAGCTCCAGATGACTAATGGAAATGGGGAAGTTGTGGATGAGTCAAGAGAGGACAGGTTGACACTCCCATCTGCATTCTATTTCATTTTGAAAAAGATGAAATGAAGATTTGTTTTATTTTAGGATCTGGGCTCAGTGCTTTTTTTCCTGACAAATGATTGAGACAATTTGAGAAGAACCGAGTTTGGCATTTGACTTTCTGGATTTCCTCCATCTCTTTTCATCTTCTCTTCAGTCCCCTGGAGCTTAGGACTGTCTGGTCTTCTTGAGCAACCCTGGGGAGACTGTGAGCCAGGCTTCTGTCCTCATGAAGTCCTAGGCACCTGCTTTGTTATGCCCTGCCCTATGCATGCAGTAGTGGCCATGGAGGGATTCATAGAGAAGGAGAGTGACATGGTATCTGTGTTCCATTTGTCCTCGATGGAGGATGGTCTCCTTCCCCTTGGAGACATGAGTGGAAGCCATTAGCCCCAGGGGGGTTGCTGGGGCTAAGGTACCTGAAGTCAGTCAGTGCATGAGAGGGAAAGAGACATAATGCTTGAAAATGTAACGAAGTAATAGGATGTTGGATCAGGTTGGAGTGCTGGAGCCCGCAGAGCCTGGAATCAGTCACAGCTGTGTGCGGGCTTCGCTGGGGCTGAGTCTCCGTAGGTGTCCTGGGGCTGCTAACCATGTGTTCTGGTCTGCTCTGGGTACTCCTGGGTTATGCCTGTCACCCCAGGGCAGTTATCCATAACTCCCCCTTCTACTCTCAAAACAGTTCTGATTTAGATGATCAATTGCATTGTCAGCTTGCCTGCTCACCTCCTGCGATAGCTCATCAGCATCCCACGAGGGTACTGTGTTGTCAGTACATAAAACATAAACATAAAGTTTCTAAAGTATTAAGAAACTAGTCTAGAACAGGGCGAGGGTTTTCCTTGAGAAGTAGGCTTCCTAGTTCCTACTATGTGTTCAGTTTTAATCATATCTGAATTTCTTTTGATCCCTCTCTTTCTTTTTTCCTTTAAGCTAAAACGGGTAGTTTTTAAAATCAGTATTATACTGCAAGTTTCTTTTTTACTAAAAAACATATTTAATTATTTCTCTATTAATGGATAGTCAGGATGCTTCCAGGCTATGTCCACTACAAACAACACATGTGCATATATTCTTTTGGTTTACTGTATTTACTTACTCATCTATAAAAATGATATTATAGGGATTGGTGGGGGGATTAAATGAAATAATTTTTTTTTCTTTTGAATTATTATTATTTTTTTAATTAATTTAATTTTTTCATGTTCCAAGATTCATTGTTTACGCATCAACTCAGGGCTCCAGGCAATACGTGCCTTCCTTAAAACCCACCACCAGACTCACCCACCCCGCCACCCCCCTCCCCTCCAAATGAGATAATTGTTATAAAAGCATTTAAAAATAGTACCTGGTACAGAGTAAATGTTTAATAAAATCGGCTGTCATTCTTATTTAAATATTGATTTCATAAATCATTTTTCCTTCTCTTTGAGAGAGAGGTTCATGCCTAGGCCTTCTGACTGGTGGAAATAGTGACACTATGTGCTTTCAAGGTCATAGGTGGGACCATGGGATGTCTACATAAAATGCCCTCTAAAGCTTCACTCAGAACCTAAATGAGGGTTCCAAGTGAGGCCCCCAAAGTTCATGTGGTCTACACTCCCCCTCATTTCCCAATTTCAAAGTGGCTCTGATGATTTATTAATTTCTGCCGGGGCGAGAATACATTTGAACGTTGTCATTGAGATGTTAGACTTTTCTCTCATCTCTAAAGGATAAACTTCAAAACACCTACGGACGTGGGTGGGAGGGGTAGGAGGATGAGTGTGCTCCTTGCAAAGGCTGCCGAGCAGAATGAAACTGAAGGAGGGGGCCTGCCACTCCTGTGACAGGTTTGTTGGGAGGGACTCCTGTAGAGACCGGGGTGGGAAGTGGCAGGGTAAAGAGGTGCCTCAACTTTTATGTTTGGAATATGTTTTTCAGATGTTCTTCCCAGTCAGCAGTTACCAGTGTGACAAAGGAAAAGCCATCTGACCTCAAAGAAAGGTGACCTCCTGTCCCCTGATACCTCTCTCTGCAGTCCAGGGCTTCCGAAAGGAGCCATCTCTGGATGAAAACTGACTTTTTCTGTGCTGCTTTTTTTTTTTTTTTTTTTTTTAAACTTTGAACAGTGTAGCAGAAGATTTTTAAAAAGGAAGGCTTTGCTCCAAATGAACAAAGTTTCCCAGAAGAAAAAACAATCTAAAAAGCTTCTCCACCACCTGTCCTGGTAAGGCACAGAGAGGACATGACTTCACATGAGAGAGCTTATCAAATAAAAGCTGCTTGTCATAATTTTCTCTCTAGTTCCCACCCTATAGAGCCCCATATGCTCTCTTCCCACTGACCAAAACCAAAAAGCAATAAGACAAACTAACTCAAAGCAGGGTGGATAGGACTGAGGGTTTATGGAGCCATTAAAAACTAAGGGAAGGTGGAGCACCTGGGTGGCTCAGTCAGTTAAGTATCTGCCTTTGGCTCAGGTCATGCATGACCCCAGGATTCTGGGATCAAGTCCCGTATTGGGCTCTTTGTTCATCAGGGAGCCCGCATCTCCCTCTGCCTGCTGTGCTCTCTCTCTCTCTCTCTCTCTGACAAATGAATAAATTAAATCTTAAAACAAGAAGAAAAACAAAAAACACCTCAGGGAAGATACTGATTCTACCTAACAAAGAACCTAAGTATCATGGTCAAGGTCACACATTTAGAAGCGGTGGGAATATTTAAACAAAGAAGAACTGATGTATTTGTTGTGCAGAGAGGAGACATATCTGCTCTGTCATTCGACCTGACAGTTCTGAAAGTTTCTGAAAAGTGGGATTGGTGACCCATCAAACCAAAGCCACAAGTCCCCTTACATCATGGTGTAGGAATCAGCAAAGGAATTAGCTCTGTTAGGCAGGGATGAAGACCATGCAGAGGGAATGAGAGATCAGAGGCTGCTGGGGGACAGGCAGCATTTATAACAACAGTTGCATCAGTCCCCCTCCTACACCCACTAATGAAAATTGCCAGCAATTTTTTTTAGAGCTCCCCATGCAATTGTGCTCTGCAAGAGTCGAGCACCCTGAACTAGCTTTAGTAGGATTCTGTTCCTTGCCACCTTACAATCTCTCATTCTTCCTGGCTCCTTGTCCTTTCTACTATAGCTTACTGCTTTCCTAAGCATAGAAATACAACTGGTAATCCAGGAGCAAGATAATGAAGAAAAGGGGAATGCAAAAAAGGAATCTGGCATGATGGCTTATCTCCTCCCGGACCAACTGAACTGACATTTTTTTGCTGATATTTTTGTTCAACACTATCAGAATTTGCTGAAGGAACGGTGATTATCTTCTCTCGGATATTTGCGAAAAGGCTGTATTGCCACCTGCGAGCGGGACTCTGTCTTTTTGGAAGATTCTTCAGAAAATCTCGACTAATCTTTAATGCTCTAGAAATGTGAATTTGTCATTTTATTTTATTTTATTTTATTTTATTTTATATAGAGAGAGCATGAGCCAGAGGGGCAGGGAGAGAGGGAGGAGAAATCTCAAGCAGACTCCACACTGAGTGTGGAGCCCAGCGTGGGGCCCAATCTCAAGACCTTGAGATCACAACCTTAGCTGAAACCAAGAGTCAGACACTCAACTGACTGCGCCACTCAGGTGCCCCATGAATTTGTCTTTAAGAAAAATTTAGGAGTGTCTGGGTGGCTCAGTCAGTTAAATGGCTGCCTTTGGCTTGGGTCATGCATGATCCCAGGGTCCTGGGATCAAGCTCCACATCAGGCTCTCTGCTCAATGGAGAGTCTGCTTCTCCCTCTCCCTCTGCCTGCTGCTCTGCCTACTTGTGCTCTCTCTCTCTTTCTGTCAAAATAAATAAAATCTTTTAAAAAATATTAAAAAAGAAGTGCAGTAAAGAATCAAGTCTGACCTTAAGGTTTGTTTAGAGACGCAGAGTGTGTGCTCACCGTCTTGGTGACACTCAGGCAAAACATATTTAACGGCTTCAAAGAAACAAAGAAGGGAAGGTTAGAAGGTCATAAGTTAGCAGAAGCTATTAGTGGCTTTTTTCCTTTTGTTGCTTCTATCAATTAAAAAACTCTTTTCAAGCAAAAATCCTTCTTTTCTTAGTAGGATAAAAGTACAGCAGCCACATTCCAAAAAAGTGTTCTAAAATAATAATACTAATGATAATGATAATAGTAGTAGTAGTAGTAGTAATAATAGTAGTAAACGTAGTGAAGCACAAACCATTAGAAAACCATCCTTACGCCACTGACCCATACTTTGCTTTGAACTGGACATTTTATGATTCAGGGGATGATTAGGTGGTTTGTAAATTTTCCAGATCTTTGTTGTGATGGGCCGTGGAACAGAAAGTGATCTATCCAAGTCAAGATCAGTACAGGTCTTACACATGAAGATGAAGGATCCTTTAGCTTTTACAGATGAGAGGATGGGCATAGGAGAGTCTAGGTTAATTCTACCATCCATTAGGGATGGTAGCAAAATACTCATTAGTAGAAGAAATTGAAAAATTTGAATCTTCAAATTTGAAGTGTGATTTCAATTTTTGGTGTTTTATCAGGTATCTGGTGAACATACTAATGAGGATAAGGGAATGTCACTCATTCAAAATATTATTCATAGGACCTTTGCTCTGTGCCAGACACTATGCTCAGCACTGAAGATAAGCTAAGCCCTGTTTTTATGGTCTATTTTATTTTCCCCATGCTTCATTCTTTTTTTTTTTTTTTTTTTAAAGATTTAATTTGTTTATTTAAGAGAGAGAGTGAAAGAGAGCATGAGAGAGGAGAAGGTCAGAGGGAGAAGCAGACTCCCTATGGAGCTGGGAGCCTGATGTGGGACTCGATCCCAGGACTCCGGGATCATGACCTGAGCCGAAGGCAGTCGTCTAACCAGCTGAGCCACCCAGGCCCCCTCCATGCTTCATTCTTTAGGACAATAGTCAGCTATATTTTTCAGAATAAGCCTTCTACACCTGAGGTTGTTTTATCACTTACACGGCTTGATACGGAGCTGCTAAGAGCTCTGAGGACACCCCAGAGCTCGACTTCATCAAGTATCCAAAGATATGCTGATGATCCCTTTCAGAATATTGACTCTAAGGTTCATGATAGAATTTTCCATCTGGAAGAAAAGTTTAAGTCGTAATTAGGTCTCTTCTGTCGTTAAACCAACACTAGTGTCAACATATAAGGTTATCAGTGCCCATGCTCATAGTGCTATAGAATATAAAATTTACATTAGTCACATTACTTTTCTCACTCATGGCCTATGAAATTTAAATGTAAATATCAAGTAAAAAAAGAAAATCCACAAAAAACAACCAAGCAGATTCCTGTCACTACAAGCTATAGTAAGAAATCAAACCAAAGTATATCTGGAAAAATCAACCTGCTGGCTTTTAGAATCCACAACTAACACTGAGCCAAAGAGGCTAGTGTGATATTTCAGCATGCTATAAAGATTGTCACATTTAATATCTGGGAGGGGTGCATGGGTAGGGGCGGAAGGAGGAGGGGATAGAGTTTAGGGAGAATGGAGAACAGCAATTACAGTCCTTCATCAAGTCAGGGGAAACCAAGCAGAATCCAGAGCCACTCTTCCAACCTTAACCTATCAACTTAGAAGAAATTTGCCTTGTCAGTGTTTCAAGAACATTGCCAAAGATGGTGGCTTGTTTATTTATTTCTTGGATTTATGGATCAACTTTCCTCAGATGGACTTTCTGCTAAAATTTAAACATGGTTTAGATCTCTTCTTCCTGTCATCATGGCCTACCTTAAACGAGAGCCACGTTGTCCTTCTGTGTGTTAACAATGGTGTTTGTTAACCCATTTGATACACATTGTTGCATATTAATTCATCTTCTTTTTTTTCTTAAGAGAAAAGAGATAGACAACAATTTTCAGGTGGACACGATGTGTTCTTTCTTATTCTGTATTGTGTTTTTCCATGTGTTCCCTGCTCAGCCTCTTGGGGGAGATTATTTTCCTTTCTTGTCACTGTGTTTCCTTCTCAGCCTTTCTGGCTGCTCATCTGGGCTGTTTTCCACCTTACAAATCTTTAAACAATTCACAAACTTGAACTTCTCTGGTCACAGTTTTGAAATCACAAATTAAATGGTTTTGTCAGCTCAATAAACTTTATTCACTTAATAAAATATTTTAAAAAAAAGATTAACAGGCACCTGGAAGAGAGCTTTATACCTTGGGAAGAAAGGGTAGGCTTTTCCCAAAGATCTCATGGGATTAAGTGAAGAAAAGACACCACAGAACTGACCAAATTAGTTTCCTCCCATATCTCAAATATTAATAATAAGATGATCAAAGCTGTCCTCATGATTCGTACATGTTTATGCATGTTTGTGGGTTCAGGGAGAGCCAGCGGTGAGAGGAGCCTGCCACAGTCACAGGACTCTGTTCTGCTGTGTGGAAATAGCATCCAGGAAGACTCCTCCTCTGTAGGAATGTCCCACTCCTCTTTACAGAAGGTCAACTTCCAGACTTTTAGACTTCTAGAATATTGGAGACTTCTGGATGTCTAGACTTCTGGAGTATTCTGTGGTTGGGTTACCCACCTATAAACTAAATAGCATGTGCACTTCTGCTTGGGAGAGAATTGGTGACTGCACTGCCTAATGCTTACTTTCATTTTCTTTACTAGGTTTACATGAGCTTCTGAGGGCAACAGGAAACTCCAGCAAGGGGCCACCTGCCTTGTGAAAATGTCACTCCTTACGTCTCCTAGATGGGAAGCCTGGGCCATCCAGGCTCCGGCACCAAGCCTTCTGTGTCCCTCCTTGTGGCAGGCACATTCAGGCTGAATCTGAAAGTGGGCAAAATCAGTAGAAGAACAGAGCTGACAGGAGCTGATTCCTCAATAAAAGGATTACTGACTGGGATAGGTTTTGTCTTTACATCCCTAGCGCCTAGCATCGCGCCTGGCGTGGAATAGATACTTAAAAACTCTTTGCTAAATGGTTGAATGAATCTGAATGACGCTTTAAAGGGCACTGTCAATGAAGACAAGTTGGCTTGACTGCCTTGCTGCACAAAGATGGCCTTCTGAGAGAATCCTAGGCCTCATTAATCTATCCAGTTAACAAATACTAGTGAGCACCTCCTATATGTCATTGAGCACTTTATTTGAAATTACCTGGTTCATTTAGACTCTCCACCCCTGCCCACCTGGGCCTAGAATGTAAGCTCCAGGACAGCAGTGATATTGTGGGTTCTGTCCACGGCTGCATCTTGCGCTCCTGGAAAGGTGTTTAGGGACAGAGAAGAGCCCTCAAAACATGGCAGGATTTTCTGCTGGCTAGTATTGCCTGCCTTGCAAATGGCTGGGAATCCTTCTAGGTACTGAAACTGAGTGGTGGCTTGGGGAGGTGGCTTGGTGAGCTTGGAATCTTCTGTCCCAGGCCGAGTCCTCGTCTGCTGCTCAGCCTCGCTTCTGGCCCCGCCCACATCCCAGGCCGACCCTGCAGCCTGCACCAGCTCATCGGAGTAGAGTAGATATGCAGATTCCGGAGTTCTCCATATCTTCTCAAAGTTCCTTTTTTAAGATGGAGAGTCTAGCATTCCTTTGTTTTAGTCATTTCTGTTCTTATCGTATTTCATAAAAAAATCCATAAAATGCCGGAGTTCAAAGGTGCAACTTCCCTCTAGTAGAAAAATGCTTGACTAATGTCTTTGACAAAACCGTTTTCTCTGTGCCGCTGGGTTAGGATGGGTCTCATAAACCTCCCAGACTTCAGGCTAGAAAAGAATAACTTCTAGAGTGCAGCCTGCCTACAAGATTTCCCCAGGCCCCTGGAACATCCTTTCTTTTATAGCTGCTTCCTGAGTCCCAGTTATGAACCTACTTTCCATGACAGAGGGGGAGAAGCTAAGAGGGAGAAAGATATTTGCATAGAATGCCATAGTTTACACAGCTATTCATATATTATCTTGTTAAAATCTGTACCATTAAACTGTGAAATGTGTGTTATCTCAGTTTTAGAGATGAGGAAATAGAGGCTCACAGAGGTTTTACAATGCATAGACCATTATATCAGACGTTATTCCAACCCAGGTCTCTTAGATATGACCCTGCATGTCTTTCCACTCCTATGCTACGTCCTAAATGAGTGTCCAGAGTTTCCTAGGTATTTTGTTTGTTTGTTTCCTGGTTACTCCCCTGTGGATATTGTGGTTTCCCAAACTTGTTAAGCTGCTTCATATCTTTTGGCCTGTATGTAATGCCGTGCCCTCTGCCTACTGTTATGCCCGAGTTTTCGTGTCCGAGAGACCACCAAGGAGCCAACACCGATGCAATCACACGAGGGTTTATTTGACAAGCTTAAGCTTGGGCCCAAGTATACCCGACACAGCAGAGTAGGGACTTGGACCTCGAGCCAGATTACAGTCAGAGTTTTTAAAGGCAGAGTAGGGGTGGACTCGTCGGTGGATGCGGACAAAGGGGATTATGGATGATGTACGTCTCTAAGGAATTTTGGAAGCAAGGTCTCCAGGACTTTAAGGAGCTAGCTATTGTTGGGAGCAAGGTTATTTATTACCAGTAGTAAAAATCTTCTCATGAGACCCTTTAGATGTGTATCAGTGGGCCATATGCTTGGGAATGATTCTTGACACTATCTTGGAGGTTTAGAGAAAAAGTTTCCTGAAGGAATTGTTAGAGTAGACTCACAGGATCCTGGTCGGACCTGTCTGGGTAGGGGGTCAGTCAGGCTAGGATTGTCCTTAGCAAAACCTCAGGGTGAGGGCAGTTAAGTCCCCAGGGGAGAGCCACTCTGTCTGTTTCAAGGGCTTGTCAGTAGGTAAGAATTTTAATGATTTTCTTCTCCCTCTGTTTCCCACATCATTCTCCACTGAACAATTTTGACCCTTAAATCTTTAAGGTTGTTGAGGGTGGAAGGTTTCATCTTCTATAACTTCTTCCTGCTGAATAGGGATGTAGAGTTGTCCCTACCTGCTCGGGTCAACACTGGTCAATTGGGGAATGTGTAGGGAAGTTATGAAAGACGGAGGCGGCTGAGTCGGGGGGAGACTGCTCAGGTGATCTTCCCAGGTGGAAAGGATCATCTGTGGAAGTTATGACAGTGGAGGAGTTGAGGTCAGGTGAGGAGACATGGGAGAAAAGAGCAAAACATGATTAGTGTAACAAAAAGAAAATGAAGCTCAAATAAGTTTTTTGCTATTTGACAAAAAAAACCCCTTTTCCAGTCCAGGGATTTAAATCAATCATTAAAGGAGAGAGGGACTATTTAAAGTGCTAACCTGAGTAGGTCAGAACCCAAGAAATATTTTGTGATAATCTGGAACATCAAGATGGCTGCACTTATGTCAGGGCTAGACTCGAGGTGGGTACAGCCTTGTTTTTCTTGGCTTCCACACCTACAAGAGCTTGTCCTATCCTTTATTAATTTGTTTAGATAACTCCTATTTATCCCCCAAATCTGAGCTCAATACATGAGATCACATGGCTAAGAGTCAGCTTCGGACTGTCTGGGCATAAATCTGGGTGTTGCCATTTAATCTCTGGTGGACCCAGTGTGGTAGCTTCATCTCTCAGTCTTTAGTTTTCCCAACTGTATGATGGGGTGAATTTTATTTTATCTTACTTTACTTTTATTTATTTTAAAACTATTTACTTTTACTTCATTTTATTTTAGATTTTATGAATTTATTAGACAGAGAGAGAGCCTGAACATAAACAGGAGGGAGGCAGAGGGAGAGGGGGTAGCAGACTGCCTGATGAGCAGGGAGCCCAACGTAGGGTTCAACGCCAGGACCCAGGGATCATGACCTGAGCTGAAGGCAGATGCTTAACCCACTGAGCCATCAGGTGCCCCTGATGGGGTGAATTTTATAGCTTATCTTCAAAGGCTGGCAAATAAGGAATGTAAATTCCACATTGCATAAAGAGTATTCAGTTCACTGCTGTTCCCGCCCGCCCAATGTAGAATCACGTTACCGATGTCCCCCGCTTCTCTAAAATTACCTCTTGATCATTCTGGGGTTTCCAATAAATCACCCCTCCCGGGGTAGCGGGGTGGGGGGGCGTAGGGAAGAGATAAAAGAAGAGAATGGAGCAAAAAGAGAAAAACATCAGCTAAGGAGAAGACCTTGCCAGTTGGAAAGAAAGAAGAAATATTAAAATAAATGTATCAGGGTAGTTCTGGGGAGGGTTGAGAAGAAGAGAGAAAGAGCTAAAGACGACCCTGCCTGTCCTGGCAGACAAGTCCTGGCTCAGGAGGATGTGCTCCGTGTCCAGGAACCAGCACAGGGCTCTGGAGCCCAACTCAGCGGCTCTGAGGGAGAAGGAAAATATGAGAAGAGCTGGAAGGAGGATCTCGGGAATCATCTTTGTATAAATCCAAGTGGCGGTTGGGATGTATTTATGTTTTAAGGAACTATGTGGGTTTTTTTGGTGGGGGGGAGGACAACTAGTTTTTTATACACTTTTTTACTTAGCAACAAGAGCCACAAAAGGCACGTGTTCAGCCAGGATGTCCGTTGCTCAGCTCATTAAAATATTAAGTGAAACACTGATGACAGTTACACAGCACAAGCCTTTCTGTCTGCCAAAGTGTGCTTTTCAATGCATAACAAAGTAGGTCAAAAGTTTGTTTTGTTATGTTATTGTTGCTTTTTATCTTAGACTTTTGATGGAGTTTCTTTTTAGTAGGTAAAATGGTTGTCAAATTTGGTGGGGGTAATTTGAGGACAAGGACACCTCAGCGACTTAGAAGTCTACTTCTGGATGACAAAGAAAGTCTCCCCAAACTTCTATCTGGGATATCATCCATTCATTCAACAGAGATTTTTCTGGGCCTCTGTGTGCTAGGCCTCATGCTGTATGTATGTTGGAAATACAGTACTGGACAAGAAAGATACCAACCCCACCATCATAATGATACCCTTGTCTCCTACTCAAGTCTGTTTATCTGGGCAATACCTCATGTTGAGGAACTCTCAATCACATAAAATGTACACCTCTTAAGACTTCCTCTGCCAGGCTCTGCTATGAGAAGTGAGTGCCGGTAGTCACTGAGGTGTTGATGGGAATATATAATTATATCTAGAATAATATATAATAACACGTATAAATAATATTTGTACCTGGAATTTGTAAAAGTCTACTGAAAATATGCAAAGCTTTATTTATTGATTGATTTCTATGAGTGGGGCTTCAGGCATAATACACGCTTTCATTTATGTGGCACTCCCATGGACATACCCCTATTGTGATGGTTCTGATGTAGAATTTACATTTATTGAGTGCTTACTAAGTACCAAGAAGTGTGCTAAGCATTTTCAATGGACAAATTCATTTCATCTTTAAATTCCCTAAGTTGCGAAGAACTACGGAGGATCTGAGATTTTGCTCTATGGGCAAGTTTCTGAGGGCTGGCAGAGGACACCAGCCTCCTGGGTCAGAGACAAAGGACTTTATTACTCATGACTCAGCCTACAGCGTGAACATTGACCTATTTGTGTAGTTCTTCTGGACCTGAAGTTCCATGGGGATGCTAGCATACACAGTGGACTGTGTAGTAGGAGAGGAGCCCTAAGCTTAGTCAACCTAAATCTTTTATAGCAGGCAGTAAGTATGCCTGCCCTTTGTTCTGAGGGAGACACTATTTCTGTGTTCCAAGGCTGCTTGCTCTACAAAATCCTTGAGAAGTTATCCTAGAACAATGAGCAGTCAGTGTCTTCTAAAGATGGGAGCAATATGGAGACTCATGGAGAACTATGCCCCCCAAATACACGTGAATATCCTCATATTATACTGACTAATCTGAGACATGAGGTGGTTAAGTGACTTGCCTAAGGTCACTAATTAGTCCACATGCGACTGGCATTTGAGCTAAGCAGTCTGATTCCAGGGCACATGCTCTGCCTCGGTAGTGTTTTAGTACATTGCCTGAAAGCCAACTCTGTGGGCGTGTTTAGGAGGTTTGCGAGTAGACTCCAAGAGTGAAACTTATCTAGATGGCACCCCTTACCTCTTCGTTAATTTTCATATTTTTAAACCATTATGTCACTGAACTGAATCTGATGCATACATTGATAAGAGTTTTGTGTCACAAAAAGGTTGACCACCTCTACTGCACAATTTTATATATGGTTATTTTTTATTTTATTATAGTTTTATGCCTCTCATTTCAAAACTTCCCTTAATTGTTCAATCTGTATTTACAGAACTTTTGGGAAAACTAAACTGGGGAATGAAAAATTGATACACTCATTTCCCTGAGGATAATGTTTAAAGTTATTATATAATCCTGTAATAAGTATATATATATGAATAACCTCAAATGAGGCTGAGTTGAAAAGTGCTAATTTTGATAATTTTACTGGAAATACAATATAAGGCAGGTTAGGTATATATCTTCAGAATTTTACTTATTTACCTATTAGCATGCTAAGCAGAGTTTCTAGAGACCATGTTAGCCTCAACATATTCATGCAGCAAATCTACATAACATAACTCATTTGGTTGTCATACCAAGATATTTTATGTCTTACTTTCCCACTCCAAGTCTCCTAAGCCAAGTGGAGATGTTAGGAAAGATAGAATAAAAGCCGACAAAGAGCAGAGCTGAGATTTGCCATGAGTGAGTTGTGCAAGCATAAACCAGACTCCTCTAGCTGCAGTTTCCTAGTCCATTAAATGGGGGTGGGGTACCTGACATATGCTTCCCCCCATCCCGGTACTAACCAAAATGTGATTCTGAGCTAGTAAACTCTAGTTATTCTTTCATTTATTTATTTATTTATTTATTTATTTATTTATTTATTAGAGTTATTCTTTTATATTTGTGGTTAGGAACAAGGACTCTAGAGCCAGACAGATCTGGGTTTGAATCCTAGCTCTGTTGATTATATGACTTTGGGTAAATTGCTTAACTTCTTTGCTTCTCTATAATATAAGAATGATAATACTTTCCTTTCCATCAGTATTTCTACATAAAATCAAACAGAAACCTCCTCTGACTTTACATTTCTATTCTGTTCTCACCATGGGTCCTACTTTTCTTTCATAGTGAAGCTCCCTAAGAACTGTCTCCCCTTTACTTTCCCATCTTCCCTTGACCTTACAACAGGGTGACTTCTATTCTTATGACTTCCATGGATATTGTTTTCACTAAGGTCACCAATGAATGCCTTCTGGCTAAAACCAAAGAAACAGTGCCCGCCCCCCCCCCCCCCCCCCCCCGCCTTATCTCTCAACAAATTCCAGCATCAACCACTCTCTCCTAAAAACACTTTTCCTCTGGCTTCCAAAAATTTGCCTTCTACTTCCTTGTTGCTTCCTTCCTGTGGAGCCCTTCTTCCGTTTGCCCTTCACATGTGTTGTCCCACAAGGTTTTCTTCTGGATCCTCTCTTTCTTTCTCTACAAAATCTTTTGGATATCTTATGTATTTGCATATTTTCAAGTACCACCAATCACATATGCTGATGAATCCTGTATCTTAATCTTTAGACCATATTTTTTTTCTGAGATTCAAATCCACATACCCAACGGCATCTCGAGTGTTTCCACTTGCTTGTCTCACAAACATATCCCACAACAAGTCCAAATAAAACTCATTATACTTCTGCCCCTATGAGTTCCCCTGTTGGTGATGGAATCTCCATCTACTCTGTCGCTCAAGCCAGAAGCCTGGACATATTTTTCCCTTCCTTTACCCTCATCTCCCATATACAGCCAACTACGTCTTGTTGATTCTACTTCTTGACTAGACTCTTCTATCCCTTAAATCCATCTCAATGGCCATTTGCTGAATTCGACCACCATCGTTTCTCATCTCAGTCACTACAACATTTTCTTCGTCAATCTCATCCATCAACCTTGCTGGCATTCTTCAGCTGCAGCTGGTTATAATCTTTCAGTGGGTTTACATTGTCCTCCAGCTGAAGTTCAGAGTTCTTACAATTACTTGCATGGTCCTTTGTGATGCAGACTGTGCCCACCTCTCCAGCCTCACCTTTCCCTCCTCTCCCTGCTGTGTCTCCCATACACTTGATGCTCCTTTGAAACACAGTTTTTTCCAGTTTCTCAGATGAGCCATGTTCTTTCCCCCCTGAGGCCCATGGGTCCTTGTTATCCTCTTAACCAGAAAACTGCTTTCCAAAGTAATCACCTATCTCTCTCTCTCTATCTCCACCTCCAGAAAGTCTTCTGTGATCTATGAAGCTCCTGCTCGGTGTACTTCCCGGTGCTCCCCCTGTATTTGCTCTATCATCACATTTGCTACACTGTATTGTACCTGTTTGTTTATTTATCAAATATCTCCAACTGCAATAAACTCCATGAAAGCAGGGGCCCCATTTGTTTCACAGGGATCCCCCATTTTTAGCAGATCATATAAGACCACTGTGGTAAGATCATGATCCACAAGGTTTACTGAATGAGCAAATGGATAGAAATCACACATTAGCCTGTTTAACAAGTGCTTCTCTTTACCCAGAATTAATAGTAAAATATTAGAATACTTTTAAAAAGTATTGGGGTTGCCATAGGTATGATTTTCGCCATTGGTTTCTGTCTAATTTTGGGAGCCCTGTAGCTCCCCTGTGGGAACCCAGTGGCTTTCATCGTGAGCGAAGGGGAGGGAGAAAGAAAGAATGGTGAGAGAAGCTCACTGGGCAGGACTCTGGGTCCCTAACGTGGCTTTAACAGAGCTGTTCAGGATTTTTGTTTTGTTTTGTTTTACACATTAGTGCGGCATATTATATTTTATATGGGGAGAAAAAAGGAAGAAAAAAAAAAGAAAGAAACAAAAAGGAGAAAAGCCCTGATGTAAGGAGACTATCAAAACATGTCTTATAACGATGGTTCTACAGGTAAGTAGAAACTGTTGCTTTAAAAGACGTAATGAGGAAAAAAAAAAAAAAAAAGATGTAATGAAGGCAGACATTGTGGTCACTACAGCACAGGATATGCTGGTATGACCAAGAATGGGTATCGTCCTCTTAAAATGGTACAATGAGGTTGTGTATCCATGAGTTTACTACCACCAACTGAGGTTTAATTATTGACAAGACTGAGAATTTTCGTTATCATTATGTTCTTTTCCATTTCTTTTCTCTGTGTTTCTATTGTTTTAGAAAACTGTGCCTGCCTGCGATAGGACTTTTTTGCTGAGTAGACAAGGAGAAACATAGATAATCAGACTTTTAAGAAATCATATTAAACCCAGCCCTAGTAACTTGCAGTTCTAATCTGGAGCGTCTGCCGATGCAGGAGAAGGGATTGTGTGCCTTCCAGGTTTCCCTAGCGAAATTCTGCCTGGATCTCCATGTCCCACCTTCCTGACACTGGAGATGGCAAGATGTTAGACACAAATATTGCTATGGGGAGAGAAGTTTTAGGAGATAAATCGTCTCTATCATTCATTCAGAAATATTTATTGAGAGTCTGCTATGTGCCAAACATGTGCAACATTTTCTAGTGTGTGCCGATCGATGAGTGGAAAAAACTACGGTTCCTGCTGTTATAAAGGTTATATTGTAATGGGGGAGAGAGAGACAGTAAATGAGGAAGCAAAACCACATAATTTTAAAAAGCAATGAGCTGTATGGAGTCAGAAGACCGATCACATGCCAGAAGACTGGCACTCTGGGTAGGACTGGGTGTGTGTGTGGGGGGGTGGCGAGGGTGTGGTGCGGCTGCTGTGGTCCCCTGGCTCCAGAGCTGAGCTAAGTGATGGGAAGGAACCAGCCATGTGAGGAAATAAGGACAGAGCCTTCCAGTTGAAAGGAGCAGTGAGAGAAAATGTCCACCACACGCCTCTCCCAGGGGTCCTCTAGTAGGCAACCTCTGAGGTGTAAGGCAGGTGCCAGGCTTTTTCCCAGGCCTCTTCAAGGGGTCAGGCCCAGCGGTTTGCTGGAAGGCCAACGGCCGGCATTATGTAGAAACATTATGGAAAAATGAGTGAAGGAAGAAAGAGGAGGAGTCACACGAGATCTTTTTTAAGAAGTTATGAGTTTTGGTAAAATGTCTGTCTTTTCACTTCCAGATCTAGAAGCAAAGTAATCTTAAAACTGCGGATGAAATCCCTAACAACAAAAGATGTCCCTAAACGCTGTCTGGGAATTTAACTGGAGCCTGTGCTCATCTCACTTGGCCACGAGAGGGCAGCATTGCCTATCAAATGTATGGGAAGGCCGCGCTTCCGACTGCCAATTGGAGGGAGCGCGGCAGTCCCACAAGTACATCTCTTTTCCTATCTCGGTTTCCTGTGTCTTCCTGGACCTTCCCCATAATCCACCCTTTAGCTCTCTGCCGTCCACCAATGCAACACCGTCACACTGTCCTGGCTAAACTTTATGTTTAGAGAAAAACCCCTGACGTGTCAGGAAAAGATAAAATCAGCACATTGAACATAACATGGGTGGACCCTAGCCCTCCCTGTGGACTACCCCCGTGGACTTCCCCCGTGGACTTCCCCCCGTGGACTTCCCCCCGCCCCCCCGCGCCCGTGGGCAGCAAGGAGAGTCTCTGGGGCCTCTGAGGCAGTGGCTGCCTCATTCTGCCCAACTCTGAAGGATCAGGCCCATTGTTTGGGGGGGGTGGTGGTGGCAGGTTAACCTGTTTAGCGGAGGGAGCTAGGAGCTTTGCTCCTTCTGTGTGTTGTTGGATCAGCTGTCAGCAGGTGAGTTTGGTGGCGGCAGACCGGGCCTCCCTGGGCTCAGGGACCTTGCTCCCTCCGTTCTGAGCAGCCTTAGCTCTGGCCACCTGCGTGCCGGAGTGTCCTGTTCTACATTTAGCTTTATTTTAAAATCGGGGCCTTTTGTGAAATAGTATGCAAGAGAACCAGATCAACAAGAGAAGAAAGGGGAAGGAAAGGACAAAATTTTAACGGTAGCTACATAGGCAGAGGAAGCATGAGATTTTTACATACAATATAAGAATTATATGCAAATAGAGTGTGAGGATTTCCTTTATGGACTGTTTCCTTTCAAAGAAGGATTTGAGGCACACATCTCTATGAATGTAATTTATTCGTTCAAGTTATATTTAGTGTACTCCATTTATGGGCTAGGAACCAGGGTGTCTAGGTGAATAAGGCAGACATGGGTCATGCTTTTACAGAGCTTCTATTGTAATTAAGTAAGGGTATGAATGAGATCAGAAATCATCTAAGAATGTGTGTGTGCTGGGAGGTACTTCAGAGCTGGAAGAATCGTAAAGATCATCATCTCCAATATACACCATATTATGGATGAGGAAATCGCAGTTCAAAAATACTGTGACTGTGGCCACCTGTGTGGCTGTGGGTTAAGTTAAGTGTTTGCCTTCAGCTCCGGTCGTGACACTGCGGTACTGGGATTGAGCCCCCGGTTTGGCTCCCTACTTCTCCTTTTCCCTCTACCAGCCACTCCCTCTGCTTGTGCACACTCTTTCTGACAAATAAATAAAATTTTAAAAAGAGGAGAAATATTCTGAGTGATTCAGAGATGGAACAAGGAGTTCATTTGAGCCCTAAATTTCCTCTGAGCGAATTGGACAACACTCTGGGCCACTTAACTTAGAGTGTTTGATACAAGGAAAGAGAACTGTCTGGAAAGGGAAACTTCTTCGGGGGGCCTGGTAATTTACGGAGGAATGCGCCTATGTATTCTTATATCATGGACACAGAGGGACAATGAAGCATTCTTCAAATGACTATCGAAAAATCGTCAGACCTTCGTGAGATTATGTCAGATAGTATTGTGTTGTATTTCAGTGAAGGGATTTCTGTGGGCATTAAACTATTACATAGTCCAAGAACATAACTTTCTTTTATCTAACTTGATATAATTTAATCTAACTTGACATAGGATAGAACCAAAAGAGTCTGGAGAAGCGTGTGCCTGTTCTGAAGTTCAACATTGAACAGCTACTCGAACTCTCCGATGAACCTACTCCCCTCACCAGGCTGCTTGATCCAGCCGGCACCCCCTGTTTTTTCATGGCAAGTTTCTGGGCCCTACTTTATCTGTCTAGGTGCCTCAATATCCACTTGCTGCTTATGTAGACTTGATTTAAGCAAGAGAGATATAAGGGAAAACTACTGGTAAGAGAAAGAAACCGGGAGGTTTGCATGTGTTGTTTGTCTGACTTTTCATTAGAATGCAAACTCCTAAAGCTGGAATTGTGTCTTGGATTTTTGGTTCTGCTGGTAGCACACTGTGCTCAATAAAAATTAACCCATCAATCAACAGGACAGAAAATCCTATCCTGCCAGAAGCAATACCTCCTGTTTGCCCCCACAGAAAGCCAATTAGAGTGTTAGGATGTTGTAATGGATACAGAAACTAAGGAAAGTGGGGAAAAATGCCCCCAAACCTCAATAAAAAATAAAAACAAATGGAAAAAAATGGATCACCGTAGAGCATTCAGGAAATCTACTATTCACTTCACTTTCTCCCCTTGACGGTCTCTTTCCGTGTATCCTCGATGTAATGGAAGCTTGACATGGTGGCATGTTGGAGGCACCATTTCCCTCCCGGGAGAGGCTGCTCAGGGCAGGTCCAGGAAGCACCATCCATCTTCCTAACAGCCCACCCCCAGGGCACTCACTGCATTCCCCCCTCCCCCCCCACACCCGGGGGTCTTGCCATTTACCTGCCACCACCATCACCATCCAGGCTCAGCCTAACTTATTTACAAAACAAAAGAACAATTCATCTGGGAAAGGATTAATAGGAAGCTGGGGGGAGAGAGAGAGAGAGAGAGAGAGAGATGTTGACTTCAGAGAAGCAAGGGGAGGAAAGTGAGACCTGCAAACTGGGAATTCTTCCTGTCATCAACCCTCCTGAAAATTGATTAAAGCCATGAAGCCTTTCTTCAGAACACAAACATATGCATATGCACACACAATTTTGCATATAATTTCATGAATCTTCCTTACACATAAACGTACCTTTTGTTTTAAAAACTTAAACTCTAGAAGCTATAAATTTCCAAATCTTATTAACAACCGTGAAATTCTGAAAACTCCTTAATCATGACAATTTTTTTATATTAAAGGATTTTCTTTTTCTAATTGTTGTTTTGTATGTCTCAAATACATTCAGTTTTAGAAGCAATTCCTTGAGTGAAAAGAGTGATCAAAATGGATAATTACAAGGAAAAAAAAACTTGTTTTTTCTCATGTGGCAAAGCACACCTTATTTGAGGTGGCTACACATTTCATTTACCTAGAAGCAACTTTATTTAGAAGTAAAAAGGCTTTATTTCATTAGTAAATTCTAAGGGGGGGGGCTCAAATCACCTGATATTTGACCATTCAGTGCTCTTTTGGGACACTAAGAACCACACAAGAAAACAACATTTTCATCAGTCTATCAGGTTCATGCATTCTGTGTTCTAAATAGAGGGGGCATATTTTCAAGTCCAATTAAAGACATGCTAAGCAAAAATTGCACATCCTTTGATCAAGCCATAAGGGCAAAGACTCCCCCCCTACCCCCCCACCCCAGCACCTTGTAGGCCCTCCCTAGCATGTGAGAACTCTGTCGAAATCTCCCATTCCTTCACCACCTCCCCCCAACCGTGGGGTATATAACATGCCCACCTTCACAACCTGGGGCAGCAGCTCTTCCTGCCCACGGGTCCTGTCCCCGTGCTTTAATAAACCACCATTTTGCACCAACGACGTCTTAAGAATTCTTTCTTTAGTCGTCAGCTCCGAACCTCCTCACCCCACTGAACCTGACTTAGGTTCTGGGACTTCATCATTTTCACTGGTTTATCAGAGGAACATGAGGCGCACTCTGATCTCTTCTGGAAGGCGGTCTAGGGCCCTTGGTTTATATGTATTTTGAAACCACGCAGAGGAGAGTTCGTAGCTGAGGGAGGAGCCCTAAGGGGGAGTGCCTGGACCACCGGCAGCCCAAGACAAGGGAGAAAGTCACTTCACCTGCCCTCTCAGCGAGTGGGGGAGCAGAAGGGGCAGAGGTAACAGCTGGCAAAGAGAAAATGTGGGAGGAAGTGAGGGGAAATCAATAACACAGACTGAAAAAATAATGTGCTCTCCACGCCATAAAGGAAAATCATGATGAAGGCCCAAGTTAACTCCCATAATGCTTTCAAGGATCAGAGAAATGACACTGTCAAAATACAACATTAGTTTTCTGAAGCCTACAGGCTGAATTTTATTTATTTAAAGTTAACTCCCATTTTAATACAAAAAAAAAAAAAAGATAGCACATTCCACATCAAAGGGAGAAAAACTTTTCCTAATGTATCCATTTCTCTTCTCAAGTACACGAGCTGTCTCCATCTAATGCTTTGTGGTGTTTTCTCCAACTGTGCTGGCTTTTCTTCGCATCAGGAACTGCAGTCAACAGACTCCAGCCAGGGGCTGCTGGTTCTCCCCGCCCAAAATGGCAATTGTTTGATTTTGCATGTGTTTTTGAATGCATTGTTAGTTTTAACTAAAATGAATATATGCTGCATGAATGATGTTTCGAAGCAGGAGAGAGAGAGCGTAAGAAAGAGGAGAGAATGAGAATCAGACATAGATATGAAGTCATTTCCTTGGCCCATTGTGCAAAAGTACTAACCGCAATCTGTCAAGAGGATTGGGCTCGGTAGGTTGGGGGGGTGGATAACTCGGTTTTCTGCAGTGACATTTCATTTCCCTTGGAAGTTCAGGTGATGGTCGCTTGGGTCTTGTCAGATCTTGACCTGCTGGGGAGGATAGCACTGCCTACAAACTTTCTGGATATTGTTTCCATAGCTGTGAGAATAGACCAAAATTACTGTCCTCCATTGCTGGTCTTCTCACTGTTCGTTGGATATACTTTGCTTATTTCTGAGTCTGAGCATTAGCTAGTTTTCTGTGTGTACAGAAGTCAATTTTAGTATGCTATAGTGGGTAAGATCATGAACTCAGCAATCTGACAGTCCCGGGTTCCAGTCCCTGGCCTGATGTGTACCAGCCGTGTGATAAATTCCTTTAAATCCTCATGCCTCAGTTTCTTTATCTGAAAATGGAGATCAGATTAGCTTCTTCACAGGATGTAAGACAAGTAAATAAGGAATCTATGAATGTTGTTTAGAATAATACCCAGTGAGTAAGTTTTTTAGTCCTCATAGTAAGTTCTTTATCATAGAGGGTTTCAGTGCTGGTGATTCTTGTTATTTTTCTGGAAACAGCATTACAATTCTTCTCTCTGGGGAACACCTCTTCCCTAATCTTGTTCTGATGTGGCTTAGATGGAGCTGACCCCGCCTGCTTTTGTTCCAAGGGTGGAGACATAATCTAGATCTGGCCAATCAGTTAATTCTATCCTCCTTGCTACAGTGATTGAGTCAGGTCAGGGATGGGAAAGTGATATGAGTTGGTCCAATCAGAGTAAACCACAGGAGTTTGCTTAGAACTATAGAGGAAGGAAGTTGTCTTTTGTGTCGGGTAGTTGGTGGGGTAAACTGTGAACCTGGAAGCTACCAGGTAGAGTCGGTTGTCTGAGACAAAAACAATTCAGGGGAAAGCAGAGCCAGGAGAAGGGAGAGACACCAGTTCAGATGGTTGGACCCCATGACTCTAGCCATGTGGAAGCCCTAGGACCACTCCTGCACGAGTCTGTGTGCTCCGGGCTTCTGTTCTTGGGAATTGCAAGATCCATCGCTAACCAGGCTCCCACATGGCACCACCCATCTCCTCTACCTATTCAAATCAGATCTCTCCTTCAGGAAACCGTGCAAAGCCCACCTCTTTCTGGAAGTTGTGCCTTTTCTTCTATGTTCCCTCAGTGCTTACTATCTGTGCCATAGGTTTATTACTTACATTACAAAGTTTACCTTTGCAAATGCACTTACTGCATCTCTTCAATTCTATGGATTGGTTCCATGTTCTACTCTTTGGTGATTTCCATAACCACTCTCACATCTGGTATTTTGCAGCAAGTTTACCAAATATATATTATTTGAATTCCTTTTATCTCCTTATACCCATCAGAAGTAGACTCTATGCCTCACTACACATAGGAATGTATACATAGGAAAGCATGAAGTAAACTGCAGATGTGGTAGAATAGGGTTGTTCCACGTAGAAAATTTCAAGGGAGGTGTCCAGCCCCCTGGCCTGTGTGAAGAGCAACAGTGGAATGTGAACTTGATTCTATGCTTCCCGCCTGTCCGTAAGCTTCTTAGGGTAAGGGCTGGCTCTACACTTCAAGCCCTGTTCCCAGTACTTTACACAGTATCTGACATTTATTGTAGGTGTTCGATAAATACAATAAATACTTGTTGAATGAACACTGCTTTGCAGTTACAGTGCAGGGGGCTCAGCTCAATCACCTAAACTTTAGGAACATGTAAAGGTAATGAAGTAAGAAAGGAATTGCTGATTCTATGAAGCCAACACCTCCCTCCCATTATTCTGAGCCCTTTCTACCATCACCTCATTTCTCCAAATCACAAGAATAAATAATGCCATTCCTTAGGTTGACAGATGAGGTGTAATGACAATAGCATGTTTGGAATTTCTGGGTCTGTGAGAAAACTGATATGAATTCCAGACCCAACAAGGAAAGCATTTATACCATCATCAGAGTGAGGGAGTGGTGGGGTCTGAAAGCTGAGTCAGATTCAGAAAAAGGCACTGCATTGGAATGTTCAATCTATACACAAGGAATTCTGGGTTTGAATCAGTTTTCTTATCTTAAGTAATGTTAGGTAGCATTAGTTCTAGACCTGTTTTATGCATTATAAATCGATGTAAATACAAACCCCTTTTCCTTTAAATTAATTCATTCTCCTCACAGAAAGTATTAATACACTTGTCATCCCCTGTTCTAATGCAACATTTGTCATTCATTCATTCATTCATTCATTCATCATTAACTGGTCAAAATTATTATTCTAAGAATTGTTTTCATTATGTCTATACTCTGGTCAAAAATTTCACTTGCTCCCCTAGCATAAAATCCAACCTAATCCCGATATCCAAGGCCTTCAATAATTTGACCCCAACCCATCTTTCCATGTGTGAACTTTCCCACCGCTCCCTCATCCAAACCTCTCTTGAATGGAGACCCATGTCTACTTAACTGCTGTCTTTCACTGGCTTCTCCCTTTTGGACTTCTGAATCGATCTCTTTGCCTATTCAAGCATGTGTTTTCTTTTAAGTGCTATTCTTTATGTTCTTTAACTACTCTAACGGAAGATGAGCTTCCCTTCCTTAATTCCTAGGCCATTTTATGGTCTATATCACTTGTTCCTTTTATGATCTCAGATTATTATCATTTCTCATGAATGTGTCTCGTGTTCTTTACTGTGAACTCCTTAAGGGCAGAGATCACATCATGGACTTCTTTGCATTATGTTTTACATACAAAATGGGTTATTTCAGTGATTAGTATGGTGATAACTTAGGTGATACATAGCTGGGGCTTTTCACTGTTCATACCTGGAGAGGTTTTATTCTTTTTCAGTTAGTAATGCCAATTACCATAAAATTTTCAAATTTATAAATACTGCCCATGAATGAAATTAATTAGAATTTCTCCCCAACTTTTCTGTTTTTACAAAGATCTTAATCTACCAAGAGCACTACAAAGCGGTAAGAAAAACACCAAATATACACAAGAAATTGAGAATGGGGGATGCATGAACTAATGAAAGACTACTGAAATATGAAAAGATGCACATCTTTATTTCAAGAAGGGCAAATGACAATGAGATTCCCTCTTTGACTTTGGATGATGACTCAGATTTAAAATTGACAATGAATAGTGTGAACAAGGGTCTGAGGAAATAGGAACATCCATATACTCGGAAGCACAAATTTGGCATAAATTCTTTGAAGGGCCAGTTAGCCATATACATGAACATTTTAAATTTACCTAATCTTAGGTAAATCTTTCAGGAATTCTCCCTATAGGTATAAACATATAAATGCACAAACACATCTATGTGTTCAAAGATGTTCATTTCAGTATTATGTACAATAATAGTAGACCTCTTAATTCTATTCAACAGGTTTGAACTCCGAGTTAAGTACCAAGCTTTTGGTGGGGCGGGGGGGGGGGGTGGTTAGGACTTGAATCCAGACAAGCCCACTCTATACTTCTACAAGGAAGGCTTGATTACTGACAACTGAACTTACTGAGAGCTATTCTCTTAGGAGCTCAAAATCTTCTGTAGACATTGTTCTAGTTTTTGGTCAGAGGTGAGAGTAATTAGGAATATGTGATAAGCACACTATAGTCATTAAACAAGTGAGCAAGAAAGACAAGACTAGAATTCTTATATTCTTGACTCTCAATCCATAAAGCATTCTGCCATTTTTCATCTCTGTTTTGAGTTGACCTACATTTATTTAACTTGGTGACAATGTCTGGGAAAAAAAATGTTCTAATGAATCTTTCAGGGTGTTCTGATAGTTTCGCCGTTTTGGAGTATCTCTGATCAATGATTTATGTGTTAGGTTTATTAAAAACACATCTATTACTTTGGGGCCTTGGGGTAGATATTTAAAGAAAGAATATGGCCTATTCAACACAGCAGTTAAGATTACCCATAAATAGCTAACGGATGACCCCTAAGGGGTTGTCAGATCAAAAAGATGCTCTGGACTTGTGCCTGTGGGGCTCAGTGGGTTAAGCATCTGCCTTCAGTTCAGGTCATGATCTCTGTGTGGTCCTGGGATCAAGCCCCTCATCATGGCCTCTGCTCAGCGAGTCTGCTTCTCCCTCTTCCTCTGTGATCTCTCTCACTTTCACAGTCTCTCAAATAAACAAACAAAATCTTAAAAATAAAGGAAAAAAGGAAAGAAAGAAGAGAGAAAGAGAGAAAGAAAGAAAGAAGGAGAAAGAAAGTGAGTGAGTGAGTGGACTTGGCCTTTCTAACTCAAGATGCAGAAGCAGAACCACCACAGAAAATAGTCTTGCCTCCATTCCTTGTGGCTCAAAATTTCCAATTTCTTTGGCAAAGACAGGCAACTGATTCTTCTGTTTGGTTTGACCTACCAAATTCCCATTGTATTTGGACAAAAATGCAGTTCTCAAACTAGGTGCAAACACAACTGTCAGTGTGCCCAATGAACCTAGGAGCAATGAATGATCAAAAATAAAAAGATCTTTCACCACCAACATTGGGTACATAGATAAACAATTCCTTTTAGGAAGTCAGCTGGAAAGGGCACTAGATGGGCTGAGCATAAGGGAGCAATTCACTCTCCCTGTCTCTGTTTTCTAATTAAATTTTAGAACATGGCAAAAATATTCTAGAGTTTGGAAGAGAAAAGAGTAAAAAGGTTGCAAGAGTGCAAGACTTCAAGATTCATCTCTGAAAGCTGGTTAATATATCAAACTGGATTAGTCTGCCAAAAAAATGAAAATATAAAAACATCATAAATTAGTCAGTTGTCCATGGCTGTAATCTGTTTGCCTGAAGCCAGATGTACTTATGATAGGAAAAACAGGTGGCTTTAAGATAGCTGGAAAATGTTAAGCACTTATATAAGATAACTGATTTTTTTTTTAAGTATCAGATGGGTTCATATCTTATTAGGATATTCAGTTTAAAAGAAGTTGCTATGATTTAACTGGGACCAATGATAAGTTTTCTCATTTTAGGATTTCAGTGCTCATTTAGGGAACTATAATACCATGTAGTACAAACCCTTTATTAAATCAATGCATTCATCATGTGAAACAAAATTTTGCTCAATCACTGTATTTTGATAGACTAGACTATTGCACTCAGGGAGGAGATAATGGATTGAAGAGAGTGTCCTTGAAGGAGAGGAGCTCTGACCTCCTTTCTTTACACATTCCCAGGAGACAGTCCATTTCCGACACCGTCAAGACTTCAGAAAGCTGCCAGGGACTGTGAGCCAGCCTTATGTGGTATAGCAAATCAGTGCATGAACCAGCTAACCATGTAACTGGTGAGAGCAAAGAATGAAATCATTTCCACTTAAAATCTCTCCATGTCATCTTTTAACCTATTTGGGGCGATTGGCTTACTGGCTTCATGGCAATTTAGCCATGTATATGGTCAGGACTCACTAGAAGCCATCATCTAAGTTAGTCAATCTGTGTCTGCTCTCCACAACCTCTACTCGCTTAGCCTGATCTGTCCATCTGTCTCACTGCCCAACAATTAGAGGAAGAGCAGAGAGAGCTCTTGAGGGAGATGGGAGAGAGGGTGAGACTGAGTAGGCAGATGTGCACACACACCACACAGATCCAGGAAAAAAGAGTACTGAGGTATTTTCATAGCCTAATACACATAAGTGAGAGGAAAATCAAGGTTCATTTAAAAAATGCTCATTTTCCCATAACTGCTTACAACTTGCCTTGTGTATTGCAAGAGTCTTCTAACACACCTTTGTGTTTTGGGAGCTGGAATAGTCATCACCATAGACTAATTCTGATACAATCACTACATCCTAAATTCTTCTGGCAAGAGGGCATTGTTGATGAAATCAAGGAAACAAAATAGTTTGTTTCTCAATCCACATATATTCTTAAATTAGTATAAAATTAGTCTACATATATTCTTAAAAAGATTCTAGAAACAAAAATCAAATATATATTTGTGTACCCCAAGATAGAACCTTGCTAGTTAAATAGTGATTGCCTAATAAATAAAAGTTCTTAAATTTCAAATCTTAAATACATTCCCCTCCATACAGTGTCCCAGGGTCTTGCAGTCATGATCTGGATACATACGTTGCCACAAAGATCTCTGGGGAATGATTTTTGGCAGCAGGTATGGGAAATGATAATGAAAAACACTCACTAGCACAAATCGTGTAAAAATTGGTTATGCTACTTCCTGAACATTTAACAGCTCTTTGCATTTATTTACACACATAAGTCACATCACTCTGTTGATATAAAATGTTTCTGTTAAAACCCTGAGGATGCGACAAGGAGAAGAAAGGAGAGAAAAAAGAACCAGAGGCTTGGGCAGGGCAGAGTCAGCAACCTCTCACCCTCCTCCAAAACATCTCAAAAGCTATCTTTCTCATAGGTATGACTTTAAATTTTTCTACCTCATAAAAGGAAAAGAGAGCGTTCTTGACGGCAGAGGAATGATCTTATGACCGTGTCTTGAGCCTCTATTATTTCTTCAGTTTTCTTTTCCTCCTTCCCTCTGCTTTCTTTCTCTCTCTCTTTCTCTCTCCCTCCTTTCCTTCCTTCCTCTCTCTCTCTTTCTTTTTTTGAGAGCGTGAGTGGGTAGAGAAACAGAGGATGAGGGAGAGAGAGAATCTTAAGGAGACTCCATGCTCAGCACAGAGCCCAACGTGGGACTAAATCTCATCCCTGAGATCATGACCTGAGCCCAGATCAAGAGTCAGGTGCTTAACCAACTGAGCCACCCATGCCCCCTGATTTCTCCACTTCCCAAAACATAAATGAAAAGAGCATGGGGATAGTGACTGCCCTTCTGAAGATAGGGAGGTCTGGCGTTGGCCCAGCTCCACATCGAGGTCATGGTCAATGTGGCATGTGCCATGTCATCCTCCTGGAGCTCAAATGAAATGCTGAAATGCATCGGGTTGCATGTGGCCACTTCTTCTGGGCATGGCATGAGAATGATTTATGAGGGAAGAGACAGAAATGGCGGAAAGTCGCAAAACACAGTGTCTTCCTACCTATTAAGAATCCCCTGCTCACCCCTAATTAACACGGAAACAAGGGGAATTTGAAGGATTCTAAAGAAACTCTTAGTTAACAGACTGTAGAACACACAGAGCTCCCTACTTTGGCCTGAGATTAGGACCCTTTTGAAAAGAGCCCTTTTCTTCACAGGAAAGGAACTATTCACGTGATAGGTGTTTCTCAGGTCTTGGGGTCAGAATGTAGGCCAATGTATTAGTTAGCAAGTGCCTGATTCCCTTTTTAACTAGGCCAGCATTTGTTCAGTTGAAATGGCTAATACATGCACCTTTATTTAAATCCCTTACTTAGTTTTTTTACTAACTACAAAATATGCCCCAAAAGTATTACATTGCTTTCCTGTGTTCTCTGTGCTAGAAAAGAGGCAGCTTTTCTATTTTCTTCTTATACTGACATTAGGGCTTTGCTTTTGACAATTTACACTCTGTAAGAAATGATAGAATTTTGAAGTATTGTTTTTATTCTCTCATTAAGGAACAAAGCCCCTTTCCAAAATAAATAGACTTGAGGTCTAGACGAGGGAAGCCTTGAAGGAGTAAGGCTAGGCATAGAAGAGCTGTCTTTCAACGCTCACAAAATAGTGCAGAGGTACAGAGTGGCTTAGCTACTGCTTGAGGGGATAAATGAGATCATGGATATTGGCCTGTGCTGGATTGTGTCCCCAACTCCTGCCCCTTGCATATGTTGAAGTCTTACCCTTCAGTACCTTAGGATACACCTACATTTGGAGATAGGGTGTTTAAAGCATTAATGAAGTAAAATGAAGTCATATGGGTAAGCCTTAATCCAATATGAGTAGTGCATTTATAAAAAGAGATTAGGACACAGACAACACAGACTGAGGGGCAATCGTGAGAGGAGGTGAGAGAATGGCTGTCTACAAGCACAGGAGAGAGGCCTCAGAAGAAACCAACCTGCTGGCACCTTGATCTTGGATTCCTAGCCTTCAGAACTGCAAAAAACCCCCAAATTTCCAATAAGGCACCCAGTCTAGGGTATTTTGTTATGGTAGCTCTAGAAAACTCATGCAGATTTGAAGGTGTTTGGCAGTTTATGGAGTATTTTACAAATATTAGTTATCATCATTATCACGAGGTGGGGTATTAGGGTGGAGCCAGGAAGGGAAACCAGCCTGGCCATATGGAAGGAACACATGTCAATAAAATGTATTAAATGCTGACTATGCCTTTGGTATATGGAGATGAACGAGATAGGCTTTTTGACCTGTAGCAAATGCCAGCACGGCATGGAAGATACTGAAAGAGCTCAAGAGGCTCAGGGAGAAGGTGGTTCCTTCTGCTTGTTGGGGGTAGTGAGTGGAGGTCTGGGAGAGAAGTTTGCAAAGTTTTCATGGAAAGAGAGTGGGACTGAAAGACTCAAAACCTGAGTAAGACTTTTCCAGGCAGATGAGGTGGGGATAGAGGAGGAAGCACAATCAAGGGCACTTACCTGGGAAAGTGGGCCATGTCTCTAGGGAAAAGGCCATGGTATGGTGGTGGGACAGAAAACACAGGGACAGTGCTGGGAGGTGAGGCTCTCAGAGTGTTGGCGTCAACTTGTAGAAGACTTTGAGTGCAGTGTGAAAGGATTTGGGTGCTATCACGTAAGCCATAGGAAAGGCCAATGTGGTGTTCTTATTCTCTCAACATTTCTTTCTGGCATTATCTGTTTTTCTTGCCTTCATTGCACAGCTTCATCCAGACTCCAAGTGTCTTCTATCTCCTGGTCCACCAGGTTCCAACAGGTAAATTTCTCCTTAAAAGTCATCTTTTCTAGAGACTTAAGTGATTTTCCACTGATGCCCACCCTTTGATAAGTAAAAGGTAGCCTGTCCTAGGTCCTGAGCAAGATTTGCCAGCAATTTGATGGCTTTTTTCGGGCAAGTCATTCTTGCAATGTTTTTTAAAAAGATTTTATTTATTTATTTGACAGACAGAGATCACAAGTAGGCAGAGAGAGAGAGAGAGAAAGAGAGAGAGGAGGAAGCAGGCTCCCCGCTGAGCAGAGAGCCCAATGTGGGGCTCGATCCCAGGACCCTGGGATCATGACCTGAGCCAAAGATAGAGGCTTAACCCACTGAGCCACCCAGGCGCCCCATTTTTGTAATTTTGTTAAGAACTGACAATAGTGATTGTTCACAGAGATCAGCCAAAGTGTGTTGGGGCCTCAAAAAATATTGATTGACTGGGTGAATAGAATGTGTCCAAAAGCTGGTGTATACCTTATTCTCTGGCTTGACCATTCTCTCTTTCCCTCGGTCTTTTTTTTTTTTATTAATCTGAATTAAAATAACATCTATCAGTTATGGAACATGATCAAACAGTTGAAGACAAGTTATGAGATTAATTGGAAATGCATGCCATTCCTTGGAGAAATTCCAAGAGGAAACTTTACTGACTCGTTTTCTATCACAAGGTAAAATGAAAGTCACATTCACCCTTTATTCAAAATAGTCCTCACTATATATACTCAAATAGGGGTGCAGAATCTTTTGACTATGGTGGGAAAGTTGAAGGACATTGCAGGATATGTGTCTGAACAATTAGGTGGTGGAAGAATGGGCTAAATGTCTACAAAGGCAGAAAGGGTCTTTTATCACCACGTTTTCTGCTCCCGCACACCAACCTGTAAATCAGAAGTAAATGTACCTGCCTCTGATGTCTACCTCTATCTGCAGGACACTAATATAAAGCTTCCATTTTAATCAAGTTAGTTTTTATGTTCTTAGAATTCCCTGTGAATTCTAACAGATTTTTAAAAATTTATGATCTAATTTTAATTATGGAAAGACAATTCTTAGTGAAGCAGTCTAAAGGAAGTGATTAAAAATAAGAGCTCTGCTGTCAGATGACCTTGGTTCAAGTTCTGGTTTTTTAGTTTTTAATGACCCTGTCCAAGTCATTTTAATCTCTTTACAATTTGGAGGATAGCTATGAGGATTAAATGAGATAATGTGGGTAAATTCGTGCTTAGCCCAATAGTGGATGAATACAACAATCTGTGATATAGAAAAGAGCATTCTCTGCTAAATGATGGGACTTAAAAGTGAATTGATAAGGGAAGCCATATTGGATGCCAGATACAAGTCTCATCCACACCTACAATTTCTCTGGTCAGTGGACAAGAAATGATGGTGCTGACATAACTGGTAAACCACAACCATCAGTCCATTTACATTTCAAATGGCTCAGAAAAAGCAGACTTACAGAGCTGTTGCAGGGAGCTAACAGTTCAGGGAATTTGTGTTAATAGGAAATATTTTTGAACCCTTGAAGCAAAACGTATGTTTATACTTGGGTAGAACAGTTGATTTGGGGTTTTACCTGTTAACTGTGAGCTTCAGTATTAAAATCCTTAGGTCAGCTTTGCACCAGTAAGACAAAGACATTTCAGAATGGTGTTGAGGACAGTGAGTGTAAAAGCTTACTCCTGAAGCGGAATGGTGGAATGTTTGTTTGGTGGTCTAGGTGCTAAGCCAGGCTGCCATGTGGATCATTTCTCTTTGGGGTAAATGGGTCATGGATCCCAGAACCAATGTGGGTAACGTCTTGTCCATCTCTGCTTCTAGCAATGCCTGGAACTCTAAAATGCAAAAACAGAAAAATGATGAGTTTCACTGTTGACCTTGCACAGAGCAGTGCACAATCAATAGCTGTTGAACATATTTATTTATCTATCACTGCAAAGTCAATTTCTTTGGGGGTGGGATAGGGATAAAGATTTTTGTATCTTGTACTGGCGTGACAGCCAGCGAGCATCCATTGTGTCTCGTTCCGTGGTATGTTTTGCCTGAGGAGTTCTCCATTATCACACCAAATGGAACTAATGTTAAAATATTAGGTCTCTAACTTTTCTGGTTTGTAATCTTAGCAGAAATTCTACTTGTAACATGATTGAAATGAGAATGCCTTTCCCTAGATCTGGAAGTGATGTGCAGGTTAAAGTTACTTAAAACACAGGAAAGCAACCCTAAAGGAACATTTAAGACAATCTGATGATAATAACATCATTAACAGCATTATCATTTGCTGTTATTTGGTAATGTTAATCATAGAAGTGAAACATGAGACACTGTACATTATAATATGGGATTGAGAGAAATTGAGTATATGTTTTTATTAATAAATGATAAGAGCACAGGAGAAAAAATATTTTCAAATATCATCCAACTTCTAAGTACAATAAAAATTTCTTATATGGGAGAATTTCCTTTCTAAACTGAGAAATTCTCCTGTAACTAAAACTGTCACAAAGTTGCCACATTAGACTAATGACCTTTAGTTATAATTGGATAATTGAATTTTAAATTGTCAAGAAAATGGAACTGAAATTCATAAAACTTGCCAAAAGAATAACTCTCTGATACACATTTGACAATCTGAAAAATACCACAGCTTAAGAAAAATGAACCTGCTATTGCATTATCCAAGGGTAAAGCAAGCACTAGAATATTCCCCCCTGCCCCAGCTCAGCCACTTTTGTTGAATTTGTGTGCATTTGCTTTAAGTCTCATTTAGAGTAACATTTTATCGGTTAAGATTTTTACGTGAGTCCTGTACCTCCTATGAGGATCATTTACAGCTAACTTCTTTTTTTTTTTTTTTTTTTTTTTTTTTTTTTAAAAGATTTTTATTTATTTATTTGACAGAGAGAAATCACAAGTAGATGGAGAGGCAGACAGAGAGAGAGAGGGAAGCAGGCTCTCCGCTGAGCAGAGAGCCCGATGCGGGACTCGATCCCAGGACTCTGAGATCATGACCTGAGCCGAAGGCAGCGGCTTAACCCACTGAGCCACCCAGGCGCCCCAGCTAACTTCTTATTGTAATGACATTTCATGATATACTCACAATGATGCCCAATCTCCAATCATTAATTAAGAGTACAGAGGAAATAAACAAATTATTTAATTGTATAGAAACTGTAATGCATAAGAATTAAATATTTGGAATGTCTGTGGATTAAAAAGACTATCCATTCCTAAATTTATTCCACATTGGACATTGTTGACATTAGAGGCAAGTATTGACAGAAGTAGGGCTGATCAATATTGAACCTTAAGGGTCAAAGGACTTCATGCTTAGTGTAATAAGCAACTTAGTTAAGGTATTACGGTGTTTTGGTATAGTAACAGTTATTAAGGGTCAGGCAAGGTTTCTTTGATAAACTCTAATTTGGGGAGGCTTGCATAGTTTCAGAGTCTCCAAAGGCATGAGATAGTATGACTGAAGCAAGATGATGGCTTGGAAATAAATAGAGAAAGTGAGTCATTACACTCAAAGGTGAGGAATTAGATTATTTCTACTCTCCATATTCAAAGCCCATCTTTTCTTACCATCCCCACAGAACTTTTACGAAATCTCTAAACCTAGGTAGCTTTAGAGGAGAGGTAAATCTCTTTTAAGTTTTTAAATAGCTTGAAATCTTTATTTTTGAAAATTATCTAGCACATTCAAGTAGGCTATAAATTATAAATACTACCAAAGGGAGCTCTGTATCTATTCAACCAGATATAGTTCATTGAAATTTCAGAAACACCCTCTACTCTTTCCAGTTGGTTGTGTGTAGAACATTAGTACCACATGGAACTTATTATTCTTCACCCAAACATACTTGATCATACTGGCCTACTGAATTGCTTACAGTTTGGTTTTCCAGCAAATATGACTTGTAATGTAACTAAGAAATAGTTTTTAATTATTTACTTTAAGATTTGTGACACATTGTATGTGAACTTGGAAAAAAGTAAGCAATAACATAATATATGCCAAATTTTTTCATAATAATAAAACCACGATGACATAAATAGACAATTACATAGAAGTAAGTACGTATTGCCTGGTCTGGCATTTAATGACATAATTTATTTCCTCGTTGTTTTCTTAAATTCATGTGAAACTTGAAAATTAACATGGAAAAGTGTAAGATTATGGGTTTGAAAGTCACGGTGGCATATCTGAACATAGAAAAGGAGCAGACGAAGTGCTAACTCAAGTGCTTTCTACCTACTAAGCCCCATATAAACACAGTTCCAACTCCCCCAGTCCTTCCTGGGAAGACACTAAGTGCTCTGCCCTCTGTGACCTTTCTTCTAGAATTCAGAATGTATAGATACATTCAAACAACAGAAGTGGGCATTGATCAGTCAAGGAAGAAGCTGTGCACTTTCAGTTTCCATTACATTAAACAAAATACTCATTAGTGCTTGGCATTTTCCCAAGCAGACACAATCTAGGTGTCCACTGAGGCCTCATTGTGCAGTTAAGAAGTTTAAAAAGACTTTCTAGACATCAGCTAGGCACAATTAAGGGATGAGTAAAACTACTCCAGGGTAAGAAGGCTGAAATTACTGGAAACAAACACATATAGAATATCAACTGCAAACTAGACAAACTATCTTTAAGATCAGTTAGATATTCAGAGACAAAGACTAAAGACCCCTTTGCTTAATAATCATTATCCTCCTTAATGAAACCACAGTATACCTACTATGGGAGTATTCAGTTATATTAAAACAAAACCACGTCTAGATATGTGGTAGAAAAAATATAATCTGATGGAAAGCTGTTATCACAACATAATTATTCCTATCCCAACAAGGAAACTAAGTGCTACTATTATTAAGAGATAGTAATAATGTAAGCTAGCTCTGAAATCTATATCCATTAAAACCGTTAAAACACGTTTTAATGCTAAACATCCACTCTGAGATCCAAAACACCTTCTAGAAAATGTTAAGAGAACAAATACTTTCACGCAGGTCAGATTGACATACTGTTTTCCCAAGCGTTTCCTTCCCTTCTGCCTTGCTCTCTTCCATCTGTCCATCTGTCTGTCCATCCATCCATCCACCCATCCATCCATCCTTCATCCAGCAAGCATTTATTAAATACAGTCTATGTGCCAAGGACATGGGCCACAATAGTAAGCATGTCCAGCAAGGGTTAGGTATACATGAAGTTACAGGCTTGCACACAAAACAAAAGATTTTATATGATTTTTGTTGCTTTCGGTATTAAAGCAACCATATTTGAGAAATCTTCATGCAAACCATTAAGATAAGTTAAATTTCAAAAATCATTCACATTACCTATTTCTCAACCTCTGGGTAGAGGAATGGGAAGAAAAAGTTTTTGTAACACAATTTCTCTTATTTTAAGGAGACATCTATTTTTCCACTTAGACTGATGCCATCTAATCTACCAGCAAGCTGTAGAAACAAATATCAAACATAACCACTTTCTCAAAGTGATGCCGTGCTATCTGTTCACAAGGAATGTACGAAAGAAGAAAAAACAAAGACCATAAGCTTAATATGGAGCATGAAAACCTCCTTGAGGGTGCTGCGATATACTCTCCCTGCTTTTTAACTCAAAGACACCATTTTATCAGTACTTAACACAGATCTTTAAATCCCAGAGCTAATAATGCTTCCCAGCTACATACAGCTGGAAGCCTCTGACAAGCAGCATCTAGTAGGAACCTCACAGGGGATAAGGTTCCTAACAGTCAACTAAGAGTTCAAATCCCCAAAGAGGTGCCCCTGGTGTGCAGAGCACTTAACCCTTCGACCAGTACCAACATGACTATTCACAAATTATTGATGTCCCTAAATCCCTGGCAGATTGCAGACAGTTCTTGTATCCATCGAAGCCCAGGCATATGGTCACTAATGGGATGGCTTAAAAAAAAAAAAAAAAAAAAAAAAAAACAACCAACAAATACACACATTCAGTCTTTGCTACACGAATATAAAGCCACTGAAATGCTAGAAGGTGATTGAACTGGACGGAACACTGTTAAATACATGCTTAGCCTCATGTTATGGATCATTTCCATTGACATCTATCTGCGTCCTTGGTACAGTTTAATTAAAGCTGTCTGGAACAAGTCTGCCCTCTAAATGATCGTCAGTGCAATGAAAAGGTGAAACACGAGGAGGCTTGAGGCCTTTTTTGTAAAGCATTCAAACGACTGTCTCTGTGGTTACAAACAGCAGTGGGAGAGAAATTCATTTTCAAAATTAGCCAGCTAAAAGACTTTTTTGCAAGAGAAAGTGGGGCTCCTTCTGATGTCATCTTGGAGTACCAGAAGCTGAGTTAGGTAATGCCAGATCTTCATAACTCAAACTGGACCATGTTCTGGTCCAAAATAGCTACACTTTTTTGGCTCTTAAATCAGCAAATGCTGCAGCAAGCTTTCCTGTTTGTAATTTGTTTGGCAAAAGAGAACCCCCAAATGAAACAATTTTGCCTAAAGCAGTCTCTTTTATAAGACAATTTTGCAACCACAAGGCAGGAACATCATTTATTTAATTTGTTTTTATAGTATATAGAATACTAGCACAGCTAGTATATAGCTTCAAACAATTAAGATATTTAATGAATACCTTTTATATTTCTGGTGCTGTTACAGAACCAGAGAAACAAAATAAACAAAATATTCAGGGTTTAAGGAACATGGGACATAGTTTAGAGACTGAATCTTAACTAATTATACCTACTTCTTATGGCACTTTCTCCCTTTTAATATGATTTTATTTAAAGAGATGTAAATTAAATTATATTTGCTTTTTAATACCAAAATTAATTGTACTTTATGAAAGGGTTGAAAGGACTGTGCCATGTTTAAAATTTTCATTCATTGGCTTCTCCCCATGAATTAATCAGTCATGATATGGCTATATCCTATTCACTTAATGTTTATTTGGTATCTACTTCATATAGAACATTGAGTTACATCTTGTGTCCTTCCCCCACCCCAAAATGCCTCTGTCTCTCTCTGTCCATTATAACATGTTCATCCAGACTGGCAAAAAGGAACAGGAGCACTGAACAGAAGAGCCTTCCTAAATTCAGTTAGGATGCTATTCAGGGTGAAGATTGTCTTAGCCTTGATGTCTAACAGAAATTAGTCAGACCTAGAAGGTATTATAGTCAACAATAGGTTAAAAGATAAAGCCAGTGAATCAGGGCCATATGTATTGAGTGCTGCCTATGCACTGACATTTTGCTGGGAACTTTGGGCACCACAGGATAGCAGAAGCATCCTCAACAAACTGCAAACTGGGAATATGTACACATTGGAAGTCACCAACTAACAGTGGATTTGGAGGGCCAAACCCTAGAGTGAGGTCAAAAGCCTTTGTGAGGAAGTAAGAGCTTGAGCTGTCTTTGGAGAATGAGGCCAGATGTCCAAGCCAAAAATATAGTGATAAGAACATGGCAAGTAGAAGACCAGCTAGGAAATTGCCTGGCTTTCAGTGGATGCTTTGTGTTGAGGGCTGTATCTTTTGGGATCTGATCAGGAGATTATAAATCACTTTAAGCATTTAACACAGAAGAAATTTAATTCAGGGAACTGATTTTCAGGTGATGACTTGAGATGACCAATAGGAGACAGTGTGGCAATCAAAGATTAGCAAGTTCTGGAAGCTGCCAGCAAAACTTGGGGTGGAAGGACAAGGGAGAAGATAGAGTTTCTGGAGCTCCGAGACCAGGGCCACCCAGGGGAGGACAGAACTAGAGAAGCCCTAACCAGTAGGTGCTGGAAGAATGGAGAAATACAAATGCAGTTGCTGCTAGAGGTCTACATGAAGCAGAGAGAACAAGAGAAATATCCTGGCTTCTTCCTGTCTGTCCCCCTGCTCCATCACCTGCCAATGTCTTCCATGGACCACATCCAGATAGAAGCTGACAAGGAGCCTATGGAAAAAAATAATGTCTGCAGGGGTCAATCTCCCTGTAATACAGAATGGAGTAAGTGAAAGTAAGGGATATTGATAACAGCAAACAGGCTAATGATCAGTGAAGAGACTAATACAAAAGGATGTAAGATTGTGATAGCAGATATAATAGGCTTTTAAAACTAGGGAGAGGAGTTTAACCAAATAGGCAAGAGAAAGCCATTTTAGGCTTTTGAGAAGGAAAGAGACATCATGAAATTGGTATTTTAGGAGTATCTGACAAGACTTTGGAAAACGATTTGAGGCAAAGAGAGAAGTTAGGAGGTAGGAGATTAAAGATGGCCACCAACTCTTTGACATTCTTCTCTCTGAGGTGTTTCCTTTCCCCTTGAATCTGGGATGGCCTGAAGAAGAAGGGATGCTGTGTCAGTTCTGGGACTATCCTTTAAGAAGACTGGAAGATGGATACCTTGGAACCCTGAATTGCCATCTAAGAAGTTCAACCACCCTATTGAAGTTGTCACTCGGATAGGCCCTGGCTCTCCTAAGTCCTCCAAACAAGCCAGCAGCCAGCTAAATTCCAATGAGTGAAACTCATGAACGCCACATGGAGCAGAACAATTGCTCAGTTGAGAATTGTCCAAGTTTTTGATCCACAAAATCACGAGATATGAAACAACGGTGGTTGTCTTACGTCATTAAGTTTTGGGGTATCCTGTTATGCAGTAATATGTAACTAGAATGGAGGATATGTGATAATGTGAACATACTATATGATATGCCTCCAAATTGCAGGAACTGTGAGGAGATCACCATGTTTTGGTTAAAGACCCTAAGTTCTCTTTGTGTTTATAATAAGTTGACAAATTTTTTCTGTAAAGGGCCAGACAGTAAATGTTTGCTTTGTGGGCAATATGGTCTCTGCTGCTGCTATTCAACTCTATCACTATAGGGTAAAGAAAGTCATAGACAACAGGTGTAGGTGAGTTTCAATCAAACTTTATTTTCAAAAACAGGCAGCTGGTCCAGAGTTGGTTATAGATCAGAGACTGCTTGTTCCTGGTTTATGAGGTTCAAGATATTGAGAAAATTTAACTGGAAATATGCTATGCATAGATGACACAAAGGAATTGAGATGTAGTTTAAAAAATAGATAAATATTCTTGGAGGTGGCCTTGGATACTAGTATTGTTGTTGTTGCTTTTTTTTTTTTAAGATTTTATTTATTTATTTGACAGAGAGAGATCGCAGGTAGCCAGAGAGGCAGGCTCAATCCCAGGACCCTGGGATCATGACTTGAGCCAAAGGCAGAGGCTTTAACCCACTGAGCCACCCAGGCAACCCTGCATACTGCTATTGTATCTTCTTAAAATCTACCTCGTCAGTTCTTTTATTTATTTATTTATTTAATTTTTTTTCAGTGTTTCAAGATACATTGTTTGTGCACCACACCCCACGCTCCCTGCAATATGTGCCCTCCGTAATACCCATTAATACTTGTTATTTATTTTAAATGATACTAGGATAGTTGGTAAGTAAATATATTAGTCGGCTGAAGGATTATTTGAATTTATAAGGTGGGGCCCTTGAACCAGATGATTTATAATCTGGAGACACACAGGGGACAATATCAAACAGATTTTCCGATATATGAATAGTAGTCCTGGGTCCACCGTTAATGGTTTTTAAATTTATATAATTTCAACCCAATGTATTTCATGAGTAAACTGGACTATTCTAGAACCATTCTTTTAAGTGTGACTAACATCCTTCTAATTTTTAATTTGTCTCATATTTATGACTTATTTGTGCAATTATGAGTTTGGCAATATTTCTTGCTTGCATTTGGAAAGCATTTATAACATTAATCTCAAAGTATTTATATCCCAAACTATTCTGAAAAGTCAATGGTAATTTTCCATGATTTATGATATATTGAAGGCATTTTATCATGCTATTTACTGTTATGTCATAGGAAAAAAGTGTGACCTTTGAAGAAATAAAACAAGCAGCTTTTTAGTTCTCCTGCATATCTGTTAAGTTTATGGATATTTATTTTGGGCTTTATAAAAATTCTATCAGGCAGCTAAACAATTTAGAGTCACACAGCATGTAAATTCTATTAAACAAGGGCTCTTTACCCTTTTCCTATTGCCCTACATGCGCTTGGTACAGTGGTACAACTCTTCAGAACAAACACTAATAGTCTGCTTAAAATCCTTAATGTAAACTGATGCAGGTATGCTAGAGGAAACTAGTGAATATTCAAAGGGGTTTTTATCCATTTAAGGCCGAGAATGGTTGAGCTGTTCTGTTTTTGGCCTGAAAAAGAGCAACCCGGTTAAGAGGCGATGCCTTCTTTGATAGAGTACTGACCCTGCGGCCTTCCCTCAGAGATCCGTAACCTCAAGTCCTGGCCTTTGGACTTTTCTCCTCCTTGAGGGTAGACCGATCAGCAAATTCCTTCTATTAGATATGTTAGTAGTTTCTGCTAAGAAGTGGATTTTAATAACATTAAATTGCAAGGAATTGTGAGGTAAGGTTTGCTCCTAGACCCCAAGACAAACCTAGTTTCAGCTGATGACACAGCTTCTATAAAGGGCCATCTGTTTAGCTCTAACAGCATTTTCTTTGTTTCACCTCCGTAGCTTGGTTTCAAAGCCTGGTCTGGGACACCTGCTTGATGTGAAATGAGATTGGCGGGTCTCAGTCCATTGGCGGCTGGCTGAAATTTCCCATCTTCCTTTCCAGAAAAATGGTCCATAAGGAAATTAAGTGCAAAGAGTTAGACGTCACACATGGATTCACGTATAGGTGTGCTGCAGGCCTAGATAATCTTCCTGTGTGAAAAGTACAATATAAATTCAACACTGGTTCATTGGTTCATCTACTTTGCCTCTCAGCAGCTCTCTAACACCTGAGGTCTCCTGTATCCTGAAGATGATGCAACTTTAGGGACATCTTTTTTACTGTTCTAAGCCACTGCATAATTTGAGCTGAGATTGTAACGTGGCTTGAAATTGGCTGTGATTTGCTGCTTCATTTAAACAGGGATGGTGTATGAAAGTAGCATAAGAGGTACATGTTCTGTGCTTTTTTACATTATGTAAATAGATCTGAAGTCTCCATAAATAACAATTAAAGAATATGCATAGGCTAAAAGTAAACAGATTAGATGCCTTCAGACCATCTATTACCCAAGAGAGAAAGTAGAACACTGTAATTTATTATAACCTAAGGCAATATTACCTTAAAATGGTATGAATTTTGATTTCAAAAGTCAATAAGGTCTTTTCCATATAAATTTACAGCCACCAAAAATTGCACTGCACTTACTAAATACACAATTAGTTTCTTGTTACAGATAATTTCTATTGATCCAAATCTGGTTTGTCAGCATGGATTAATCAAAATCGTCAAGGATTGAGATCTGGATGGCTCAAGGGATCAGTTCCTGGGCTATGAGCCTTTTACCCTCAGGCCACTGTTCCCAATTCTTACAGGAGTTTCAAGAGGCCTATCTGACAGCGGATGTGAAACAAACCAGTACTTTCAACTGAGTACCCTGCATGAATTCATTGTTCCTTGTATTCAGAGACATTGTCCCTTACCGGCAGAGGGTGTATGTAAGGTGAAAAGTTATTGCATTATCAGCAATCCTAGTTATTTTTCATAGATATGTCCACATTTATAATCTTCTATGGTAAGCAATCGTAATTGCTGATCGCAAGGCTTGCTGTATCCAGTGATAGAACAGTTCACTCTGTGTGACATTTTCTCGTAAACCAGACTAGTTGATCTCCGATTGGTTGCCCCAAGCTGTTATATAGTCTTTTCTTTGTAGGATAAACTGTAGAAATGCTTCTTTTCTAGAGATCATAGATATGTGTATCTCCTTTCTTTGTTTGCCTTTCAGGTCTTTTCTAAAGTACAGGTTATAACAGTCTCATCTTTTATTCCATAAAAACTCCAGGTCCAGTTGCTTACCAGACAGAAGGCTTTCCTGAATACTGTTCTCTGCAGTTCTTGGGTGAGATGATTATCCTCCACTTGCTCATAGTCTTTAGGAAGCTCTTAATCCCAACCTGGGCATCCATAGTGATGTGTTGGGTAGTAGGGATGCCCAGATCTTCGACTACCTGATCTCATCCCACTAGGTCCAAGAAACCCTCTATAGATCTTCTTCTCTTCAGCCCTCAGTCTGTCAGAAGCTCCTAACAACTTTTTTTATTCAAGGTGAGCCAGGCAACCTGTTCTTAAGATTTTTCTAGTTGTAGTCCCATAGATTTTATTGCGAGGGACCAAATCCCCCTGTTTTTACCCTGTCTGGTTAGAAAAATTAACAGACTTTGATTACAAAGATACTAGCTACTTTTAGGTAGAAAAGGAAGAAATTTGGTTACTTCAGAAAAAAGAAAAGGGATTTTTAGCTATCCTAGATCATTTATAAAGTTCTTCCTTTTCTTTACTAGGGGATTTTCATTTTCTGGCTTTTCTATAAAACTATCCATCTAATGTGGTTCTCTGCTATTGAGCCATGCCCAAGCAGTGAAGCCAGCCCAACTGGTGGTATGTCCTAATGATGAAAATCATCTGTTAGGGAGTGGCCCAGGAAAATGATAGCTTGTTTCTAGTTATCCATATATCTATGGCTCATACGACTTAATATCAAGTCTCATTGCTGTGAGGTTGGAAGTAGAGGTGTAGGAGGTTCTAATTAAACCAAGAAATGTACCTTCATGGATTCCAGATGTCAGGGAAGTAGCCCAAGAGAGTTACTGCCCAATTCTGGATTGCTGACACAAATTGCTCCAAATTGATCTGAGTGTTTCTGGCTCATAAAGCTGTAGGTGTGGAAGAAAAAAAGAAGAGCCTCTGATTCCAAGTAAATGAATGGAGATGACCATTCTTAGTCCAGGGAAGGGGAAGCAGATAGTCACTTCTACAAAGCTTCTTGGTTGAGGATGAAGCTATTCTGGATTCTCCCTTAGAAGATCTACTAATCTCCTGGAGATAGGCTGTGACAAGTTAAAGAAAAGCATTGAATTCCTTGGGCTTTCTTTTTTTCCCCAGTGCTGTCATAGTACCTTGTGTACATTTCAATTGCAGCATCATAGTGAACTGCATTCGTCTACCTGGTTTTCCTTTCCAATGGATAACGGAAGCGGTAACCATATGCTATTCATCTTTGTGTCCTCAGACCACAGATAGACTCTGGCATATTACCTGCACACCACAAATGTATAACAATGAGTTAAGAGTAGACATCAGAGAGGAAAACCCAGTCTTCCATACTTCCTCGTAATCCTATTCTTTCCTCTTGGGAGATAGTGACCTAAAGATGGAATCATTCCATGACTAGTAAAATATAGTATAGTTGGTAAGCACATCAATGTCATGTGCTTAAGTTGAATCTTATATATTGATTCTGATACTTTGTAGCTATGTGATTTTGAATAAGACTTAAATGCCTTCCTCTGTAGAATTAGGATAATACTTAGGTCATTTGGGATGTGAGGATTAAATAAATTAACCTGCAGTGCCTGGCACATGTAAGTTACATTATTTTTATTATTATCACTGTCATCGAAGTGAGAATATGGCCAGTTTGCTGCTGTTGAATCTAGGCGAAAGGGAGAAAACATCTGTAACAGCAAGTAAGAGAGTCAGAATTGCTGTTATGAACAACACTCATGGATCAACTAAATCACAGTTACTGTACATCCTCTGTGTGATTTGATTTCCCGGGTGGACATATATGGTTTCCTTGTTCTCATTTCCTTTGGAGAAATAAAATCTGAGTGATTTAGTGAAAGGGGTCTCCCTTTGGCTTCCGGGTGACCTGGAGGTGTGTGTGTGTGTATGACTGACCTGACCTGTGTTTAAATATCCAGCAACCGTTCAGGTAGAGAGGGAATGTAGGAGTGTGGAGGCACGAGATGAAAAAATTCTCACCAAGCCAGAGAATGCTCACTGATTTCTAGGTGGGGAATCCTAGGTGGGGCCTGGAAATGCAAGAGAAAGGAGGCAGTGGTGGACAGAAAGTTCTGGAAGCTTTGTATGGGAAGAGAAGACCTAGAAGACCTACAGAGGAATAGTGGAGAAAAGAAAGCGTCCTAGCCTAGTACTTTTTGTATGCAGCCGCAGAATAGAGTGGTAGCCAGAAAGTGAGGTACCAAGTGCCCATAAAACCAATATCACAAGAGAAAAATATTCTAGAAAGATGAGATGGAAAAACATTCTAGAAAGATGCTGCTGGCCTTCTACTTGAGACACATCCAGAGTCTATATTGCTCTGAAGGAAAGTAATCATTTCATATTTAGGTTTTTTCAGTTAGCATCTTTTACTTACTCTTAAGTCTCTCTCTGTTACCTTCTTTTCTGACTTTGTGTTCATAGCTCTGCTAAAATAAATTGGTGACTGGTAACTGCACAGACTCTCTTTCTCTCCATCGCCAGTTCTAAATAATCAACAAATACAAGAACCCTCTGTATCCAAACCTTGATTTGAAGGAGATCTTGGAGATTTACAAGATGCTAAACTAGGGGAAAACTTGTGAATAATCAGCATGATACATTTTGCTCTCCATTATAATCAGTTTTTCAGGCTCTGTGTCGATAAAACTTTTTCTCCTTTTTCACAATGGTTTACAACTTAAATAATTTAATACAACAGTTGTTATATTTTTATGGCAAGCTTATAAAACTGGAACCATAAGTCTTTTCTATGCAATATATTACCAAAAAGTGACACTGGAGAAGGGGAGCTGATGATTACTGAAACTGTAATTCAATCTTCAAGTTCTGAAGATGTCATGAAAACGGCTTCTGCTTTACTTGCATCTGGCAGATACCATCAGGATGCCTCAAATGAACTCTCTCTGGGTATTCAATCTCTCCCTCAGCATTATTTCATATACAATAAAAACAAAAATGGGACTCTGTGATGCAAATGTAACCGTGATTCAAGCCCAATCGTTCTTTTGTCAAATAGGATTTTCCTTTATGAAATTTCATTTTAGAATTAATTTTGATATCAATGCCTGTCAAGCTGTGGGAATGGAACAGAACCGAGTGAGTCTATTCCTATCCAAACTGACTTGTTGGAAATGGTAATTTAAAAAAATGCAGAGAATTTGTACTGTGCTAAAGAAAATTTTTTTTTTTTTAAGATTTTATTTATTTATTTGACAGAGAGAAATCACAAGTAGATGGAGAGGCAGGCAGAGAGAGAGAGAGAGAGGGAAGCAGGCTCCCTGCTGAGCAGAGAGCCCGATGCGGGACTCGATCCCAGGACCCTGAGATCATGACCTGAGCCGAAGGCAGCGGCTTAACCCACTGAGCCACCCAGGCGCCCTGTGCTAAAGAAAATTAAACCGGTCATGCTACATATTGTCAATCTGGTAGAAAGTTTAGGTGTGATAAACAACAACATACCATAAAGGCTTTTTTTTTTTCATATATATATATATATGAAAGCCCAAATATATATATATTTAAAGATTTTATTTATTTATTTGAGAGAGAGAGAGAGAATGAGAGAGAGAAACAGACTCTATGGCAATCAGAGAGCCTTATGTGGGACTCGATCCCAAACTCCAGGATCATGACCTGAGCAGAAGGCAGTTGCTTAACCAACTGAGCCACCCAGGAGCCCCTTTTTTTTAATATATTTTAAACTGACCACTCTTCACCCTGTCATATGAATTGTCAGAAAATAATTTCCTAATTCTGACTGATTGTTTCAATGATCTGAAAGGTGTGTGAATTAAATAACAGATTCTTAGGTGTTTATGATGAAAAGTGTCCCACATAACTTAGACATTAGCATGGGAGGAAATACGTTCCTTTTAGATAGAGAGGATGTTAGTAATTTGTATGTTCTTGCCAATGATTGTCGTTTAGTGGACTTGTCTGGTCTATATTGACTTCAGCCCAAGATGAAGAAGCATTAAATTTCCCAAGCCTCTTCTTAATATGTCCAACATGCACTTAATATACTGGAGATGTTGCAAACGAAATTTAAGAGCTGTTATGTTTCTATTAAAAACGTCACTCTGCCTTTTGCATTAGTGCACTAGGGCGAGACTCTACAAAATCTTTTTGAGATCTGCCCAGGATGAGCATAAATTAGCTCCTCGAGGGAGGTGGGGGAACTGAGCTTCCATAATATGGCTACTGCGGGATCACACACCCAGCCGGAAAACAAAACTTTCCCTTTACTCCCCAAGCCTCAGAGAGCGCAGGCGGCACCATGACAGTTTCTGCATTTTGTCTCTTGGCCAAGGTGACCCCTGCCCACCTTGGGGTGAGAGGCCACGGACAGTCTGTGAGTGGTGTTTCATTCTCACCACAACACAGGCTGCTAATCACGTAATTTCCAGGTGACTTAACGGCGATTATAGCAGGTTCCTACACGGAGAGATCAAACTACAGAAACAGCCCAATCCTGGCTGTGATGGGTGCGGAGAAAGGAGGTGCTCTTGCGCCCTGGGGTAAGGGGTTTGATTGGATTCTGGAAACCTTTGGTGAAAGACACCTTGCCCTTTCCAGGTTAGCTTTTTCTAAACAGTCCCGGTAGTTAGTAGAGAGAGACAGAGAGCCCATTTAACAGCGTCCTGCAATGAAGGGGGTGCAAAACTTTCTCCTCCAGCATGCTGAGGTCCCGCAAGTCTGCAGAGTAGAAACACATTCCAGGCTCCCTGCTTTCCAGCGGGCCTCCACCTGTGATGGCTGCTGGCTTCTGCACCCTGCGTGAACTTTCCCTCTGTTTGGTCTCATTTTGCTCTTCTATGTATGTAGCCCCTGGAATGGATTTCATTTTACCTTAGGAATGTTTGAGGAATAATAAAGGGGAAGAGGCTCTTCTTGGGTGTTTCTGAATTTAAACAAAGATGTTTGCATGTTTTAAAATCAGAAAAAACCAGGTACTGGCTATAGAGTGAGGTAAAGAATAGCTAACTTGTGTAATTAGTCTCTATTACTTGGATAGTTTGCTTTTCGCATTTAAGGGCAAAATAAAATAAAATAAAGCTTAATAGTGTGTTCATTGTCCCTAAGTTGAAATGCTCTGCAACATGAGTCGTCTTCCTGAACCAAGAGAGGCAAAGATACCCGGAAGCTGAGAGCTGCAAGGGGAAATTGAGCCATCCGCCCCTAAGTCTAGCTTTAGGATACGGGTTTTTGAGAAGTGCTCTTTAACTGAACTCCTTAAATATACAAATGAAGATACAGTTTGTGCATATATATATAAATTTGTGTATATGTGTATGTATGGAGAGAAATAGGGAAGTTGGGAGGTGGGGAGAGAAGGAAAGAGGGAGAGGGAGGCCTCAGGCATATTTATAAACTAAAGGTAGCACACTGCGTCTTATCAGGAAGCCAAAAAGTAGTCCTGGTTGACAAAACAAATGAAGTGATACATATATTCTGTGCAAATAATGCTATAAAGCAAATAGTCTCATATGTTCCAGCTAAGGCATCTGGATACTTTTTAGAGATTTTTTTCTTCTTAAAATATGATGCAATGATCCAAGGTGGAGGAAATGAAGGTGGTAGAAATCTATGACAAAATCTGAATTATGAAGAAAAAGTTCAAAACTCTTTGGTGTGGTTCAATAGAAGCAAGCCCAAGTGCTTTTTAAAATACTATGTTGTCAAGTCCAACTGCTATGAAGTTAGAATGATTCCAAACGCTCGGGCAGGTGATTTATCTCATGTCGTCATATCCCACCTATTCTGGCTGGCTGGATGTTGGCTTGGTAAGGTAGTTTTGGGCTAAAAAGTGCTGGAGCGGTAAGGTCTTGTTAAACTTTCAGCTGATATAAAAATATCGATGTTGAAAAGTTGCATGACTACTGAGGCAAATGGCTAATTAAATGCATACATCTTATTTAAGTCCTGCACCCGAGGAAGTAATGACCATCATAGCCATAACAATAACTAAAACTAACATTATTTACTGGGGTCAGTCATTGCATTAGGTGCAACCCACACATGGTCTGATTCACTCCTCACAACATGTAGAGGCAGCCTTTGGCTCTTACCTCTGTCTTACAAATGAGAAAATGGAGGCTCAGAGAAGTTAAATAACCAGGTTCTCTGAATCAGGTGAAAATTTGGGCTCTGCTGAGCTTCAGAAACATTCTGGGCTAACAAATTGAATCATCCTGCTCTTCTGTGATTATTGGCTCTTAGCAGCACTGCAGCTTTAGGAATCAATATAGTGCACGAGTTCTATAAATGTGCCTCTTAATAAGTTAATAAAACAGAGATATTCTCATTGCCTCTCCATCAAAGTTTCAGGGAAAAAATGAGAATATTAAATGCAGTAGGATAGGGAAGATCTGCTCCATTTGCTCTGCAATGATAATCTTTTACAAAAGAGGATTTTTATTATTAATTCTTTGCCTTCTGGGGATATTATAATTTTCTAGAATATAGAACTGCTTTAAGCACAGTAATTTGCTGAGCTAGACTGAATCTCAAAATGTTTCAAATGAGCTGATAAACAACTGCATAATTAGCCATTATTAGATCAAGTCTGTATGTTACTGATATCCAGATGAACAAACCAATGGATAGGCAAATTGTAGATATAGTTTTAAAAACTAAGAGCCTGTGTTATATTTTTGCATGCTTTGTAACTTGTCCTTTAAAGAATTAAAAACCACGTTTCATTTGCCTTAAAAAAAAGACATTTAAATTATTCTATCAAATAAATCCTTAGAGACTTAATCATTAAACACATAGTTCCATGTATGAATAATGAAGGATTTATGTGTTGAATGCCGCTCATGCTTTAAAAATGAATAGATGGTGGGATTTTTTTTTTTTTTTCAATTAAAACTTGCCTCAAATCTTTCGTTTGCATGGGTAATGCTCTTTCATCCCCTTTTTGAGTTCTGGTTCAAGTCCAGAGTACAAAATACATTTGGCCCTGATTATGAAAAGAAAAGATTTTGCATGCTCAAATCAGAAAAGGCAAATATAGACAACTTTAATGCTTAAACACACACACCTTATTCAGTTGGTTAACATCCAGGCCAAAACGTACCCACATTACAGTTAAATCTTTCTTTCCTCTCATTTTTCATTTTTCAAGAACTTGACAGTGGATCATAAAATGTTGCTCTGGGCTGAAATTCGTCATGCAGGTTTACAGCCTAGGAGTAAGTTTTTTTTTGTTTTTTTTTTTTAAATATTAAAATCAGCTCAGCAGTTTTGAGGATCAAATATAGAAAAGAGACATTTGCAGAAAGAAAAAAAATTCTAAGCTGTCTTAATTTAAACAAAATTGTAGTTTATGCTCTGAACTCGGGGGCCACAAGACAAAACAGGTAAATGTGTTAGATCGTATTTGAACAGAAAGAACTGCAGCAGAAATTTTCCTGAGGATCTCTAAAATTAGAGAGGTGATATTTTGTCTTGAATGGTATATGCGTCTGTTTAGGGGGCAGACCAGATCATTTCTTGAGGTTCTTTGAAGATGAATGATTCTGTGGTTTATATCTATTGGTAGTTTGGATGCCACTAATAGACTGTGAACTGCCAATTTGCAACAATGCAATGGGCACAAGGCCTTATGTGAATGAGCCTCGTTGGAAAATAAATTTGTTGCTGGATTAAAACAAATATTTTGACCTTTGATGATTTTAACAGTTTCCAAAATTTTTATGCCCTTCTTATGCTTCCCATTATCACTGATCCCCCATTTGATGCCAACTAATAGCCTTAGGTAAAATTTTATTGTCCTTGGATTGAAGTTCCACTTTTATTACAATGATTATATTTATCCACGGTCTGAGGTTTTTTTGTTTTTTTGGGGGGTGGGAGGCTTTTTTTTTTTTTTTTCCATTTTTTCTTTTCTTTTCTTTTTCTATTTTTTTTTTTTTTTTTTAGTTTCAGCCTTTATTTATTACAGATCTTGGATCACTGTTAAGGTTCTTAAATTTACATTTCTTCAACTAGTCCTTTCGCTTGGCATGCATTTTCTTTGCATATTTACATGGTTCCAGAAACAGACCATTTATATCCTCAAAGTTAAAGCCATAAGGCCATCTGGGCTACAAACGTAACAAGGAGTGCCAATTTTTCTTTCCATAGGTGTATCTGCTGTACCCAAGTCACAAGGAGAAAATAAGACCTTTGGTTCATAAAATATCAGCATGATTACTTTAATGTTTTTCAGAGGCATTAGAAAAGTTTTCAAATTTTTTAGAATGTTCTGATTTTGTCGGGAACATTTTGTCATTGTGTACTTGATAAGAAGTCTTATCTTTACATTTTACAACTTTCCATACTTAACTCATAAAAATGACATGAGTATTCTCCAAAGTCCAAGATGCCTCGTTAGGATTTTATTAATGAGCCTTTTAAGGATACTCTCTCCTGAAAAGGGAAATTATATTTGGTTCAGAATAAATGAAGCTACACACTTAAAGATCTGATTTGATTTAAGTTTCTGAAGCAAAGAAACTTCAGCAGATTTCAAATTTGGAGCAATATACTATCATAGCCCCAGAATAAAAAGATTATATCTAATTTGATTATACTATCACAACAACACAAAATATGGGTAATGCTACACATATTTTGAGAGTTAAGTAAATATTTTTGCAGAAATCTGAGTCATTACTTGGCTCCAGTGTAATGCATAAATAAAATAAGGTAGAGAGAACGTTTCATTAAATTTTATTTCAATTCCTTGTTTTCCCTGCATATTTCATCACTGACATTATTGTATTGAAACAAACCCCAGTTTTGCTGTTGATGAAAGACACACAAAACAGCTCGTCTGGCATTTGATTAGTATACAGACTTTAAGGTCAAGAGTTATTTCTCACAAATATATGACTTCAGTGGATATTGAATATCAGAACTAGGTTTTGATCTGAAACGGTTTTGAATAAGCCTTATGATGGACAATATTTGTATTGTTACATTAAAACACTCAGGAAACCAACTGAAAATACGAATGATGTTATAATCAAAGGAGGAAAGAAGATCCCCAGTCATTTTAAGTAAGTTATTTCCTTACAAATGGGAACAGAAACACACTGCAAAATAAACTACAGAATCAGAAGTTAACAGACCATGGTCATAACTGTCATTTGTTTCTGACTTGTATGAAGAGTAAGTAGAACTACATTGGGGTAAAAGAAAACATGAAGTTATATCCTTTATTTTAAATCTTCACTTTTAATTTATTCTCTAGGTTTATTGAGAAATTATGGACACACATGACTATATAAGTTTAATATATAGCCAGTGTGATTTACATATGCTGTGAAATGATTAGCACCAGTTCAGGTAACATCTGTTGTCTCATATAGATACAATATAAAGAAAAGAAGGAAGAAAAAAATGTTCTCCTTGTAGGGGAAAGTCTTAGGATTTACACTCTTAACAATTTCCTTGCATATCATACAACAGAGTCAACTATGTCATTGTGTTGTACATTACATCCCCAGGATGTCTTCATCTTATAACTGGAAGTTTGTTCCTTTTGACTATCTTTCTCCAATTCCTCCTCCTCCAATCCCCTGCTCCTGGTAACCACAAATCTGGTTTCTTTCTCTCTGAGTTTGTGGTCCTTTAAGGTCCATCCATTTTGTCACAAATGGTAGATTTCCTCATCTTTATGGCTAGCTAATATATATATATGCCACAATTTCTTTATCTGCTCATCCATTGATGGTCACTTAGGTTGTTTCCATGTCTTGGCTATAATAAATAATGCTGCAATAAACATAGGGATGCATGTTTTTATTTGATCTACTGTTTTTGTTTCCTTCAGATATATTTCCAGAAGTAGGATTGATGTATCATATGGTAGTTCTATTTTTAATTTTTTGAGGCACCCTCTTACTGTTTTTCCCTAGTGGCTACACCAATTTACATGCCCTCTAGCAGTGCACAAGGTGAACCTAAATTCTGAGAACAAATTTCACAGTAGATAATTCTTCTGCTTTTAGGTTTCTGCCATCAAAACACAATTAATAATTAAGAATCAGAAGCCACAAATCACCAAGAAAAATCAATGGACAGCTTCCAGAGAAATAAAAGAGCACATATGGCTATAGACATCCTGGACTAGAAACAGTGGAATATGTGCAAGATGTTTGCACCAGCAAGTAAGAGTTGTTAAAGGGTGAGTGTGATTTTTGTTTTAATTATTTTACTGAAACCAGTAGTGAGGATAATTATTATTTGAAATTAAGCTTTGATACCATTATACAAACTATCTTAGTTCCATTAAAAATATTTGCGAGGCTGTTCCTCAAAATTTGTATGACATGGCTTCAAAAAATTAAACACATAAGTTTATACCACTAATCCAACAATTCCACTTTAGGGTATATACCCTAAATAATGGAAAGCAGGGTATATACCCTAAATAATGGAATGCAGGAAAGCAGAGAGATCTTTGTAACCCATTTGTATAGCAGCTTTATTCACCACAGCCAAAAAGTGGAAACAGTTCAGGTGTTCATCAACACATAACTGGATAAACTTAATATATATGAGTGATATATACATACAAAGAATATTTAGTCTTAAAAGGAGTGAAATTCTTACACATGGTACAATATGGGTAAACCTTGAGGGTCTAATGCTAAGTGAAATGTTGTATGGTTTCACGTATATGTGGTTATCTAGAACAGACAAATTTATAGAGATGTAAAGTAGAATAGTGGTTACCGGGGTTGGAGAGAGGGAAGAATGGGGAATTATTGTTTAATGGAATCAGAGAGGTTTTGTTTGGGATGATGAAAAAGTTCTGGAGATGGATAGTGGTGGTTGTTGCCCAACAAAGTGAATGCATTTAATGCCACTCAACTGTTCACTTAAACATGGTTAAAATGCTAAGAGTTGTATTTTACCCAAATAAAAAATAATAAAAAAAAATTCACATGGAGTAACAAAAATCATTTTATATTTAAGCACCTTAAACAGTGGGGCTGACCCCTAATACTTACAGCAATAGATTTGGAGACTTTCGTGAATTCCTAATTTTATATGCATAGAAATGTTCGTTTTGACTTTATTTTGACTTTTGGCTTTCTCCCTAGTTCCTTTTCCACTGATAGTTTTTTTCTGGTACATCTCATTACACCAGTACCAGTTGAATAAGTAAGCCTATGAGGGAAGAAAGTGCCAAGAAAGACAGTGCTGTTCTTCCTTCCCTTTACTCAACTCTAAGGAATAGGAGCTGGCCTCTTTATTCTTCTCAGAGCGGCACCAAGAAGCCATATTGTTTTTTTCTCAGTTGTGCAACCAATTTCATAGAAAGAGGTTTGTACAACCGGTTAAGCCACAAAATATCAACTGATTTAAACTGAAGATTTAGGAGAAGAGACTACCAAAATTTGAAATGGTTAAAGACAATAACTTTATCAGGAAAGGTATGTCTTATAGAAAGAAGGCTTCCATGGGAACAGAAAAGGAATACACTGTTTTGTCAGCTTTTTATGCATGGAAGGATAGATTTTTAAAAACATTATCCTTAGGAAAGTGAGTAAAACTGTAGAGATGAAAACATTGTATTTTGTCAATTTAATTTAAAAATGTTAAGAGAGTGAATTAAGACATTATTTTCCCATTAACGAATGTTTCCATTTTAAGCTTGGGGAAATAGCCGGTTTGTCTTGCCACATGGTAAGTGATTCTTACAGTTATAGCCATTAGAAATTCCCCCATCGTTTCTGAGTGGGTAATTATTACTTGAAATAGCTCCTTCGGAGTGATTATTATGAAATGTACCTATCTTCTGTTGATCTACTGCTTTTATTTATCTCATGTTAAAAGATCTTTAGAAACCTTTCTATCATTAATGGGCAAATTCCATTTTACAGATACATCCATTAGTTGCCAAGAATAATTCTGATCTGATTAAAGGATAACCATTTAAAGACCACTAATTCACATATTAAATGCTTAGGGTTGTACATTGTTAAAGACCTTACATCTCTAGACCCATTATCCTTTTTCTCTTGGTAGAAGATAATAAATGAGGTCCTCAAATATTGGATGGATCTTCTTTCATCCAGACTGGAGAAAAAGAGGGCTACAAAAATGAATGTAAGGTTTGAGGAGCCCTTCCAAAGGGGTGTTCAAGGATTGGTGTAGATATTATGAAATAACAAAATATCACAAGTCTCACTGAGATGGAGGGAAGTTCATTAAAAAGGAAAGGACGTGAACAATTGTGATCTCCAACGAACATTTAAGGAAACAAACATGACAAAATATCTCTAATATCTATGAAGTGCTTCTCAGAAGGAGAAATGTTAATTTACTATTCTCATAATAGCTGTTTTTCATGTGATTAAGATCATAAATAGGATTTATCTGTTTTCATGGGTGGCAATAAATACCAGAGAGGCAATAAGAGAAATATGCCAACTTCTAACAAAGTCTATGGGTAGATTGTAAACCTCTTGAAGGCAGGGCCCTAATTTATCTCACTCCTTCTCCTTAGAGCCTGACGTTCATCCTGACAAATGTTAGCCAATAAATATTTGCTGAATAAATACCTCAAACAAGTACATATCAGGTTTCCTAACCTTGGTAGAGAATCCACAACCCACAGAGGTGCTAAAATTCAAAAGAATTTTGAGGCAGATTGTTTGCAACTTAAAATACATTTCCCTGCAGAACAAGCTATCCTGCGTGGATGGTATGGGGGGGGGGGGTGACCACGCCAGCTCCTGAAAGTCACTTAATCTCCCACATAGCAGAAACGTTATACATTTGAGGTGAACAAGGAGAAGGAAAAAATAAAATACTGCAGCAATAAAATCAAAGAGAGAAATAATAAAATTGCATAAAAACTTAAAATTTTCTTGCCCCTCAGTGCTTGAAGAGAAGCAGATTTAAGTATGAGAAGATGAAGAGATGTATGGAGATTGTCTTGGAGAGGCTTAGAAGCTCAGGAAATTTAGAAGCCGATGGCTTTTTAAAAATTACGCAGAATTCCCCTGCAAAACTATGTTCCACTTATCCGTGATAAAAGTCTTTCAGTAACATTATTTTAGCTCTTATCAGCCAAGATTAAGGTACTTTTTAAGATTCAAAAATGTAATGGTGAAAAGGGGCAAAGAGAGAAACAAGTGAAGAAAAATCAGGTAACCGGAACAACAAAAATGAAAATATTAGACTTCCTATCAATCTAGTCCTCCCTGTGCTCTGGGCTCTGAGCATACAGACATGGTTCAGTTACAGCCCCTGCCCTCAAGAAGGGGAGTCAAACTCATTAGCAAGTAAGCACGGCCTTCCATTGTGATAAAGACCATGACAAAGGTAACTGGGTACAGCGGGGCCAGACCGAGAACGGTGGCCAGAGACCTCTGAGGGGCTCAGCGAAGGCTGGGCGTGAATCCCGAAGAAGGCGGCTGCAGAGAGAGAGAGAACGGTCCAGGCTCAGGGAACAGTGTGAGCCGATCAATGCGTGCAGAGTACAGAGGCGAAGCGGGAGAGAAGGCATGCCCTGGGAGATGGGAAGGGGCTGCTGAGGCGGGCGGCTGGAGCGAGGAAGGGCTTCCGCGGTCCCCTTGTGAAGCGGCCTGACTCATCCTGCAGGCGACTGGAAATGTGAGGGTTTTAAACAGGGAAATAGCATGATCAAACAGGCATTTTCGAAAGATCACTCTGGCAGCATGATGGAGGATGGATTAGAGGTGTGAAATACTGGTGGCAGAGAAACCTGTTAGAAAACCGCGAGAGAATGAAAGCGGGGAGTAAATAGCAGGCTAATTATAGAGGGAGCAGGGGAGCCGTGTGGTCTGCTCTCAGCCTCATGGAGGGCCTCCGATTTAGACTCCTGATGTTGTCTCCTAATGAAGCTATCCACACTGTCACTGAGATTTATTGTCAAGACTGAACTTTTAAAGCATGCCACAAATTTTGTAACCTCATTTTAACACATCTTTAGTTTTTAGTGTACTGGGATCCTCAAAAACTGGAAGGGATCTGAGTCCCTCCCAATGTCAGAGACGCCTGCTACCCCGCTCTGTGTGGTTTGTGCACAATCTGAAGACTAAGAATGGGAGGGCGCGGTGCCTGGTGGGCTCGGTCCATAGAGCATGGGTCTCCTGATGTCAGGGTTGGAAGTTCAGATGCCACCTGGGGTGCAGGAGATTACTTAAAAATAAAAATCTTACCAAAAAAAAAAAAAAAAAAAAAAAAGACTAAAAGTGGGAGGGATAGAGAAGAGAAGTAAAACTAGAAAGTTTCCATGACTGACACAGATCAGCCTGTAGCAGTTGTGTGAAGAAAGTGTTCGTCCCTTTACTCACGAGTTTTTGATGTTTGCAAGATGAGTGTTAACAGCTTGGGAGCACTTGAGCCGTTGCTACACAATTCTTTCTTCAACTATTTATAATCCAGATGGAGGCCCTGGATTGGAAATATTTAGGAAAAAGGTATTCTGCATCTTTAAATTACTCTGTTTTCCTGCAATAGAAGATGGACTTTGAGAAATGACCCAGTTACATGTTTTTAAGCTAAATTATTGAAAGTGACTTACTTCACTTGTGTTTATGTTTCTGGTGCTATGGTTTTTTAAAATGCCTGATAGAAAGGAGTCTAATCTGAAAAAAAAAAAAAAGAAAGAAAAAAAAGCATTTTGTCCTTTTTGACTACAATGGATGAAATTTACTTTGAATCTTAGCTTTTTAAACACCTTCGATAAGTTGTTGTTGAAAGGAGGACCAGACCTGGGGCAACGCTAGTCAGGGGCTATTTGTTTCTAGGGAATTACAGTGGCATCACCCAACGAATAATAAAATAGTAACAGTATGTTTGAGAACGTGAATTTTGAAGTATTTTTAAAAACATTAATTTGCTAAATGCAATTGATTATCAGCACTTTGCTAATTGATTAAAACACACCTATACTTAACAATATTATCTTTCGCAAAAGGTCTATAAATCTAATATCTACCAAAATAAAAGTACACCTTCAGAACAAAGTGACATGGTTTTAAGGCCAAACTTGAGTGAAAATAAAATGTCACAGTTTTGTCTTGTATAATATCAGACCCTAAATAAATCTAATTTATGCCTTCTGAGCTCAGTTGTCCTTGACATATAGAAAACCAGAAAAACATATCTCTTTGCAGAAAGAAAACAGTTTTTCCTTCTAGTGTATGACTAGATCTTTATCTGTGTTGGGGAAAGTGATAAAAATGATAGAAGTATTACAGTATTGAGATGAAGAAAGAGGGTCTTCATTTTTTTAAAGTTTGCTATTTCACAAGAAGCCAAGGACACAGAAGGGCTCTTTCTCTTTTGGGATATTTGACTTAGCATTTATGTCCAGAGCTCTGAGCCTTGGATAAAGATCACTTTTTTCCTTTTCCTCTGCTTTTGCATTGCACATGACCTATCTAGAGGGCCTGGATGGTGAGAGGACCAAGCAAAAGAAGCCGCTGGCTGTACGCTCTCCGGCTTTGGATGGTCTGAGGATCTTAGGGGCAGTCACTCAGCTTCCTTCTTGTTCCTGGATCAAGCTGAGCATGGTTCTGATAGTGGGCATTGAAACGTATCATGCAGATATAAAGTTGTATGACAGTATTTATTGACTGAATGCATATATAACTTCAAGATCTTTCTTTCAGTATTTGAACTGAGATGACTTAGGAGGAATTATTAGCATGTTTTAAAAAGTTTAAAGTACTTCTCTCTTCAGGTGTCAGTTTGTTGACCTAGAGTTCCTATATGAAGATGCCCCAGAATGGTCATCTATGAAGAAAAGAACTTTATGAAGCAAATTATGATGCTCTTTTTATGTTAAAATGTGTTCTCTTCATTGATGTGTTGATCTCACCAGACTTTTGGCAGGGCGGTGAGGAAGTTGTTACTGTCAAGCATACTACCTTAATTAGGTTTTGGCCTTTTCTTTGGCAAGACAGTCATAGGTCCCTTAACAGGAGTAGTGAAGGGATTAGTTATTGTGCTCCTACCTCACTTATGTGTGACCCAAATTTTATGGCATAAATTTTCAACAAGTAGTGTTTTTTTTTCTGCCTTTTTGTTTTTTTAATTGGCATCAATCTTACTTCTTATTCTGCTTAAGAAAAAAATAGAAAGGTTTATCTGGTAGAACAATTCACATAGAATCTCCCACTATTTTATCTTTACTTTTGCAACAAACTCAAATTAAAAAATCAGAGCTTCCAAGATAGTTACAGTGAAGCAAGCAGTCTTATGGGTATAGTTGTCGGCATGTTCCAAAACTCACTTCTGTCAGCTGGCCTTCCTTAACTTCACTTCTCTCATGTGATAGTGAATAACTGGAAACTGACAAGAGAAACTTGGGGTTTTATGATGACTAGTCTACTCGCTTATATTAAACATTTATCCATCATGCTGGGAATGGCTGATTTACTTTTAGGTATTTAACTCACTGGGTATTCTAAATGTCAGGTTTCCCATAACACAAAAATACAGAGACTATCAGGTGCCCAAAGTAGTTCCATGTTTTAAGATTTCTGCTCATGAGTAGCAGCATTCACTGGCCTCAGTCCATCTGTATATCAAAACAAAAACAAAAACAAAAACCTTATTCTAAAGTATGGATTCTAGATTCTAAAGCCTAAGAATAATGAATAAAATCTGAACTATGGAAAACTGAACAACTTCCTAAAATGTTACTATTTGCTGGAGACATTTGCATTCAGATCTTTCCTCAAATTAGATCTCTGGCATTGCTTCCTTGCTTTCTAGCATTGCTCCAATGTTATATCTGTTCATGGCTGGGAGGAAGCCAATTTCAAGGATGTATTGCACAAAGAGCTATTTACTGAGACATATGTAACGCTTTCACTATGAAATAAACAGGAGTAGCATGCCTTTAATATATGTTTTAACAAGAAGAAACAAGACATACTTGTCTTCAGCACTCTCACACTATGGAATGCAGGGGAAATACCCTTGGTATTTATTATACCATGGTGTAGTACCTTCCATGGTTTTGGGAATACATAATTTTCTTAGCTTAGTCTAACATTTCACCTTACACATGAGTTGGTCTCATTCCCCAAAAGGTAAAAAGCTATTACCTTCCATGTTTTCAAAAGAGGAGCCCTTTTCATACTGATGCACAAGTCTCCTGTATTCCACCACGACAGTGTCATTCTCTCTGCTCGCTAGGTTGGAAACAGTCATTCTGACTCTATCCTATACTTTGCAAAATTCTGGCAACTTGTCCACATTCATGAATTCCCTCAAATACAGATCCTACTTTAGGGCCTGTCATCATCTCACCCTTCTAGGGCAAACATTCCAACATTAGTGTGCATAGGAGAAACAAAGGAAATTCATAAACAATCAGATTCTTGACCCCAATCTCCAGTGATTTGGTGGTCTTAAGAAAGGCACAGGAAATTGCATTTTATTTTATTTTATTTTTTTTTTTTAAGATTTTATTTATTTATTTGACAGACAGAGATCACAAGTAGGTAGAGAGGCAGGCAGAGAGAGAGAGAGAGAGAGAGAGGGAAGCAGGCTCCCTGCTGAGCAGAGAGCCCCATGCGGGGCTTGATCCCAGAACCCTGAGATCATGACCTGAGCCGAAGGCAGCGGCTTAACCCACTGAGCCACCCAGGAGCCCCAGGAAATTGCATTTTAATAAATCATTTACATATAATCCCTTGTCCAGATTTTAAGAAATTCTGCTCTATAATCTTCTTATCTCTATCAGGTCTTATAAACTATTTCCAAACAAAGAATCCTAAAGATTATACCATGTTCATACACTCATTCATTTGGACCTTCGATGATTTATTGAGTACGCAGTATGTTCTAAGCATTGGGTTTATAGTAGTGACCAAAGCAAACATCATTGACTTCATGGAATTCACAGTCTATGTTCATGTAGGTTAAAGAAGGGGCCTCTATAACATATCATATTTGACCCAAAACTTCTTAGTTTGATGTTGAAGGTCTTAAGTGAGCTCATTTCTTAACTATCATTCAATAAAGATGGTCCCCTGTAATCAAGTCATTCTCTCTTACTGTTCCTCAGCCTTCCTGTCTCCATATCAACCCAATCTATCTCTGGTAATTGATTCTATCATTCCCCATCAGGAATACTGTCCAGTGTCATAGACAGGGCAGAGAGATGGGAAAGTAAAGTTCATCTCTCCATTACATATCGAGAGCCAAGCAATGTTGTAGATATGGGGGAATTCAGCAGTGAACAAGACAGAACCTAAACATACAAACAAAAAGCCAGGAGAAAATATCAGATAAGTGCTATGCAGGGTGTGGTGACAGTGTCCTAGCAGCTACTTGATATTGGATATATTAAGGTGAGAGGTCAATAACAAAGATAGTGGCCTTGCAAAATTTAGGGGGGAAAGCATTATTGGGAGATGGAAGAAGCCAGTGAAGGCTTTCAGTGAAAATGTATGTAAGAAGAATATAAGGAAGGCCAGTGTGTCTGGTGCATGGTGGGAGATGCTAAAGTGGTAAAGGCTGGAGTCAAACAAGCCCACATGAGCCAGATGACATCAGGGAAGAAGAAGGAATTTTATTCTAGGTAGAATGAAATGTCACTGGACAGTTTTAAACAGGGTCTGATGTGATCTGATTTAGATTTTAACGTAGCTCTCTTCAGATGTGTGGAAACTGTATTGTAGAGAGGCAAGAAGAGATCAAATGGGATGTACTGTAGTTGCCCAGTTGAGTGGTAGTGGTGGTTCAGACAGGTATTAATTCAAACGGACAGTCTGGGTAGATGTTATGGAAGTAGTGTCAACAGGCTAGGTGGTGGACTGAATGTGGGCTATGCAAGGGAGGACTCAGAAATAATTCCTAGAGTTTTTACTTGAGTAACTGGCTGGCTGGTCATATCCTTTATTGATCTAGAAAAGGTTGGGGTGAGGTAGATGGCAATCAAATGTCCAAATGGGGCTGATGTGGCTGAAAAGCTAGATTGCCATTTCCGGACTGCAAAGGGTTTAAGAGATTAGAAACTCAACCTTTTTCTGAATTGTGACTTTAGGAAATATACAATGATGTGTAGGATAAGCTGGAAGGGGTAGAAAGTGCATGCCTGCAGTAGGATTTGGGGAGTAAGAATGGTGGTGGGGGGCAGTTAGATATGAGACAAAGAGTCAAAAGTGACAAGAATAATTATAAAAGAGCCAAAGAGAGTTGGGAAAGAGGTCAAACAAACAGAAAATGCATTTATTTTAAGACGTAAACAAAGTTAAGAGTGGAGTAGGGTTAATCATAGAGAGTTTCTTGGTTGGTAATTTTTGAGAAGCGGAGATGTAGCCGGTAGAAGGGAGAGAATGCAATCAGCTTCTGAGAGAAGGGCTAAATCTGCTCCAGAGGGAGGGATTCTTCAGTCATGGTTGGGTCCCACAAACACACTGGCGTGGGAAAGAACTTGGGTTGAAGAGAGAGAGCAGAGTTTTCGATCTACATCTGGACATTCCCTTCACTGGTGGCAAGAGAATTGGGGTGTGTGCGTGTGTGTGTGTGTTTGTGAATAGGAACCTCATCTACATTTTAGTTACCACACATTTTTTTGCCATTAAAAAAAAAAAAATGGGCAAACCTATTACTATGGGGATCATCTAACAGGTTATCTAGTGAAACTTAAAATTGTAGCATTTCCAGAGCTTGAAATATTGTTTTGTAAAATGAGAAACTTTTCCTCACTTTTATGAGTTCTACTGTCAATGAACAATATCTTCAAAACAGGAGATTTATAAGGAAGATTTTTGTCACATCAGGGGAGAAAAACTGTTGCTCTTTATGAGAAAATGTTTCCAATTTACAATTAATTTTATTTTTCCTCACTGAATTTTCTTTTCTTTTTCCAGTATAACAGGGTAGATCAATAAGAACTGTGCATCTATAACTTAGGAAATCTAGACAGGGAAAATCATCAAAGAGAAAGCAAATGAAGAAAATCGATATGCTTACCTTCTTGGTACTCCCTTATCCTTCATTTTCTACTTCTCTTGTCTTCACCAAAACCTCACCAATGAAGCTAAATGAATCACTGGAATGAATTTTTTTTTTCTAGAGAAGCAAATTTTGGCTTATTTGTGTCAATTGCAAAAGCAGCTGCTTCTTTCCTATATGAGCCATTTTCTGAATAAGTGATTTTTTTTGGTTGGCAAGCTGAGGGATTTTGCCTTAGTCAATAGTTGGCATTATCATCAAATAGGAGGCAAATTAGTCACTGCAAATGAATTAATATCTTCCAGAACCAGAGTTATTTATGCCCTGAGTGATAAACTTGGGAACTGTTAATCAGCGCACTGACAGAATTTGTAAATGAGATCAATGCATCACTGTTGGGGATCTTCCAGGAATGATGGAGGACAGGATGGCTGCCAGAGGACTGGATTCATTCATTTGCTTGCTCCTTCCTTCCTTCCTTCCTTCCTTCCTTCCTTCCTTCCTTCCTTCCTATCCCTCTTTTCTCCCTTCCTTTTCTTCCTTTCCCTCCCCTCCCCCCTTTCTTTCTCACTCTCCCTCCCTCCCTTTTTCCTTTCCCATATATTGAGGATCTATTCCACGCCAAGTGTCAGGGACATCCTTAAGGAAATCCTGTCCCCCACCTTAAGAATCTAGTGGGGAAAAGAAATACATGAAGATATCAGAAGGTCTATGAAAATGTTTTAACCTACAGACAAGGAAGAGCCCAACTTTTTTAATAGGGGTTAAAATGAATGGCAGTATTTTAGGCAGAAGGAAAAAAAATGTGTAAAGTCATGGGTTTGGGGGAAGACATGATCATCACTACTGTGGCAATCACAATGACAAGTAACCTTTACTGTGTGCTTACTATGTGCCAGATGCCTTGTGATGAGCTTTTCATAAATTAATGCCTTTAATTCTTACAGCTGCTCTATAAGATAGGTATTATTCCCATTTTTCCCATAAGAATATGAGGTTCCAAATGGTAAACAGATGTGTCCCAAAGAGGAACTGGTAAGTGTTTGGAGGTATAGCCACTTCAGTGTGTTGGTGTATGTGTGGGGGGTGGGTAGTGAGAGATGTCAAGAGATGAGGCTGGAAAGAGCATCAGGAGTGTGTGTTAATAAGCGCTAAGTTGTACTACAGAAAAGGGCTTAGGTTCATTCTTAAGTAGGACAAACTTGTCCATCCCTCTGTCCATTCACTCATTTATTAGATATAGTTACATATGGGATTTTGAACAGTATATAGAGAATGAATAAAATTGAGGGTGAAAGATGAGAAAAGATGAGGGAGAGGATGTAGTAAACTTATCATTGTGTGGAAGTTAACAAACAAATTGAGGAGAGAATGGCAACCTATGCTGAGTAAGCTGAAATCTGAAAGCCAGAATCTTTCAAAATAATTATTTCTGAAGTCATTTATTCAGATGGACAGATGGGTGGTAGATGTCATGATATCCTATTTCTTATAGCATAGTTGGTAAGCCTTTCACTTGAAATTTTTTTTCTTTTTTTGGAGAGCGAGAGAGAGAGAGTGAGCAGGGGACAGGGAAGGGCAGAGAGAGAGGGAGAAAGAAGATCTCAAGCAGTCTTCACACTCAGCATGGAGCCCGACATAGGGCTCGATCTCACAATCCTGAGATCATGACCTGAGTTGAAATCAAGAGTCAGTGCTTAAGGTACTGAGCCACCCAAGTGCCCCAAGTTGAAAATAATTTTTAAAGGCGGTATAACCAAATGCCTCCTCCATTAAAACACAATCTTAATAAAGCACTCAAGGAATGTCTGTCTCTAATAATTCTATTGCCCAGATATTACTAAAATGACTTATTCATGACTTCTGTACTAATCCAAAGAAATAATTTAACTTGTTGCTTGGCTTGTTATTTTTTTTTTTTAAGATTTTATTTATTTATCAGAGAGAGAGAGAGAGGGAGAGCAAGCACAGGCAGACAGAATGGCAGGCAGAGGCAGAGGGAGAAGCAGGCTCCCCGCTGAGCAAGGAACCCGATGTGGGACTTGATCCCAGGACGCTGGGATCATGACCTGAGCCGAAGGCAGCTGCTTAACCAACTGAGCCCCCCAGGCGACCCTTGGCTTGTTATTTTTAAGCCAAGTAAAAGATGCATTCTTCTAAGGAATACACTAAGTTTGGTTTTAGGATGGTTGACATGTAGCTCTTCCTTTTGACAGTGAGTAGTTAGCAAGAGGAATTGCCTGTGATGGCTATTCTGAGTTTGCAAGACCCAAACTCCATCAACCAAATACTCTCTATTAAAGGAGCTTTAACTGAGTATATCTAGACCTGCTTCTAAGATTGTTTAGCAGCAAGTTCATAAGAAGAGGGGACAGAACACAAACTATGAAAAAATTAAGTGCTATGTTAAAAGATCATCCTGACCAAAGCTAATTCTAGTGTCAGTCATCTGACTCTATTTTTGTGTAAACATTAGAAAGATAGGATGAGAGTAGTCTGTGTGGAGCTTGTGTTTCTTGGCCCATAACTGAGTCCTGTCCTCAGAGGCAAAAGTTAATAAAAACTGTACATAATCTGAAAGTATTCCTGGTAGAGATCTATGAAATGATAGAAAACATGACAGTGTGGTGGCAGCTTATAGTTCAGTAGACTACATCTAAAGGTCACTAGTTTCTCACAATGTCCTGAGTAACTAAGTAATTTGTCAGGCATGTGTATGATTCAGGTCAACAGTCAAGTGGTTTTGTAAGTCTCTGATTTGGGCGAACAGAGGTGATCCTTTCTGAAAATGGAATACACAACGGATTCCCACCAGGAGCTACTAAGCCCAGAGTCAACAAAATTGTAAAACAAGCCATTAAAGAGAAAAGACCTCAGTTCAGAAAAGTTGCTGATGAGCTTTCAGGGTAAAATGTCTCAACTAGGGCCTTTTTATTGGTTTCTATTTTCAATCACCCATACAGTTGAGGGCCTGCCTGACAAAAGTTGAGGCAGTTAACTGTGTTATAAGGTGGTGAGAAATGTGCCCCCTCAGTCAGTTGGACAATTCTTCCCTGCCTATTTAATATCCATGTTAACTGTTATGAATCTATTCTTTTCATCTAATGATATCTAGTGGCATGGCTCTGGTCCTCCAAAAGTCTTATCAGAACCAAGACTTTCCTGAGATAATAAACTTAAAAGCTTTAAATCTTAAGGCCATGCCTCTTGTTTAATTGTGTTACTTTAAGCTTCTCCAGCAAATCTCGTCAAACCAGGTACTAGAAAAATGAAAAGTGGAATCTTTATTTTTGAATAAAGAAAAGTGAAATTCTATTTTAAGGTAAAATTGGTTTTAAAATCTGCTAATACGTGGAAGACGATCAGCCTCTCTCAAGTTATAGAACAGAGATTCAACTGTCCTTACACAATGAAAGGTCTTCAGGGAAGGTTGAAACTTCAGCTGCTGCACTTTGAGATCCTCTGATCTCCTCTAATCTAGTTATCTGTGCTCACACAGCTCATAGATGTGCAGGCAGTTATGTCTAGGACTATGCCAGGACAAAAATGGTTATTTACCACCCAGCTGAAATAGCCTATCTATGGAAGAGTCCCAGAAAAATCTGAGGCTGGGTTTTGGAGTAGAGCCATGGGTAAAATCTTTTCTAGATTTTCTCCATGTATTATGATTCAACTTATCAGATAAATGAGTTGTTAGGGAATTTTCACTTAAAGTGACAAGTTTACTTCCAATATAATATTCCACAGGGACACAGTCTTTATTCTTTAGCTATTTTGGATTGCCACGGATGTCCAGAAAAACTAAAGGTATTCAGCCATGGGGTAACATCTGAGCTACTTTCAAACATCTCTAGACTATTATGTGGAAGTAGTATTATACTTATTCTCTATAGCTGTTATCGGTAGCGCAAAATCTTAATAACTGTAGTTGTCAAAAGATGAAGCAAACTAGTTTGGAGGGTATGATTCCTATCCCCCACCCTGGAGATGTCCAATAAATATGTGGATAATTACTTGGCAGAAAGCTCTATGTCAGAGAGCACCTGAACCAGATGATAAGAAAGAGCTCTCCAAACCTAGGAATTCTAAGAATCTGTAATGGGTAATCAGTATTTCTAAAAATTATTTTAAAGCTTTTTTCTGGGTGGGGGGAGAGATTAAATCTGGGGAAGGGCTATTTTCTGGAAGCAAAATGTATGCCTATATTTTTATACTTTTAAGTTTTCGAATTGTTGCACTATTTTATCCTTTTTCAGATAGCTCACTGGAAATAAAAATGGAAATTTCCCAAGAGGCTGAATACTAATGACGTTCTAACTGAATTTGGAATCCTCTCCTAGATACAATTCCTTGGATGATATAAGGTCTTAAATTTATTTGTTTTACCTCTTTAGTTTGGAAAAGTTAAAACCTATAAAAATTGATAGATTAGTATAATGACTCCTATGTGCTCATCCCTTAGCTTCACAAATTATTAACTCACAGGTTAGAATAATGGTGTCTGCAAAGATGTCTATGTCCTAAACCTTAGAACTTGTGAATCTGTGAGGTTACATAAGTAAGTAGGAATTATGTTTGCAGATGGAATTAAAGTTGCTAATCATCTGACCTTGAGTTGGGAAGACATGTGTGATTCGATTGCTCCCACCTAGAGAATCATATTAGCAATTTAAATATTTAAATTTGGTAGCATATATTTAAATCTCTTTTTATAGGTATTCAGAGTGACATCTATCCCTATTAGAGTCAAAGCACAAGAATAAGAGCATTGTTTTTTCTTTGCTAAACTGGCAAATAACTTATTTGGGGTTTTTTAATTTATTTTAAATTTATTTTTATTTTTTATTCATTTTGTCAAATAACTTGTTTTACTTGAAAATACATACAAAGAAATTTCTAGTTTTATCCTAAAGGATTATTTTATCCTCTTCATACTTTAACGGTCTTTCTCTTTCTCTTTTTTTTTTTCTTTTATAGAAATGTCTTTAGAGCTGCTACAAAAAATTACCACAAACTTAGTGGCTTAAAACAACACAAATGTATTATTTTGTAATTCATATTGGTGGGAGTGCAAGAGAAAGGCAGAGGATAGGGACCCAGAGAGGGCCCTGGGAGAAGGGCTTGGCGTGATGTTGCTTCTGGATGCAGTTGGAGGGAAGGGCCCTGAGCCAGGGAATGTTGGTGGCTTCTGGAAGCTGGAAAAGATGAGGAAACAGATTTTCCCTCAGAACCTCTGGAAGGAATGCAGGTTTGTGGACACCTTGATTTTAGCCTTGTGAGACCCATTTCAGAGCTCTGACCTGTAAGAACCATGCTATTTAACATCTAATTGCAATACACAGGTGAATATTGAAGAGAAAAAAAAAACACTGTATTATTTTATAGAAGCCAGTGAAATTGTTTATCCTTATTAAGATATGGGACTTTCAATAAAATCAACTAAAATCTATGATCAATTTCTTCAAAATCATTCTCTAAATTCCCATTTATATTTGTAGCTGCTTTTTTTTCTGAGTCTTGATAAATAAGGTATTAGAATTCAAAAATCAACCACTCACCCAACTGAATGACTCACTCTTCAAACATAAACATGAGAAAAAGAAAAAAGAAAAAAAGAAACAAAAACAAAGCATTTAAAGTGTATAAGCAGTCACTTTTGAAAATCGATGCCAATGGCATGAATGAAATTTCCAATATATTATTTTTATCTTGCTGGTATTAAAACAAAGGACAAAAGATCAATGCCTAGGTTACCGAAGTCATATAGCCTAATGGATCATTTTTTCTTTTATGTTTAAGTCCTCTCCCTTCAAAGATATTAGCCATATTATTCGGAATCTGGAGTGGAGTTGTTTAAATGTTATCATTGGAGGTATATCCATCTGTTGTGTTTGAGACATACAGATTATATTCCTTTGGAAGGAAGCAGAAGAAATGCTCTGGCAGCATATACTTATTTTACCAGAGTAAGTTAGAAACACACACCAGTAATACTGTGCATTGCAAAATAGAATTATTTCAGAATTAATCAAGTATTATTTGAAGGATGTTCAGGCAATAATAGCTATATTAACTTATTATTAACTTATTATTATTACACAAACTTACACACACACACACACACATACACACACACACCCCAAGAGGCACACAAAAATCCAATACTATTTAACATTCTACTTAGTATTTAACACGTCATCTCATTCTTCTTAAACACAATAAGAAACTAAAATTTACAAAGTTAAGGGTAGTTGCTAAAACTATTGTGATGCGTAAACTTGGCTGGGCTATCGTGCCCAGTTACTTAAACACCAGTCTAGATGTTGTTACAAAAGTAGTTTTTAGGTATGGTTAACATTTATAATCAGTAGACTTTAAATGAAGGAGATTGCCCTTCATAATGTGGGCGGGCCTCACTGAATCAGTTAAAGGCTCTATGAAGTTTCCTGAAGAAAAAGCAATTTGTCCTCAATATTGCAACATGGAAACATTGCCTGAGCTTCCCAGCTGTTGGCGTACATTACAGATTTTGGACCCATAAGACTGCAACTTCAACTCTTCCCTGAATGTCCAGCCTGTTCACCTCCTCTATGGATTTCAGACTTTCTAACCTCTACAATTGTATAAGCCAGTTTCTTAAAATCTCTTGATAGATAGGTAGATAGGTAGATAGATAGAGAGATAGAGATAGAGAGAGATGATAGCTGTATCTCCTATTGGGTTTGTTCCTCAGGAGAACACTTCATAATATAACTATTATTGCCCAAACATCCTTCAAATAATACTTGATTAATTCTGAAGTAATTCTATAGTCTCATTTTGGGCCCCTATCACTTGCTTTATTTAAATTGAGCCAAAATATTTTATTCCTTTTAAGCCCAAATTGATCATGAACATTTGAAAAGCTCACAAGAACCTATTCTTTCTATCCAGTATTGCTGTTTCCTGTGTTTCTTTCCCCACCCTAAACCAGCCTCCAACCACTTTCCTATCTAGACCATGAATCATCCCTAACACACACTTCATTTTTCTAAAATACAATATCAATGAAGAGTTCTATCGACATTCTGTCATAGTTTTTGGGTTTATTTGCTATTTTGACTTAAATCTCTTTTCATTGACCATTGCTACTGCTTTCTATTCTTGCTTGTGACTATTTTCTACCAATTTATGCTTAGCCAACAGTTAAAATAATGTATGTAGGGATACTAGTTGATTAGAGACTCTAGATCATTAACCATAAGGCTGTGCAGAAGACTTGCTTTGTCTACCTTAAAACAAAACCCTCTACTAAGGTTTAAGATACAGTTGTGTCTTCATTTTCTTCTTTAGGTTCAGAGTTACTAATTTTGACCAGAATTCTAAAAAGAATTGGAAGTAATCAATTAATTAAAGCAATGTAGTCTATGATTGAGAGGCCTGAGTTCTGAAGTTCATAAAATATTTCAAAATGCATAATAACATAGGACTTTTTCAGAGTAAAGATATAAAGTTCAAAATAACAAAACTATGCTTCTGCTGTTGCTTAAGAGGGATTTACTCACTATGCAATTTATGACTCAGATTATCTTCTTAAACAAATGTTATCCAAATAAACCTTCCTGGAAATCAATGGTACTGGTGTTCAAATATTTTCCTTTATATGGAGCTGAGCGTGTCTGCTATCATCTGACTGAACCAGCTAAAGTCATTCCTCTTAAAGACAGCAACAGCTCAAGGAAAAAAAAAAGTTTTCTCTCCAGGGCTGGGGGAGGACTTTTGCTTTGCACTTTAAAATGTTTGCTCTGTTCCAAGAAGATATTAGGATCAGTTGACTGACAACAGGAAAAATTTTCCTGGCAGAGGAGGAAGCCAGAGGAGATTCATATGCAGACAAAATTTTAACTATCAGGCTGTTTGTATCCCCATGTCTATTCTAATATGCCAAGCTGGGATAAATCAAATGGGCTCTAAAAATGGTAGATAAAAATGTGATTTCAAAATAATTCTGGAGTTTTGCAGAATATCCATCTTAAGCACTTCTTTTTTTCCAAAGAGTTATTTATTACTGGGCAAAGCTATATGGCTATTTCAATATATGTACTCCTCTAAAAAAAAAAAAAAAAAAAAAAAAAAAAACCTTGAAAACTTTACATTTGAAAAGTGTTACACAGATATGACGGTTTTGTTGAAGTGCTAGTGTGAGTTTAAACAGACTGGGGCCCAGGCAGAGATGCCTGAAATCTGAAGCAAGGAGGGAAGCCGGGTCAGATGATGTAGTACAGTGTTGGGGGATGTGTCCACGGTCCAGCTGGCCAGCCCTCCTCAGGGGAGGCCCAGACGGAAGGGTCCTGCTTTGGGCTGTGGGGCGCGTGTGTACACAACTTGTCTTTAACATGAGACCCCAGGCTGGCAATCTCTTATTGATGTGGGAATTAGACTCCCGGCAAAAATGCAAAGAGGACCAAGGACACACGAAGGCAATGTTGGGTAAATTCGTGAAGCAAATATTTCAGAGACCTCAGGACAGACTTTTCTAGTCAGCATTTTATAGCAACTCTAGCATCATTCAGTTTTCCTTCTTTTCTCAAAGAAGATGTGGTCCTTATAAGAATTAGAAGGGTAACCGTTTAATCTAGGCCATAATTTATACTCTAAAAATCCCTCAAAAAGTGGAGGAAATTCTAATTGCTGAGATTAAGACAACACAAACAGCAGAATAGGGCCCTCACCTGTCCCCGGCATAAGACCTCCAAAATGGGTCTTCTCTCCTCACTATCCTCCCTTTGTTGGTATGAGGCTTGGGCTGTGTTTCTTACCAGGACATTTCACAGGCAAAACAGGGGATGTAAATGAAAAGTCAAAAGGAAGACTCCCAGAGTTGATTCATGGCCTGCTAGACCTATCCACATTCAACTTTAAAGGAAACAAGACTGAAAATATACCTGGTCTAAATATAAATCTCATCACGGCAATGCAAGGAGACTGTGATTAGGTCTCACCCTCATTCTTCCCTGAAGAAGGCTCATTGTGAGAACCACTGAAGAAATAATCGAACTTAAATTTGGTATAAATGGAACAAAAAACTAAACAAAGAGCTACAATTAAAAAAAAAAAAAAAACCAGCATAAAGAAGAAAAGCCCCAAACACAGATGACTCTAATACTTAATGTAGTTGGAAATTATGGTAAATAGCATATATGATTCTATTTAACAAAATAAAAACAATTCAGAAAGAATTGAATCTATTTTATTAATGATAATTTTATCAAGCTATTAATTTCCTAATGATTTTTTCAGGATAGAAGTTGTCTTTGGGTTCCTGAATTTAGTTTTAAAATTTTAATAGTTAAATATTAATTTAATTATTTTCTTATTTTAGGGGTCATTTCTCAAAAAACCCTTACATTCTATCACTTCCTAAATGTATTTTATCAGAAAGCTATCTTTGGCTAGATATCTTTTTCATCAATCCTGGGAATTAAACTTTTCTTCTCTGTCTCCTTTCTCTCAAAACCCAACTCAGTTATTTTCAAACTAGTGCCAATAAATAGGAATCTTTCACAATTGTTAATCTGGGCTAACTGAAGCATACTGGTAAACCAAGAACTTTAGGAATTGAGTTATTGGCCTAGTTAGAACCTGAAAAATGTTAACATAAATAAAACAAAAACACTGAAAAGCTTTTTCTATAATGAATTTTTTTTTAAAGAGTTTTTTATTTGAGAGAGTATGAGAGCACAGAGGGAGAGTGAGAGGAGGAGGCTGATTCCCGGCTCAGCAGTGAACCCGCTGTGCGGCTGGATTCCAGGACCCTGAGATCGTGATCTGGGCCAAAGGCAGACACTTAACTGACTGAGCCATCCAGGCGCCCCTACAATGAATTATTTTTAATGAATTTTGAGTTTGTCCTTTTTTCTTTTCTTGGTAAGACCTTTGAATTTTAAGGACTGTGAGACAAAGGTTTCTGTTGAGCTCTAATTATAGTAACACTAACCTTGTGACTAATTTTACCTTAATCTCCTTTCTTTCCTAGGCTATTAAAATAATTATTATTCTGTCGTCTTATAATATTCTCTTTCTGCAATATCAGAAATTTATAAAGAAGAAAACCCAAATCACCTCTAAATCTATCTTTATGTAGAGATAACCTCTTTTAACATTTTTTTTTTTTTTTTGGTAAATTTTCTTTTGGCCTTTTGTGTACACACATGCATTTCATGGTGACAGATTTTAGATTTCATAGCAAGGGGGGTGCTATGTTTTATACGTTTGGCACTCACAGTGAGTTCTGTTTTTCTTTTGTTTGTTTGTTTGTTTTGTTTTCCTAGTATCCTTTAGCTGAAGGTCTTCTGTATGTAAATCACACTGGCCTGGAATGAGGAAAACCAGCAACTGGCAGTGACTATCCATTAGAGGAGTGAGAAGGTGAACACACTTTTTGGGAGCTCTTGCTCAGAAGGCACTTGCTCAGAAATACACATTCTCTGTTCCTGTCTGCATGTGGCAGATCCCTTCAGTTTGTCAAAATTCTTCTGCCATTTCTCCCTTTGCTGCAGTATAGTCCTGAATACTTAATGCACAATGATTGACTTCACCGGAACACACAGAGATGAAAATAGCTCCAAGTTCTGAAGTAGTGACCTTAGCCAGCAATCAAAGAACAATTTTATTTATGCACCATGAAAAAGGTGGCTGGAGGTATTTCTATCTGAACATCCATTTATCTATCTTGAGGCACAAAAATACATCTACTACAGTTTCTTTTTTTTTTTTTTTAAAGATTTATTTATTTATTTATTTTAGAGAGCGTGAGAGAGCAGGTGTGAGTGGGAGGAGGGGCAGAGGGAGAAGGAGAGAAGCAGACTGCCTACTGAGTGCAGAACCCAACTGCAGGGCTCCATCTCCTGACCCTGAGCTCAGGACCTGAACCAAGAGTCAGATGCTTAGCTGACTGAGTCACCAAGGTGCCTCTAAATAGTTTCATTTCTATAATAAGGAACGATTTAAAAATAAATAGGATAATGAAACATTTAAACCCACTTTGCAATAGTATTTGTGTAATATTTCACTGATGCATGCCTAAATAAAAATAAACAAATAAAACACCAAACACTGAAAGGCAAACACCATAATGTATATAAGGGTTAAATGTAAAGGGCTTATAGTTTTTTTGTATGTGTGTGTGAGCATGCATGTATATACATGTGTACATATGTGACTGAGCACTTATTTCAAGTTTTATTCACTGAATCTATATCACTTTTGTGATAGACAAAACAAAGGAAGTTCATGAGGAATCATTTTAAAAGTTCCCACTGCAATAATCTTCCGTTTCTGGTTCTTAAAAATATATTTGACCACAATGTTTCAGAAAATGTGGTATCAAAACTTAAGACTGTCAAGGCTATCTATTTGCTTAAATGATATTAGTGCCTCATGTCTATTTCAATATTTTCTTTTCTCATTTAGAATTTTTCCTTATTTTCTTCTTGAATACTCTCATATTCATATCTCTAAACATTATCTTTTCTTTTGGATATTATGGGGAGTAAGAGATGAAAACTAATACTTTGTTTTTATCGCTACATTATTTCAGTGTGATCTTTTACAGTATTTGGGACCATTTTTTGCCCTCTGTATCTTCTTTCACTTTTCTTCCTGACCCTTTTTCCTCTCTTTCCTACAATAATAATTTTGATCTGCCATATTCCAGAAGTACTACTAACAGTGCTGCTAAAGGTGGGCTTGAAAGACTTTACAGTATTTTTTATCACAGTGTTTTACACTGCTTTGGTCTGTATTTTAATTGTATATTAAGGCTCTATATTGGTTAGGTTCCTTTGTTTAAAACAGTATTCATCTGGGGTCCCTGGGTGGCTCAGTCGGTTAAGTGTCTGACTCTTGACCTCAGCTAAGTCTTGATCTCAGGGTTGTGAGTTAAGCCCCACACTGGGTTCCACGCTGGTGTGGAGCCTACTCTAAATTTAAAAAAAGGCAGGGGGAGGGGAGGAGGAATCAAGATGGCAGAGAAGTAGCAGGCTGAGACAACATCAGGTAGCAGGAGATCAGCTAGATAACTTATCAAACCATTCTGAGCACCTACAAATCCAACAAGAGATTGAAGAGAAGAGCAGCAATTATAGAAACAGAAAATCAACCACTTTCTGAAAGCTTATCTTAACAATACCTTTCCAAAAAAACCCTTTTTGAACCTTCATTATTATAGTCATATTTTATCCTTCATTGTATCTAACTTTATTTTTTGTATACACATAGTGTTTTTTCTTCTAAAAAAAAATTTGGGATACAACTTCTTCTAATAGGTCAAAATATACCTTAAATCTAGCACAGGGCTTTTTTCTAGCCTCCAGCCTGAGAAAATTCTACTTTCTTTTTCTTTATTCTCCCAACCAACTTATCAACTCCTTTTTTAGAAATTTAAAAAAAAAATTGTTTTTTTCATCTTTATAGTCATATTCCATCCCTTCATCATGTTTACCCTTATATGTTTTTCATTCTTTAAAATTTTGGGAGATAGTTTCTTCTAAGAGACCAAAATACTCCCAAAACTAAGTGGGTGACCCTGTTCTATTCACCAGTCTAATATATATATATATATATATATATATATATATATATATATATAAATATAAAAAATATAAAAATATAAAAAAGAATACATATTCTTTTTTATATTTGTTCTTAAAATTTTTTTTTTTCTGAACTTCTTTTTACCCCGTTTCTTCCCCCCCACGATTTGGAGTCTCTTCTGACTTGGTTAAAGCACATTTTCCTGGGGTCTCTGCCATCCTTTTAGTATTTTATTCGCTCCTTCATATGTTCTTATCTGGATAAAATGACAAGGTGGAAAAACTCACCACAAAAAAAGAACAAGAGGCAGTACCGAAGGCCTGGGACCTAATCAATATGGACATTGGTAATATGTCAGATCTAGAGTTCAGAATGATGATTCTCAAGGTGCTAGCCGGGCTCGAAAAAGGCATGGGAGATATTAGAGAAACCCTGTCTGGAGAAATAAAAGCCCTTTCTGGAGAAATAAAAGAATTAAAATCTAACCAAGTTGAAATAAATAAAAAAAAGCTATGAATAAGGTGCAATAAAAAATGGAAGCTCTTACTGCTAGGATGAATGAGGCAGAAGAGAGAATTAGTGATATAGAAGACCAAATGACAGAAAATAAAGAATTAGTGATATAGAAGACCAAATGACAGAAAATAAAGAAGCTGAGCAAAAGAGAGACAAACAACTACTGGACTATGAGGGGAGAATTTGAGAGATAAATGATACCATAAGACAAAACAACATTAGAAAAACTGGGATTCCAGAAGAAGAAGAAAGAGAGAGGGGAGCAGAAGGTATATTGGAGAGAATTATTGTAAAGAATTTCCCTAATATGGCAAAGGGAACAAGCATCAAAATCCAAAAGGCACAGAGAACCCCTCTCAAAATCAATAAGAATAGTAAAATTTACAAGCCTAAGTGACAAAGAGAAAATCCTGAAAGCAGCTCAGGACAAGCCCAGGACAAGAAGTCTGTAACATACAATGGTAAAAGTATAAAAATATTAGATTGGCAGCAGACTTCTCCACAGAGACCTGGCAGGCCAGAAAGAACTGGTATGATATATTCAGAGCACTAAACAAGAAAAACATGCAGCCAAGAATACTATATCCAGCTAGGCTATCATTGGAAATAGAAGGAGAGATTAAAAGTTTCCAGGACAAACAAAATTGAAAGAATTTGCAAACACCAAACCAGCTCTACAGGAAATATTGAAAGGGGTCCTCTAAGCAAAGAGAGAGCCTAAAAGTAGTAGATCAGAAAAGAACAGAGACAATATAGATAATAGTCACCTTACAGGCAATACAATGGCACTAAATTCATATCTCTTAATAGTTACCCAGCATGTAAATGGGCTAAATGCCCCAATCAAAAGACATTATAGGGTCTCAGAATGGATAAAAAAACAAAACCCATCAATATGCTGCTTACAAAAAACTCATTTTAGACCTGAAGACACCTCCAGATTTAAAGTGAGGGTGGAAAACAATTTACCATGCTAGTGGACATCAAAAGAAAGCTGGGGTGGCACTCCTTATGTCAGATCAATTAGATTTTAAGCCAAAGACTATAATAAGAAATGAGGAAGGACACTATATCATACTCAAAGGGTCTGTCCAAAAGAAGATCTAATAATATTAAATATCTATGCCACTAATATAGAAGCAGCCAACTATATAAACCAATTAATAACAAAATCAAAGAAACACATTGAAAATAATACAATAATAGTAGGGGACTTTAACAGTCCCCTCACTGAAATGGACAGATCATCCAAGCAAAAGATAAACAAGGAAATAAAGGCCTTAAATGAACATTGGACCAGATGGACATCACAGATATATTCAGAACACTCCATCCCAAAGCGACAGAATACACATTTTTCTCTAGTGCACATGGAACATTTTCCAGAATAGATCACATCCTGGGTCATAAATCAGGTCTCAACTGGTATCAAACGATTGGGATCATTCCCTGCATATTTTCAGACCACAGTGCTCTGAAGCTAGAACTCAATCACAAGAGGAAATTTGGAAAGAACCCAAATACATGGAGACTAAACAGCATCCTTCTAAAGAATGAATGGGTTTACCAGGAAATTAAAGAAGACTTGAAAAATTTCATGGAAATGAATGATAATGATAACACAACTGTTCAAAATCTGTGGGACAGAGCAAAGGCAGTCCTGAGAGGAAAATATATAGTGATACAAACCTTTCTCAGGAAACAAGAAAGGTCTCAAATATAAAACCTAACCCTACACTTACAGGAGCTGGAGAAAGAACAAGAAAGAAAGCCTAAACCTAGCAGGAGAAGAGAAATCATAAAGATCAGAGCAGAAATCAATGAAATAGAAATAAAACAAAACAAAACAAAACAAAAAAGAACAAATCAACAAAACTAGGAAATGGCTCTTTGAAAGAATTAATAAATTGATAAACTCCTGGCCAGACTTATGAAAAAGAAAAGAGAAAGGACTCAAATAAATAAAATCATGAATGAAAGAGGAGAAATCACAGCCAACACCAAAGAAATACAAACAATTATAAAAACATATTATGAGCAACTATACACCAGCAAATTTGATAATCTGGAAGAAATGGATGCATTCCTAGACACATACAAAATACCACAACTGAACCAGGAAGAAATAAAAAACTTGAACAGACCCATAACCATAAGGAGATTGAAGCAGTCATCAAAAATCTCCCAAAAAACAAGAGCCCAGGACCAGACGGCTTCCCAGCAGAATTCTACCAAACATTTAAAGAAGAATTAATTCCCATTCTCCTGAAACTGTTCCAAAAATTAGAAATGGAAGGAAAACTTCCAAACTCATTTTATGAGGCCAGCATTACCTTGATCCCAAAACCAAGGATCCCATCAAAAAAGAGAATACAGACCAATACCCTTGATGAACACAGATGCAAAAATTCTCACCAAAATAGTAGCTAATAGGATCCAACAGTATATTAAAAGGATTATTCACCAGAACCAAGTGGGATTTATTCCAGGGCTGCAAGGTTGGTTCAACACCCACAAATCAATCACTGTGATATAATACATTAATAAAAGAAAGAACAAGAATCATATGATACTCTCAATAGACGCTGAAAAAGCATTTGATAAAGTACAGCATCCTTTCCTGATCAAAACTTTGCAAAGTGTAGGGATAGAGGGTACATACCTCAATATCATCAAAGCCATCTATGAAAACCCACCACAAATATTATTCTCAATGGAGAAAAACAGAGCTTTTCCATTACGGTCAGGAACACGGCAGGGATGTCCATTATCACCACTGCTATTTAATATAGTACTAGAAGTCCTAGCCTCAGCAATCAGACAACAAAAAGAAATTAAAGGCATCCAAATCAGCAAAGAAGTCAAACTATCACTCTTTGGAGATGATATGATACCTTATGTGGAAAACCTAAAAGACTCCACTCCAAATCTGCTAGAACTTGTACAAGGATTTCAGTAAAGGCTCAGGATATAAAATCAATGCACAGAAATCGGTTGCATTTCTATACACCAAGAACAAGAGAGAAGAAAGAGAAATTAAGGAGTCAATCCCATTTACAATTTCACCCAAAACCATAAGATACCTAGGAATAAACCAATGAGGCAAAGAATCTGTATTCAGAAAACTATAAAGTACTCATGAAAGAAATTGAGGAAGACACAAAGAAATGGAAAAATGTTCCATGCTCATGGATTCGAAGAACAAATATTGTGAAAAGGTCTATGCTACCTAAAGTAATCTACAAATTTAATTCAATCCCTATCAAAATCCCATCCATTTTTTTCAAAGAAATGGAACAAATAATCCTAAAATTTATATGGAACCAGAAAAGACCTTGAATAGCCAGGGGAATGTTGAAAAAGAAAGCCAAAGTTGGTGGCATCATAATTCCAGACTTCAAGCTCTATTACAAAGCTGTCATCATCAAGACAATATGGTACTGGCACAAAAACAGACACATAGATCAATGGAACAGAATAGAGAGCCCAGAAATAGACCCTCAAATCTATGGTCAACTAATCTTCAACAAAGCAGGAACAAATGTCCAGTGGAATAAAGACAGCCTCTTCAACAAATGGTCTTGGGAAAATTTGGACAGCCACATGCAGAAAAATGAAATTGGACCATTTTCTTACACCACATACAAAAATAGACTCAAAATGGATGAAGGACCTCAGTGTGAGAAAGGAATCCATCAAAATCCTTGAGGAGAACACAGGCAGCAATCTCTTCGACCTCAGCCACAGCAACTTCTTCCTAGGAACATTGCCAAAGGCAAGGGAAGCAAGGGAAAAAATGAACTATTGGGACTTCATCATGATCAAAAGCTTTTGCACAGCAAAGGAAACAGTTAACAAAACCAAAAGACAACTGACAGAATGGGAGAAGATATTTGCAAACGACATATCAGATAAAGGCTAGCATCCAAAATCTGTAAAGAACTTATTAAACTCAACACCCAAAGAACAAATAATCCAATCAAGAAATGGGCAGAGGACATGAACATACATTTCTGCAAAGAAGACATCCAGATGGCCAACAAGTGCTCCACATCACTCATCATCAGGGAAATACAAATCAAAACCACAATGAGATACCACCTCACACCAGTCAGAATGGCTAAAATTAACAACAAGTCAGGAAAAGACAGATGCTGGCGAGGATGTGGGAAAAGGGGAACCCTCCTACACTGTTGGTGGGAATGCAAGCTGGTGCAACCACTCTGGAAAATAGCATGGAGGTTCCTCAAAAAGTTGAAAATAGAGCTACCCTATGACCCAGCAATCACACTACTGGGTATTTACCCTAAAGATACAAACGTAGTGGTCCAAAGGGGCATGTGCACCCAAATGTTTATAGCAGCAATGTCCACAATAGCCAAACTATGGAAAGAACCTAGTTATCCATCAACAGATGAATGGATAAAGAAGATGTGAGATACACACACACACACACACACACACACACACACACACTGGAATACTATGCAGCCATCAAAAGATATGAAATCTTGCCATTTGGTTCGATGTGGATGGAATTAGAGGGTATTATGCTTAGCGAAATAAGTCAATCAGAGAAAGACAGTTATCATATGATCTCCCTGATATGAGTAAGTGGAGATGCAATGCGGGGGTTTGGGGGGATAGGAAAAGAATAAATGAAACAAGATGGGATCGGGAGGGAGACAAACCGTAAGAGACTCTTAATCTCACAAAACAAACTGTGGACATTGGGGAGGGTATGGGCTATGGTGAGTGTTGTGAAGTGTGCAAACCTGGTAATTCACAGACCTGTACCCCTGGGGCTAATAATACATTACATGTTAATAAAAAAAAAAAAAAAGGTATTCATTTGGTAAATGTCCACTATTACTTTACATTCCAACAGGTCACCAAGTAGCTGATCAGACTATCCTGCCAATCTATCATTAATGTTAGTCTGTTCATAGATGTCTTGGGGTCAGTTGTAGCTAACTCTTGAAAAATAAAAGTGGAGAAGATGATCCTGATTTTTTTTTTTTCTGGAGGAAACACTGGTTAATATATATTATGTACAACAATGTTCTCTCTCTCTCTCTCTCTGTCTGCCTTTCTGCCTACTTGTGATCTCTGTACAACAATGTTGCATTATTGAATAAATTAAGCTCAAAAGGGCTGAAGAAAGGTCATTTTCATTGTCAAGCAAACATTTACATGGTACTTTCTGTATGGCAAGCATTTGATCTAAATTATTGCCATATATTAACCTGTTTCTCTCTTCCTCTAACAATTTATTGAATGGGTACAACATTATCCCTACTTAACAGTTGAGAAAACCAAGGAGTAGGCTGATTAGAGAACTTGTCCAAAGTCACAGGGCTCCTACAGAGGACACCTGGCATTTCAAGCCAAGCGGCATACTTCCAGAGGCTCTTCTCTTAACCCTAATGCCATCCCACCTTGTTATAGTATCAGGAAGTATTTGATCACATTTGAAAAAATATGCAGAGTATTGTACTATGCACCAGGAATGTTAAAAATAAAAAAAAATTTAAAAAGGTATAAGACAGTTTGTGCCCTTACAGATCTTCAGGCTAGTTAGAAAGACAAGGTAAACAATGGAAAACTGAAGATCATTCCAGGCAGCAGAACCTGTGATAAAGGAGCCATTCAGAAGAGTTCTCAGGGGTTTTGAAGGTGCCCAGGTCACTACAGGTGGGGAAATTTGGGAAAGACTTCAAGTTTATGGAGTTTTGAGATGTCTGGATCAAAGGTCAAGATGCTTTTTATTGAATGTTATAAAAAATGTGAATAGCTTAAAAATGCATCGGAAAATCACTAAGACAGATGGTCTAAAAATAGTTTGAATCATCTGTTGGTAAAGTGAGTACTTGATTAGAACCCAGCAGGTAAGTGAGAATTATTTGCATAAAACAAAAAAATTCAAAACACCATTATTGTGCCATTAATAGGGAGAATTAGAGTGATCAGATAATTCAGAAGATGCTTGTCTTGATGCCTTAACAAGTGGGCCATGCAATGCCTTGGGCTGCAAACAATTAGTCCCGTGTGTCATAGGAGCTTGTGAGTGACAAGACCCTTTGACAGCTCCGAATGATGAACCAGTGCCCAGGAGAACAGCAAGCTAGAAACTAACTTGATTTGATACTACTTCTTCTTCTTTTTTTTTTTTTTTTTAAAAACAAACAATGTTTCAGTGATCTATAGTGCTTCAGAGTTATATTTATCTACTCTTACTGTAATGCAATTGTTTCAGAAGAAATAATGGGTGAGTTAAATAACAAGACCAGTGGCACCTTGGGATAAATAAGAATATAGGAAAATTTAAATCTTTAAGAATCCTCTATATCTACTCCTGCCATTTCTCTTAACTTCACTGTAAGATTATTTTATTTTTCTACTACTTACCTTACTTGCTATTAAACTGTACTGTAGTTTGGCTTCCCATTATAGCTAATTATCATTTAATCTATACATTCCATATTTTCATTATCAGTTTCCTAATATTAATGTCTTATATATAATGTGTTTAATTCACAGGTAGATTGAATATATAAATTATCTCAATATATGTAATAATTCATAGTTATTTTCTCTCTAGTATTTCTACCATCCATCCAGTTAATTAAAATTAGAAAGTTGGCTGGGGTCCTTGGGTGGCTCAGTCAGTTAAGCAGCATCTGAGTCTTGATTTGGGCTCAGGTCATGATCTCAGAGATGTGAAATCGAGCCCTGCATTGGGTTCCATGCTCTGAGCGTGGAATCTGCTTAAGGAATCTCTCTCTCCCTCTCTCTCTGCTCCTCCGTAGTACTCTCTCTCTGTCTCTCTCACAAATGAAAAATAAAATAAAATTAGAAACTTGGAGTCATTCTTAATTTTTCCTCTCACTTCCCATTTAATAGCTAATCAACCTATGTTCTTTTTATATCTCTTAAATATCTTATAAAGGTGTCCAGTTCATAAGGGCTAATTATTTCTGTGGACCCAGAGCCATATATTGTCTTGCTGAGACCAGAACCTGGGTCTTCCGAGTCCTGGTAGGGCTGTCTCTCTGATCTACTATGACAGTTTTAGAGAAGGGGTTTTGTTTTAGTTCTAATCTGTCTCAATAAAATATTAATATATACTAATGTAATAAACTATTAGAAAAAAATTCCCTATACACATTACCAAAAAAGGAGAGCTAGTATTAGTATACATTGAAGACTACTAATATTACCTATGACACCTAGCTCTAGATTTATCATTCTTATACTTTATGGAAGAACTAGGTAAATATTTGCCACGTTGCTTTCTTTTTCCTCCTATCTCAATAGAAACTTTGGCCCTCCTTCTGCTCAGGTTGATCTCTCAGCCTGTGCTAGTGCTCTTAACTGCCTTTGCCTCCTCAGGAGTCCTGCTTCAAAAATATTGCTGTTTCAGAGTGCCTGGCTGAATCAGTTGGTAGAGTATGTGACTCTTGATTTTGGGGTTGTGAGTTCAGGCCTCACATTTCACATATGGCTTACTTTAAAAAATAATAAAATAAAATAACAATTTAAAATCTTACCCTTTCTCTTCACTATGGAACACTGCCCTTACCCCCTCCACTTGCTTTTTTCCATTAGCCTGTGAATATTCTTAGATCTCTTCCAATTCAAGAAGCAGAGCCAAACAAACAAAAATGAATGAAACAAACAAAAACCCTAAACTAAGAAAATTTCCTTGCCCCCCTTCCCCTCCTTTCTAAATGCAGTGAAGCCTCTCATCTTTAGCCAAGCTACTTCCAGGGCAAACCAGTGCCTGGGCTTTCTTCACCACCTGACCACCTTGTACTTCTCAACCCACTGTAGCTTCTGCCCTTCTTGCACCATGATTACCATCACCTCTGCTTCAACAGAACAAATGAACATTTTTCCATGATTAAGCTCCCTCTTTTGTGGAATTCATGGTTGACCATTCATTTATTTACTAAATCATTATTCAATTCTTTCTATGGGCCAGGCACTGTAGTAGGTGCAAAGGAGACACAGTGGTGAGGAAAATTTGAAGAAATAGATTTGGGTAATACTATGGTTTCCTGGTTTTCTTTTAACATGTTTGGTCTTTTTTCCCCATTCCCTTTGTGGGCTCTTCTGCTTACCCTTTCTTTTTCTTTTTTCTTTTTTTTTTTTTTTTAAAGATTTTATTTATTTATTTGACAGAGAGAGATCACAGTAGGAGAGAGGAAGGGAAGAGATCACAGAGAGAGGAAGGGAAGCAGGCCCCCTGCTGAGCAGAGAGCCCGATGTGGGACTCGATCCCAGGACCCTGAGATCATGACCTGAGCCGAAGGCAGCGGCTTTAACCCACTGAGCCACCCAGGCGCCCCACTGCTTACCCTTTCAATACTGCTATAACAAATAATAAATGTCGGCTAAATATTACAGTGGTTTTCCTGGGGACCCCACTCACGTGTCTAAACATTTACATGCACGGTGAATACAGGGATACTTTACTCAGCTCTCCTTCCAGGAAGGACTGAAGACCCAGCTCTACTGAGTGCAGTCAATATAGAGTCTCCAACCGCTGGTTCTACTGGTTCAGCCTCAGCTGAGTTGCCTTGCCAAGGTCAAGGTCATGCATTTCCTCGTGGGACAAAATCTAATGGCTGAGCGGGGGTGAATATAAAGATCTGACTGTTCTGGCCAGAGGAGAAAGTAAGTTATGCAAGATGAATCTGGAAACCTTGATCCACAAAAAATGAGGAATACCATCAAAGAATCTGATGCCAAGCTAAGCGACTTTCACTGGCCAAAAATGGGACAATAATAATGGTGGGGATGCCTGGGTGGCTCAGAAAGTTAAGTGTCTGCCTTTGGCTCAGTCATAATCCTGGGGTCCTGGGATTAAGTCCCACATTGGGCTCCCTCTCCCCCTTCCTGTCACTCCCCCTGCTGAGCCCTCTCTCTATGTCAAATAAGTAAAATCTAAAAAAAAAAAAAAAAAAAAAAGACTAAAACACATCAAGTAAAAAATCCATGAGTTCATAGAAATACTGAAGGAAATCCACAAAACCTCACTGATTTTCTTTGAAGAATGCTGGGAAAGCAACTCTTTATTTAAAAAAAAATAGTACATGGAATATTTAACCTGCCTTTTCAGTACAAGCTAGACCTCAGTATAACCAAACAGTTGATGAAAAAATGTTTCGCCTTATGGAAGCATCCCATATTGCTTCTATAAATAAGTGGCAGAATTATAGTATCATTATTGTTTTGCTATCTCTTTATGAAATAATGCATCTAGGAAAAGATTGTGTAAAAAAAAACCTACAGAAAGAGCTTACTTACAAGTACTAGTGCAAAAAATAATAAAATATTAGCAAACAGAATCCCACTGTTAAAGAATCATGTATGTTTACAGAAGATTTATGCTAGAAATACAAGAATGGTTCAATATTAGGATGAGGTTAGTATTTTTCATCATATTATAAATCTGAGAAAAATAATGATCTTCTCCACAGACTCTGAAAAGTCAGTTGACAAAATTAAACACCTATTCTTTTAAAAATATGTAATACAAAAGGAATCAAGAGACACTTCATTAACTTAATAAAATAGATATATCTCAGCGTGAAAGCCAATGTGTAACTTAATTGGGAGATCTGGAGATATTTCCTAAAGTCAGATGCCAAGACAAAGATTCCCACCATCATATTCAATGGCTCAGGACATTATACAACCCAATTATATAAAATAAAGTGGTTATATAAGATTACAATAGTTATGTGTTACATAAGAAATTACATAATTGAATTGTATAAGAGAAAGACATAAGATTGTATAAGAGGTAGGTATAAAAATTGTAAAGGAGAATGCAGAACTATACTATTTGCAGATGATGTGATTATATGTCTAGAAAACCGAAGAAATTCAGCTAAAAAACTACAATATACAGTAGGATAGTTTAGGAAGATAGCTGATGTTAACATACTATGCTAAAAAAGAAATGCAATATTCATGTATACAAACAGAAGATATAATTGAAGAAGAGACTTATTAAAATAGTAGCAAAAAAGGTAAAATATTTAGAAATAAACTCAACAAGAAAATGTGAGAGACCCATATGAACAGATACTCCCGATACACAGAAAAGTACACTTGGAACAAATGTAAAGACAAAGTATGTGCTTGGGAAAGTTCAAGAACAGATAGATGAGGTAACAGCATCCCCGGGTTTTTGTTGGTGTTTCCCACTCCCCCAGATTACATGTACTAATTCTAAAGTTCATTTAGGAAAACAAAGAAGCAAGGGTCACCAGAGGAGATCAGTGCGGTGGGAGGCTATCCCTATCAGATACTGAAACAAACTTTAAAGCTTTAAGAGTTGTGTCATTCTGCCATATAAAAGAGACTCAAAATACCTACAAAAATTTAGTGTGTGATAAAAGTGGCACCTCAAATCAATAGGAGTACTTAATAAATGTAATTGTTAATTACATTCACTAATTAAGGTAAGACTTAATAAATGAGAGTAGCCATGTGGAGAAATAAAGAGTTCTATACTTCACCCTGTTTATCAGACTAAAACACCAGATGGATCAAATCTTTAAATGTTAAAAAACCCCAAACCATGAAAGTTCTAGAAGAAAACACAAATTCCTTTATAAATGTGAAGTGTGAAAGGCCTTCTAAATATTGCAAGTGATGATAATGTTAGCAGCTAGCACTTCTACAGCGTGTACTATGTGTGAGACACTGTTCTAAGAGCTTCCCATGTATTTACTGATATAACCTTCATAACAACCATACGAAGTAGGTGCTATTATTACCTCCATGCGAACATAAGCCCCACACGAGGCTGAACAGCATCATATATGCCCTATGGGAACCACAACATACTTCAGAGATTCAAAAGAGGAAGAAATATATGGTAGGGGAAATGAAAAATGGTTTAATGGCCACAGCAGAATCTGAGGGAGACCCAAAAAGATGTAAGGTGAGCAGAAATAGGGTGAAAAGACTGTATCAATCCTAATTCAATCAGCATGGGTCCATTTAAGAACTTGAGATCTAATTCAGTGTTGTGATCTTATACTTAAGAGGCCTGAATGAGGTAGCTAGTGAGTGACTATTTTGGAAAGGTCAAACATCACCCAGAGGTTTCAGTTTTATAGGAACTCAAGGCTGGCATACTCGAGCAGGTGAGTTTTGTAGCTGCTGAAAGCCTTGAACGTCAGGGAACGTCTGTAAGGAGCACCGCTTTAGTAGTCTGCGCTAGACCACGGTGATGGTCAACTCTCCCAAGGCTAGCATTGCACCAGACTGTGTAAAAGAATTATTGAGGCGGTTAGGGTCTTTTCAGTGTCGCTACCGCATGGTGAGTGCAGAAATATTTTTATTATGCATATCATCCATGTTCACGACATATGTGGCCCAGATGCTTGTTCTGCTCCATGGCCCACACATCTCTTTAATGAAGAATGTTCTCGACGGCTTTCTTTGAGGAGAATGAGGATCTGGTCCACTGGGAGTCTTAGGACTTTTTAATCTTATATGATGAACTGTTTTACAAAAGGGATCAGCAAATTGGAAACTGGAAAGATTTTTGCAGAGAGAGACAACGTGAATGTTATTTTCGTTTGTGCTCCATTATGCCTTTTAAAATCACATTATTCTTTTTGAGGTGTCAGAGAGCATGATAGATTCAGAATTATAACTGGAGAAGAAAATCAGGAACATTTTTTTGGTATCATATGGTGCAACTTAATAACAGTAAAAACAAAAGGTAGGTTTGAGAACAGCAATAAGAGAAAATTTCCTTAGCTATTTGAACTAGTGATATGCAATGAAAATGTGTATGAAGCCTTTTAAGAATCTCATTTGGTTTCCAAACAGTATCTGCCAATAGCGAAGTACAGAACAACTTCACAGTGGTTATTCCTAATAAACACTTACAAACTTTAGAAAACTATTTGCTCACGGATTGTGGCAGTTTTGAACTAATATAATGTCTGGAAGGCAGAGCATGTATTGTAAGTTTTATACAACACTCTTAGATATCTTCTTACAGTAAACAGCAGTCAAATGTAGCTGTCATTCCTACCTAAATACACAAGCTTGTGCTAATGAATATGTCCTAGGGCTGCTACCTGGGATATCATTGTATTCACTCAAAAGAACAAAAATAATAACAAAGGTTTGGATGCTCCTTGAGAAAACTGTGATTTATTAAAAGATGAGGATTATTAAGATTACTGTTTCTGTTAAGAGTCAGAAAGAAAACAGAGGCTTCTTTTTTTTTTTTTTTTTTCTAGTTCACATTTCTGGCTCCAAAATGATGATTTCTTTTTTAAGGCTTTGAAGATATTCAGAACATTGTGTCAATTACTACATCTTTTGTAAGTTTAGTGTTTGATTGCCTTCTCTCTCTCCTGCTCTCCCAAGACCATGAAAGCAAAAGAGAAATACAGTCAAACATCAGAATGTAATGAGAAAAAGAGAAGTAAAAAATGTAGATGATTCGCTTGAGTTACTCAACTTTAACCCATGGGAATGGATTTTACTTCCTAGTAACCAATATTTCTAGTAATTCATGTTATGATTGCTTTGAGCTTCTGGATCTATGATGCTCCTTTAGCTTAAATTAAAGGATTATCTACAAAACTAGGTCTGTCGCAGTGTTTTAAAAATGTAATGGGCATTTAAAACACCTGGGATTATATTAAAATGAAGATTCTGATTCAGTAGGTCTGGGGTGTGGCCTGAGTATTTTTATTTTATTTTCAAGATTTTCTTCATTTATTTGACAGAGAGAGACACACAGAGAGAGGGAACACAAGCAGGGGGATCAGGAGAGGGAGAAGCAGGCTCCCCATTAAGCAGGGAGCCTGATATGGGGCTGAAGCCCAGAGCCCTGGGATCATGACCTGAGCTAAAGTCAGATGCTTAAAAACTGAGCCACCCAGGCACTCTCTGAGTCTTTATTTTTAATAAGTTCCCCAGTACAGCTGCTACTTGTGGTCTGTGGACCACATCTGGAGTAGCAGGCATCTAGATTTGAGAGTTCTTTGAAATACTTCAAGAAAGAAGAGTTTGGTGGCTAATAAGAATCAGTGCATACTATCCCATCCTCCTGGAGAGTCACAGTTTACATTAGCATATTAAGAGCTCTGAAAACTCAAGATTCTGTGGAAAGAAAATATGTTTAGTTTTATCCCAGTGAGTGACTTAAGTGGAAAAATACCATAAAATTTCTCCTTCCACTTTCTTTTTTGGTAGCATATTAAAATCTAGGGGAGTTTCAGTTTTGGGGATACACACTCTAGGAGACACCTGTCCAAAGAAGAGTGTAGCCTTCTTAACTTATTACTCCAAAATCTATCTCCTCAGAGAAATCATAATATTACATTTTTGAGGTGAGAGGAAGGAGTAAGAAATGATGGGCTTAGTTGCATGTCGTGAGAAGAGTATCATTTGTTTTTTCTAAAAAGTATATGAACTCTTCTGAGATTTGGCTTTGGCAGGGGAGAACAAAATGCAGCCATGACTAGTATGTTTCTTTCACAATTATAAAAGTTATTCCAATAGAGGGGTTGGCCACCATGGCCCTCATGGCCAATTGACGTAAGGAGCTAAGAATAGATTTTATGATTATATTTTAATGTTTCAAATGGTTGAGAAAACCTAAAAGAAGTAGCGTATTTCATGATGTAAACATTATGTGAAATTCAAATTTCAGTGTCCACAAGTAAAGTTTGTCCTGCCCATCCGTTTGTGTTGAGTACAGCTGCTGTCATTATGTGAAAGAAGGGTAAGTCATTGCAGCTGAGACCACATGGCCTGCCAAGTAAGATACTAGCTATTCGGTTCTCTACAGCAAAGATCTGCCAGCCCCCGCCGTGACAGACCTAAAGAACATGGGTTTAAAAAGAGCTAAGGGTAGAAGGCACATGGGTATTTGATGTATTATTTTTCTCCTGTCTTTCAATATTTAAAATTGGAAATAGTTTGCTGTCTAAGCATCAGTAGAAGTAGGCCCTATCTTTTGTTTAGTAATGTTTTTAAACTAAAAAACAAAACCAAAAACCCACCAAAGGCAGAGCTGGTATTTGCACTTACAACTATTTCTCGTGGTTTAATACCAAATATGAATTTATATTGGGAACCACACTGTTGATGTCATTGCGACATCCTTCTAAGAAGTATAGAGCTGGTGAATTGGAAGGCCTCTGGTTCTGCAGAGCATCATCATAGGAACTGGGGAGAGCAGAAGAGCTCTGTAAGAGAGAGGAAGAAAAACGTGGGCAGTCCTGGAGGGAAGAAGGTGGGAGAGAGAGAGAGAGAGAGATGGAGAGAGAATATGAATAAATGGAAGATTATGAGTAGCTTAATGTGAGCCCCTTTAGAGAGGCCCTCAAACCTTCAAAAAATCTGTAGATTACATGAATGCTTGATGCAGGGGATCTGATTATGAAAACCTGGAGAGTGAAACTGAGGTTTTCAGTTTAGGTGAGGCAGAGCTGGAACCTAAGGGACAAAGAAAGACAGGGGAATTAACAGAAAAATTTGAGAAGGCACTGGGATGTCGAAGGTGTATAATTGAGTGGTTCAAGACAAATGTTACCTAGCTCTCCAGAGGAAGGAATATGCAACTGGTATCTGACTTGAATAATCAAAAAATATTTGTTGAATGGTGAGTTTGTCCCAGTTACTTAACTTTGTTCAGTTTCCTACTTTCAGCTGCTGAATGGGGCCAAGGAACTTACTTCTCGGTGCTTCTCTGAGGCTCAAATGAGATCATTCATATGAAGCTTGTAGCCCTGTACCTGGCAGGTAGTATGACCGCCACCATTACTTTTATTTCATCATTCTCAACCCCCTCTCAAGCACATAGTAGGTGCTCACACAATATTTGTTGCACATATAAAATAGAAATATTTTCCCTCCGTGATGAAGGTGTGGAACAAGGTATACCTTTAAAAAGTGCTGTGCTTTTACATTTTGATTAGGACTGAAAGGAACACCAATCAGACAAATTGCCTGAACTGTTATGAAATTGGGATTATTATAGTAGTAAGTTCCTTTTACTTACAGTAGCCTTAACATTATCAAACCTATGAGGCCCTGGAGACACATTGGCCCTACACTGTTGTAAGATATCGTGCAGAAACATCACAGACCATTGGTGATTATAATCAGACAGTCACAAGTTTGATTGAGACAAAGAGGCAAAGAAGACAGCAGGAAAAAAAAAAAATCTATTCACTTTTGAAAAATGTGAATAAGGGAGCCACATGAGGAAAACGTTCTTTTTTCCTCAGAGTATTTCAGAAAACTGAATCATCTACCACTGGCGGCTTCTTCCTTTTCCATGTGAAGGTGTGCCAAGATCAAAATGGCAAATGGACCTTCAGCTCTGGCCTGTCTATGACCTTCAGCAGGGGTTAATTGAGATGGAAAAGAAAAAGTACCCGATCTTCTCTTGCATGATTACGGTGCACATTCCCATCCCTTTTTGCATCATTATAAAGTATTAGAGCTAACCATAAAAAAGGACTGGATTTATGAAACTCCTCATAATTCAAACAAGAGCCAGAGAACTATAAAATTTGAATCCAGATTTTCTCTTACGGTGTGTGTGTGTGTAGTGCGGTTTTTGAAGCATGTTCACTTACATTACCTCATTTGATTCTCCTAACAGCCCTACGAGGCAAGCAAGCATAATTGCCCTCCATTTTTATGGAGGAGCATATTGAAACTCTGAGAGATTTAAGGTTTCATCCACTTTTGCCTGGTTAGAACGTGCCAGAGATGGGTCTGTGGATTCTGGGTCCGCTGCTCTTGTTGCCACGGGCCACGTGTCTCTGGGGTAAGGGAGACAATGCAGCTCCAAGCCATGCGTGGTGCCAGCCAAGGGCTTGGTCTTCCTTATGTGAAACACATGCTGAGATGACATTTGTCACGTTTGAATGTGGTAAAGGTGACACTCCACTGGAGGAGGCTAGGTGATGTGCATAAGGGAGGTAAGCACACATGGAATTTAATCTCGCTTGAATCAGGCATTCTTCCATGGGAAAAGAGCTATTTTATGAGGCATGACTATTACTTTACATCACATCATATTTGTTTCACCAAAGATAAATCGGACGTGTACCAGTTTTTAAATGTTTATACTTTCTGGGCATAGTTTGAAGTATCTCAAATAAAACTCACCTTGAAAATTCTTATATTCTAGAACCATTTCTCTTTTTTGAGAGAGACGGAGCAAATTGATATCTGACCAAGGTCCCTGCCACAGGCTAACACTGAAATCATTTTGTCTTCCTTCATGACCGATGACATTCACATTGGAGAAATGAAGGGAATCCTGAATGCTTACTAATTCTTAGATTCTCTCTTATACAAACCCAGCCCAGATTTAAGGAAACCATAACCCTTCTTTCATATTAAATATGAAATGTAGTCAAGATTTCTTTAAAAACACAATTAACCACACACACACACACACACACACGGATTTGTGGGGCTCAAGTTTCAGACCTGTTTCTGTCATATGTTGTACAAAAGGAAGTAGAACATATGAATGACCAAATTGAAATGGTTTGGGGAAGCTATTTTTAGAGGATAAGAAACATTTGAAAGTATAAGCTAAATGTTTCCTTTTTAAAAACATCTGGAATTTTATCATTTAAATCCTCTTATTTGAAGTAGTATGACATGTGAGAAGAGTTGTAATATTATCTTCTTTGGAGTTTAAGGTTAAAACATCTCCATTGAACTTTCAGCCTGTGTGTGCACATGGGTCTGTCTGTGTGTGACTGGGGCATAGGCAGAACAGGGCAGAGTGGGGCACATGTTATTGAGTGAGATACAGAGGAAGAAATAAAGACGAGGGAATGCAAATTCATTCAAGTTGGTTGAGAAAGGCTCTGTTGCTACTATTGTTTTGATTGGATTCGTGGATTATTTGCCTTGATCTGATTATTCTTTTTGCCTTTTGCCCTACTGCTATTTAAAATCTGATGCCCAGGGAAGCCCCCGTAGGCCATGGAAAAAGAAACGCAATTTTGTAGGTGCTCTATGTTTGTGGAAAATGGGTGATCATCTAGACGTATAGAAGAGAGATGTGTATCACAGAGTTAAAGCTTTCTAAGCATCACAGCTTAGAATTAATGCCCAGTTTATAGGGCCTGATTAGGTATATTTTACTGGAGAAAACACATCTTTAAACCATATTTCGGTGATTTCAAAACATTATCTTCTGAAGCATTTGACAGACACACTGTAATTTTGGATGGATCTTGATTACCCAGAATCATTACACAATCTGTTTCAGAAAAAGAGATTCAATGGCATGATATGGGACTTAGGCAAGAAGGGTGAGTACACATAGTTCAGCCATAAACATATCTGGGAATGTTTCTGATGGTATTTGTTTACCAAAGTTACCTATTAACTTTTCAGATAATGGTGCTTCTAATTTTCCTGTTTCAACATGTAAATCTTCCAAATTAATGAATAAGACCAAAGTGATTTACAAAAAACATGTGCCCAAGGCACCACTACGCCCTATGTTAAAGTCAGGACTTCACACCATAAATATCTTATTGGCTGTTTACAATTTTAAGATGATATAATGCAGTGATTTCTTATCTTAGGTGCATGAACTTTCTTTTCAAAGTTGTATGTATGTATATAAAATTGTGTGTGTGTGTGTGTGTGTGTGTGTGTGTGTGTCTACCATAGCTTTCATTAGATTCTCAAAGAAATCCATGACCACTCCTCTCCCCTCAAAGTTAAGAACCATTGATAATAAATAAGCAGACAAGTTATATGAGACTTAAAACAGAAGGCTTTAGAGACCACGCTTTAGGACTCATTTCCTTTATTTCCTGCCTCTTCTTTTAATCCTGTGCAATATGCCTCGGCATGGGTTCGCTCTTGGTCTTGGACCCCTATGAATGCACAATCAAGTTAAGGAGAAGACATAAGGGATGGATGCTTCTACCGAATGCCTGCTTCTTAATTATGAATAAGGCATCCATCCTAAATCTTAGTTGCTATTCCTGCTTTTGTGAACTAGTTAGACAGTGAACAGAGGAATTAAAAAGTTTTCTTCTTCACTCTTGTCTTTAAACTAAGAGCCTAGAGCAAGCCAGTTTCCTGAATTTTAGGCCTTGACATGGAGTTACAGGGCTGAGTACTCAAAAGGACCTCCTGAGAAGGATTCCATATCCATCCAGCAAAAACAAAACAAAACAAAACAAAAAAAACCTTATCAGGGGTCTATAATCATTTATAGTCTCTTTGCTTTTCTTATTAAAAAGCAAAAACAAAACCAAAAAACTTTCACTTTAAGTCTTAGGATCCCTATATAATAATTAAATACCACCATCTTCCAACCAGGCAGGAAGAGAAGAGAATATTTGATGTTGCCTGAAGACCAAATGTGACACCTGCTTGTTTTCTGTACTTCTACAGTATCCAATTCTTTATTTGTATGTTTCCAGTTTTCATCCTGACTCCTCTCTACAGGAGATAGAAGGGCAGAAATTTTTTTAAAAGAGGGGTGAGACCAAAAGGCCACATTTCAAATGGACTAAGATCTCTAATTTTTATATCTTGATTGGACAGTATATGTGTTTTTTTTTCTTGGATTTGTTTGATTGGTATTTGAATTGCTACCTTTACCATGGTCTCAATAAAACTGAATTTACTTGTGATTTCATGGAATTATGGAGTTCTATGCATGCACCAAATATAACCCGATTCATTTAAAATAAACCTCCTTGGATGAATAGCATATTTTTCCGAACATTCTTATAACAGGTTGTTTTGAAACTCAAAAGTACCAATGTTAATAACATCCATAATTATTTCTCTACAACTTATGCTGTTATGTATTATGTAAGAAAAACTGGTAAAAAGAATTTAAAAAATAGAGTCCTCAACTTGAATTAAATAAGTGAGAGATAGAAAAAATTATAGTACTTATGTTGGGAAAGCTATTTTTCAGCTGTTGAGTTTTTAGTTACGGCACGATGGAGAAAAAAGTTGAACGCCTACGTACCAGCATACACAATGGGTTTCTGTGAGGGAAATTGGTTTTAGCAAAAGACGACTGGAAATGATTTTTTAGAAATCCTTTTTCTCTACTTCTATCTTATTCACCAAGCCAAACCCTCACCCTCTTCAAGTCCAACTCCACCTACTTGCTGCCCACACCAAACAGGAATGGTGGTTGGGAAAACACACTGGCTGACTTCATTTTAATAGAGAAATGCTCACTGCTCGCATCTTAGGTTTATATTTCCTGGCCTTAAATGGGCCTTCAAGAATCCTAGTACATCGACCTGGTCATTTGCTCTTCTATTTTCTAAGCTAACGTGTTCACACTGACACTGTTTCCTTTGTCCTCTAACTGCTAATACTTCCCCCTCCTCTTCACTCCCAGCTAATAAATCTTGCCTCTTACATTCAAACTTGAGAAAGCAGAAGAGAATCACTTTATCTTCCTGCTACAAAATCTGCCTCCGTGTATCCACCCTGCCTTCTCTTCCTTTACACTGGGGAATCTCGTCCCATGGAAGGCTGACCTTTTTACTTGCACAAGGATCCCATTTCTTCCCGACCTTTCCAGGATTTCACTGTACAATTATCTTACCTTTCTCTTGTATCTTAAGTTTCTGTTTTTCTACTCAATCATTCCCAATCAACACACATACGAACTGTAATATCTCCCATCAATAAAATACTTCTCTCTAGACCATACATCCCCACTGTCTGTTGCCCCATTACTTTGTTTTGTTTTGCAGTTAAACCTTTGAAAGGCTCTGTGTCTTTCCATATTCACCTCTTCACTGCCTTTTTATTCCTAACCCACTCCATTCGGGCTGTTTTCTCCATTGCTCCACAGAAACCATTCTGGTTTCGATTCCCAGAATTCTCCATCCAGCTAAATCCAGTGGTTGGTTCTTTGTTTTCATTTTACTTGACTAACCAACAGAATTTGACACAGGTACGCTGTCTCCTTTTCTTGAAACATGTTCTTTCTTTGGTTTCTGACATACCATGTTCTGTTAGCATTGTTGTTACCTCAGAGACCTCTCCCTAGTCTCCTTTGCTGAATCTGACAACTTTTTCATTTCTAAAGGAAGTCCCAGGCCTTAATGTTTTTTCTTTGCCTTCAACTCTCTATGTGTTTTCATCTCTTTTGTGGTTTAAAATCTAAATGCTGTATGCCTTCCCAATTTTTATCCTCTGTCTTCAAACCCTTCCTGAGGTCTACACTCAAGTATGCTCAACATCACGGGAATGATTGACAGAGATACCAACTTCTGCAGTAAAGGAAAGCAGAAAAATGGCCAAAACCATACTTCCTTTTTGGGAACTAAATGTTTGTGTCCTTCCCCATGAAATTAATACATCGAACCCTTAAACCCCAGTTTGGTAATGTTTGGAGAAGGTCTTTTGAAAGGTAATTATGATTCGATGACATTATGAGGGTGGGGCCTTGGTCTGATGGCATTGGTGCCCTTTTAAGAGACACTAAAATGCTTCTTCTCTCTCCACCATGTGAGGACACGGTGAGAAGACAGCCATCTTTGAGCCAGGAAGAGGGCTGTCTCCAGAAAGAAAATCAGCTGGCACTTTGATCTTAGACTTTCCAGTCTCTAGAAGTTTTTGTTTAAGTTTAAGCCCAGTCCTAGTATTTTCTTACAGCAGACTGAGCTGATTAACACAGCTTTGCCTTCCAACCTGCTCCTCCTCAGGCTACCCCATTTGATAAGTGGCATTAGTATGTATCCACTTGCTCAGACTGACAGGAGCATGCTTGACTCTTTCTTTCCCCGCATTCCTCATCCAAATCCTATCAGGATTCCACATTCCTCACCCAATTCCTATCACATTCCTCACCAACCAATCCTAGAAAATCTTTCTTCCTTTGAAATGTATCCTGAATTTTGATACTTCTCCGCATATCAGCTAATAAGTTGCCCAAGGCACTTACATTTCTCTCACATACTTTGGCCAAGTTTTCTAATGCGTCTTCCTGTTTTCTACGCTTCCATACCCCCATCCCTAGCTTCAACCCAATATTCTCTATATAGCAGCCAGAGATATCTTTTAGAATGAAAAGTCAGAAAATGTCACTTCCTCTGCTTTGAAAGTTCTGTGGCTCCCCAGGACGTTCAGAATGAAGTCCAATGATCTAAGTGTGACTAAAGGTCCTCCATAATCCAGCCACTGTTTGTATCTCCATCTTATTTCCTGTCCAATTTTGTGTTTATTTGCTTTGCTCTGGCTATATTGGCTGGTTCTAAATATACCACTCTTGGTCTTACCTTGGGGCTTTTGGAGCAGTTGTTCCTTCTGAAAGACTCTTCTCCCAGAGCGTAGCAATGTTCACTCCCTGACTTCATCCAGGTTTTTGTTCAAATGGCACCTCTTTGCAAGGTTTCCCTTGAGCTTTGTATCTAAAACAGTCACTATCCAAGTTAGGTAATGTATTTGCCAGATGAAGAATTCATATAATTTCGTTTGCAGATTTTGTAAATCAAATGTTTTAAAAGATTTACACCCAGTTAGAAAATATATTCATTCAAAAAAAACTCAAGTAAAATCCTACTATTGTTCCTGCTGGGTGTTAAGGATAAGTAGAACATACCAAAAAAGTTGCCTAACTTTATGGAAATTACATGAAATTCCTCCATGGAAAAGCAAATTATAAAAAAGAGGGGAAAATGACAAATAGACCTCAGAGGTGTGTATCCTCCCCACTAATCAGAAAAATTTTAAAAATTTAAAATAAGGTACCATTTCTTGCCTATCAAACTGGCAAAGAATTTTGAAAAACCAGTAAGCCTAGCAGCTCCTTCACAACTGGAGAGAGTATATAGTTAAAATGGAAATTTAGAAAAAAACATGGAAATTTAGTGGTATGTATGAAAATTCTTTAAACAGTTTTCATTCTTTGACCAAGATGTTCCATTTAGAGAAATTTATAAAAAGAAAATAATCAAATAGGTGCAAAAAGCTACAGATAAGAATGTTCATGGCATCATTATTTACAACAACAAAAAATTGGGACTGACCTAATTTTCCAATAGTAAAGATTTGGTTCAATGCACTTTGCTATATGCATATGATAGAACACTATGCATTCAGCCTATTAAAAAGGAAGTGTACAATATAGTTCATGTCCTGGGGAAGTGTTCATGAAATGGTATGTGAAAACAATGAGGTTAGAAAGTAGAATGTTCAGTGTAATTGAAATTTATTTTGAATTGTTCCAATATTGCAGTGAATACCCATATTTTACTTCTAAAATAAAAACTATGTAAAAACAAAACAAAATAAAATAAAATAGCCACTACTCTGTCTTTCTCCCTTGCCCTGCTCTATTTGTCTCTATTGCACTTACAATAATTTATTGCTTTATCAATTTTCTCTTTCATCAGAATGTAAGCTCCAAGATCTTTTGTCTTGTTTCCCACTGGATCCCCAATGCCCAGAAGAACCTCCACTAAAGAGCAGATACTCAGTACATACATTTTGAATGAATGAATGAATGTATGTGTTGAATGAATGAAGTTTTAAAAATAAGATTTAAGATACATTTATATGTTTATAAATTTTAAGTTCTGAAATCTGTTTCCGATAAGTGTTTTTTGAATGAGGAGAAGGGGAAAAACAAAACCAAACCCAGCCCTGAACAAGTGGTACAATTGTCAGGGTTAGTTCTTTGTAAATCAAGATTTCTAAGTGGCAAAGTTTGGAGGTATCAGACGAGCTTACAACCATGCTTACAGCACTGATGATGAAGTAAGCAGAGAAAACAAAATTTCACGTGCTTTTTTGGATCCTTGAGTGAGAAGCAAAGTGGAAGGGGTCGGTTCTACTGTGCCAACCATAATCTTCTCACCTCTGTGCCTTTGGAACCATAGTTAGAACATCGTACTTGGGCTTTCCTGAAGACGACTGAGGCTGCTAATGACTCCAGCAGAGAAGACCGGTCTTCTCCCTTTCTCTTGGCTTTTGGCTTTCCAGAGGACACCAGCTTCACTGCCATTTATATTCCTTCAAGCTCCATTCCAACACTGCCATCACCCCTCAGGAAGCTCATGCAACATCCCCAAATTGTAATCTCTCATCCTCCATTCTTAACCAGGCTTGACATTCTAGAATGAATATAACACCATCTCTGAAATAAAATAATAAGATGGGTTTAAAATATTAATTTGAAGAAACAGCCAGGACTTTCCACTCAGGTGTGAAAATGTCCTGACGCAAATAGAATAAACTGAAGCGTGCTTGATTTAATAAGCCGTGGACCTACAAGTTATGCTGAGCAGCTTACCCAGTCACAGTCTTCAGTACATCTCTGGGCACTGCCTGGATATAATTGGGAATAAGAATAAGTAGCAAGCACCAAAATATTAAATCTAAATTAGTCAGCCGTTCAAATGAGCAAACCCTTTGTGGACCATATTGGTCATGAAACTGCACATCACCACCCGCCAATGACATCCTAGGACAAATGCTCAGAACGCCTAATTTTTTTCCATGGTTGCTAGGTTGGCCTTGAGCAGCAAAAGGCAACTGGATTTATTTTGTTCTGGCAGCAGCTCAGCGGGAACATAAACTAGCAATGCTAGGGAACAGAAGGTCTACACAGAAAAGGAAGCTCCACTCATATACTATACTAAACCCTCAAATGCCAACTACGCTTAAACTAGAAGCAATGTAAGTGGTAAACACTAACATTTTCAAAGAGCTGTCTAATATTCATGGCGGAATCTATAAAAGGTGACTTTGAATAATCCCTTCCCAGCAAACCTGTAAAAGTTTTATAAAATATGCTGCAAAAATGACTCACAGTAGATGTAATTACTGTGCAACCTTGGAAACTGATGTAAAAAATTCAGCTGCCAGCATGTTAACAGCCACCTAATATATGGGTTGTTTGATTGGACTCTTTGGGCAAAACTGCAGAATTCCTAACCCATTGCTGCTATATATTTTATCAGGGCCAAATTTAGCTACTTTCATTTTTTAAAATGCCATTTTCGACATCACAGTGAATCAAGTTCAGTGTTGCTTAATTGCTTGCATACATTACAATCTAATTCATTTCCCCCAACACTAATTTAACTAGTTATTATTTATTTTTATTTTTTGGAACAGCAGCAGAGTTCTGATGCCCGAACTATGAAACTTGGCAAAATCATTGCTTTCTTAACAAAAAACTGTAAGAATCAGCAGTGAAATTTCCTCCCCTATGCTGTCAGCAACTGTTTCCCAGTTTTTTTTTTTTTTTTAACGTATTCATCTTAAATTAACAGTTTGGTATAAAAATGGTTCATTGCCTGTATTCTGTTTTCAATCATAATGTAGTATTTTTTGGGCAGGGAGAAAAGCCAAATTTTAGAAGGGTCATATGCCATATTTTCACCCTGTGCCTCATATCCATCCTTTGGCCTTGGCTGAGATGATAGAGTGTATTGTGAGTTTAACAGCTAATAACGCCAACCAAATACGTCAACCTTTGAAAGATGTCCTCTTATTACAAAATGTTCACTCTGTAGCCATCCCCATCCTAGGCTTTGGTCTATGGGCTATCACTTTTGGAAAACTGAATTAAATTGAATTGTTGCAAAATTAATTCTGTGGTAGTGTCACTATAGGCATTTGCTATTTAAATGACCTTAACAGTGAATCTTTTAGAAAAGAGCCTGTCCCCCACTCCCCATTTTTATAGTGGAATAAGTCTATCCCTTTCCCCCAAATTTACCTGTTTGGTAAGTTTACATACCTAAGATTTTCTCCCAAGTGGGGTCTATCCTAACTGTGGGTAAAAGAATGGGTGATACAGAAATGCTCTACAGGCCTTCTTCTGGATTAATATTTGAGATTATGAGGATCACCCAAATAAAGCCATACAAACTGACTTGAGTCCTGAATCTAATGCCTTCATTACATGCCCCCTCATTATTTTAAGACATACTGTTAGTTGGCAGGGATTTTGTCTTATGAATCTCTGTACCTCAATAAATATTTATAAAATTGAATTCTCAGTTTTGTGCAGCTGAAACAATACTTCATATTATATGGTCACTCTGGCAGAAAACACCCTTTGATTTACTTGTAGGAAATGAAAATTAATTATACAAAAAAGGATTTCAAAAATATATAAAAGTTTGTCAAGGAGGGGAGGATACTTGCTTAGTGTATCAGTAAAAGTAAAGACTTCCTGATTTTTACCATTCCAAGTTTCATAACTACAGATATTGAAGCTCAAATTCTTCTACATAATTAATTCCTGTTCTGTATAAATATACTAGTGGATGCTATGGAATTGAATTTGCCAGGACTCAACTTAGTCTTTTTTGAGGAGTAGAAGATTTTGCTCCTAGAACAGTGAAATAGAGCAATTGCCCTGAAGTTATTTTAACTACAAATAGTGCTTAAACCTTCAATTAGCTTAAACATGTTTAGCTAAGTCATTGTGATCAGTAATTAGAAGACCTGAGTCTACTTAGCCAGCTAATCTTAGTCTATAATCTTTTACCTAAATCTTAGGACTGCAACTTCACTTCAGAACTCTGTAGAGTATACAAGATTGGGAAAGCTTTGAATTGTCCAGAAGCTCCCCACAGATCAGTACAGCTCTGTGTCTACGAAGTTCAACTATTATACATCTCATCTCAAATAATTTGCAGTCTTGTAGTAACAAAAACAATCAAATTATTATCAAAACATCATTACGAGAATTTCTATATCCTGGGTTTCTTAATATACATGCTAAAACTGATAACAATGCAGAGCATTATTTCACTTTGGAAACCAGTAATTAAGAATGATCTTTCCAGTTCAAAACCATTAATCTCAGAAATGCAACATCTCACCTTGGCATCCATTACCATTTTATAAGAGTTAGAAACATGACAATGGTTCATTCCTAGGGTTGGTGCCAAAAGAACCCCAACCAACCGAATACAACACGCACACACACAAGGTGGTAAGGATGCCACAGTGCAAGAGAATGCAGAAAGAAACCCCACCTACACTTTATTTACAGTTTTTTTTTTTTTAAGTACTGCTTAGATTCTGATGCTAAGAAACACAACAAAAAGAATATTGGAAAGTGTCAAGATGTAGAACTCTTTTTCCTAAGGGGACCCCATCACAAGTCTCCCAGGGGGAGGAAGACCAGGTCAACCTGCTCTGTGAAGGGAGGGAGGATCCTTGTGGTTGAAAACCCAGTCACTCAAGCCCCAGGAGAGAGGAACTCAAGGGAAATAAGCATTTTGTAAAAGGCAACAGAAGGGAGATTCTGATCAGGGAAGGAAACGTTTTCTGTTGTTTTAGAAGTACTAAGGAGATGGACAAATGAAGAGTGACCATAGAAGTGAATTCCCTTTCTATTTTGGCATATGCCTGCCTTAGGGAAATCTATTTATAAAGATTAATGCTAAAACTAGACATATCTTTAAACCTGGCTTTTAAATTGTGAAGAAAACAAAAGCCTATTTATTACATGGTGTGATAGAGAGGACGCCTCAATGTGCTACCCCCCCCCCCTTTTTTTAAAAGATTTTATTTATTTATTTGACAGAGATCACAAGTAGGCAGAGAGACAGGCAGAGAGAGAGAGAGAGAGGAGGAAGCAGGCTTCCCACTGAGCAGAGAGCCCGACTCGGGGCTCGATCCCAGGACCCTGAGATCATGACCTGAGTTGAAGGCAGAGGCTTAACCCACTGAGCCACCCAGGTGCCCCTATGACAGGATTTTATGACTGCTGTTGTTCTCGTTTTTACAAAGCAGAAAGTTCGAATACCTGACCAACAGCTTCAAAATCAGAAATCCGGCGGCACCCAAGCTCCGAGAGCTGAAGGGAATGGATAATTTTTTAGCAGACAAGTGTTCTGAACACGTTGCACTGATAGTTTTCCCTGAGAAAAGAAGTCATCTTGCCTGTTCTGCTGGCTTCCTGATAACTCCCAACTGCACAAACTGTCCAACTTGAAGGGAACTGTGGGTCAGGGAAGGAGACGGGAGCCGCCAGGTGTACGGACCCTTCCGATGGGTCACAAGGTACCACCTCTCTACCTCTCTCATACTTTCAGATGCCACCCTACGTCTATTCCTGGAGGAGAAGAACATGGCTTTCCAAAGCTAGTTCTAATTCTGTTCCTGGAGGTGATACAGAGAAGTAAAGCCCCTGCTGTGTTTGCTGAGTGACAATGGGATATTCATAAAATAGCTCTGAGACAGGCTTTTATAGGGTCTAGTTCTATTTTTTCACTGAGTCAGTCACTGGACAGTCTTTATTTATTACCTGCAAGGAAATGTAAGGTAGGAGAAATGCATGAAATAAAGTTGTTGTTGTTGTTGTTTTTTAAAGATTTTACTTATTTATTTGTCAGAGAGAGAGAGAGAGAGAAAGCACAAGCAGGGGGAACAGCAGAGGAAAAAGCAGACCCTCTGCTGAGCAGGGAGCCTGATGCAGGGAGTCGGATGCGGGCCTCAGTCTCTGGACTCCGGGATCATGACCCAAGCCGAAGGCAGTTGCCTAACCAACTGAGCCACCCATACGTCCCTTGGAATAAAGTTTTGATCTGATAATTCTTAAAATTTTATTTATAATTGAGAACCTTATGACTGATATCTTTGACTTCCAATGTTTAACACTGGAGCATGAACACTGGCCTATACTTTATTTTCTCCTGAGCCAAATGATGTTGTCTTCTAAAGGAAAAGAGTACATCTTGGTCAGAAACTTCATGAAGAAGATCACCTGACTGGCACTATATAAACTTCCGGCCTCTTGTGTCTAGGAATGTGGGTATAGTATTATTTCAGGTCCTCTTTACTGATAATTTAATGCTGCCTCTAAATTGAATGCCTATTGCCTTTTCACCAGAAAGCAGTTTTTACTGATGATAATGATGATGGTCATTAGGGCCTTCGAGACTTTTAAAAGGATCTAAGGATGAATGAATAAATAAAAACCATGATGACTCATTCTGCACCCAGTGCTATTAACTTAACACACATGGGCACAGCTCCTCTCCCTCACTAAACTGCACTATTTAAGTACACGTTACATTTCTTTTTCAAACAAAATTAGTATAATTTATTCAAAGAATATCATAAGATTGTGGAAAGTCAGCAATCGAGTAGGCATGCTGCAAAAAGTAAATACGTTTTACCAGGTTGATTTTTTTTTTTTTTTTTTTTTTTGCTTTTCTAAAACTAGTTTTCATAGAACCACCACTGTATTCTATCAGGCTCTATTCCTACCCACCTATATGAAAGGAGATTACTCTTTCCTACATTTTCATTGCCTTCTTTATTTTATGTTTTAAATATATTAAAGAATGTCATGTCGAATTTCCTTCTAGTATTGCTTCAGGTTAAGTGGGGGGAAAAGTGGGGATCTTAGAGCGTTACCTTTTGCATTACTAAATGAATACAGATCAATTAATATTTCATATTTATATTCATAAAAAAGTGAATGTATAGACCCTGACCTTTAATACTGGTACACAGGTACAAAGAGATATTCCGGGAAGGAATATGTAATATTTTCTCAAAAGTAAAGTTGTCACAGGGTGGTATGTTATGGCCATTAGGGTGTATTTTATTTCATAGAAGATTAAACTATAGAAAATCCCAAGTCTGGGAAAAGATTTAGTTATGCTCATTAAGCACTGAGTTGATTAGTTCAGTCTGTTTTTCTTTTTATGAGCCAATTTCAAAGCCATCGATAAGCCTCCCAATGACATTGAGTAGCCTATTCTCTATTTTTCATATACCTATTTTCCTTTTCTTCTTGGCAGCAGACACTGTAACAATGAAAGGGACATTGAACCAGAACTCATATAACAAGGATTTTATACCTAACTGTCCACTCAGGGGCCAGGTGACCTAACATTGGATGGTGACCAGTGCCACCTGTGACTTGCTCTCTTAAGAACACCACAGGGTTGGCAAAATTGTTTAGTCTGCAAAAAACAAACAAACAAACAAACAAACCAAAAAAAACCCCCACAATCACCAACAGACCTAAAGAGAAGAGAGCTACTGGAAGGTTCTGGCTTTAGACAGATTCAGTATATTAAAATTTGTATTTAAACAAAAGATAAATGAAGAGGTAGTTATTCACTTTACTTTAGAAATATCTGATATAGGAAATGATGCATTTTAAAAGCTCACTTCCATAAAGTGTTCAAAGCACAATTCAATTTGCAAATATTGAATTAAAATACACCTATAGCAAGGCCTGAGGTACTGCTGCATTTTAAAACCCACCAAGGGGCTTTGTACACAATTTAGGCTAACACGATACAGGAATAATACATCAAATTGGGATTGATTGCTCTGAATCAGATTTAGTCAGTCCTATTTACATGAGGCTGGTCCAATGAAAACCAAAACTTCCATCTGCCTAGAAAGACCGAGAACTTCCCGTTGCCATTCAAACTGGAAACAAGCCAGTTGCTAGGCTTTGACTTTTGACTCTTGAGCATGACTTGCTTCAGGAGAATGAAACGTGCCTTTTGGTTCAACCCCTTGCTTTGGTAGCCCGACACAAAGTGAAAGATGCCAAGTGCGCATTGCTGCATTTCTCTCCTGGGAGGATGGATCAAAGCCCTTTTAGTAAAATGCTTTGGGAACATGAGGAGTAGAGCTCCCATTTGAGTCAGAGCTGGTCTGGGGGCAGATTTTGGCACTCTGTTGCATGTGTGTTCCGTGGAGTCAGGTTTACTTTGGGCAGGTCTACACATCTCAAGTGTAGTGTTCTACTACTAGTGTTCATCTACTACATCTAAAGTGTAGTGTTCACGGTACTGTGTACATAAGCCTCTTCACTAATATGGTTTGGAATGTAATAGAGGGCTATATAGTGGAAAAGAATAAATTTCTTTAAAGACTTCAAATCACTCACAGGGTAGTGAAGGTTCACAGGAAAGGCGTAGGAGAGGTGAGACGAGCGGAGGAAATAGTGGACTCCTAGCCCCCACTCTCTCACTAGACTGGTCTGGGCCAAGCCTCCCACACTGCTCAGGTTGCTGTCCCTCTCTCTCTGACAGCCATTGACGATGGGATTCCACAGTCTGTACTTCCTTTCAGCTTTCTAATAGTTCCCTTACCTGCCTCTGGTATTTTGTCAGGCAGGCTGTCTTTTTTGTAGAATCTTCTAAAACACAGTAGTGTGGCTTGGCTGTCTTCAGAGTCTTCTTGCTTGTGGGAACACAGTCATCGGGTCTCCTAGAATCCTGTTTAAATCAGGTAAGGAAATAGAAGGTGGTGTCCATTTTAAGGAAATGGACATTGGTGTCCTGGACACCAAACTGGGTGCCACAGCTTCACGTTCAACTTGAAAACCCTCAGATAGCCTCTTCAAAGTAGAGGTTCGTTGGCGGCTGCAATGACATGGCACTTAATCACAGCCTCTCTGGGGAGAGGGAGAACTACCATGACCGCCAAGATATGACCTGAGTCATTATCGGCATTGCCACGACACTCATGTTCTTCCCGGAACAGAAGAAAGCAAGAAGGATGTTAATGTTAGAATGGATCTGCTAGTATTTCAGAAACCTTATTCGGTTTCTGTATACACACGTCAGTAAATTTTTAGCAAATTTAGTAAATATGTAATAAATGGGACTAGATTGGAATACAGGGGATATATAAGTTGTTTCAGCTTACTAGCTCTTAATTAATTAATTAATAAGTGTTTCCCATGATTACCAATATAAACTAGAAGCCTTATTATGTATGTTTGCATTCTGAATAGCTGTATCTTTAGTTTAATGTGTTCGGTAGAACCAAGAGAGAAAAGGAAAAAATTATATTACATTTAAAAACATGTGTGGGCATATACATTCAATTCAATGCATTACTTTAGTATGTCATCCAACTGTAAATGCAAAAATACTGAAGTGTATTTATCTATGCAGATATACTCATACTTAACTCGTAAGAGCACAGCACATCATCTGTGATGACTTAATGTGTGGTGTCATGCTTTTCATTGACTAGTCACAATTCAGGGTCACAACAATAACTTAATTCTGAGGAACAGCTTGCTTTTTGTATACCTTTACATTTCACAAAGACTTTTATGAGGAAAGAAGAATATTTTTATACTGAAAAATGCAATTTGTTGTGTACGTAAGAAAAGTATGCTCATAACTAGTATGATAGGTACTTGGATGTGTTTCATGCATTTGTAATGGATTTGTGTAAATCTAGGCTGAGGCTACCAGGAGGGGACAGGCAAACATCCTGGGCTCTGACGACATGATGCTTTAAACAACTCCGCATAATCCAAAATAAACTGGCCCCTTTCTCTACCCAACATCTCTTCCTCATTTTGGGAAATAGTATCTTAGTATCTATCTGCTCAGTTACCAAGGTTGGAGAACTGTACCTCGTCCTTGTCTCTCTGTCTTCCTTAGAAACTTCTCCCAATCTCATTCCAAGCAGCCACCAAGTCTTGTTATCTCCAGCCCCTTAAAAGCACTTAAATATGCCCATTCATTCTGTCTCTTTATGTTTACCTTAATTTAGGCCACTGTCATTTATACTGCTTAGATTTCTGTAAAGCCTCCTAATGGGTCTCCCTACCTGTTCTCTGTCTTCAATCCATCTGCCACACTTCAGCCCATGTAATTTTTTCCAAGACATATCTGCCTTTTTTTTTTTTAAATAAACATATAATGTATTATTAGCCCCAGGGGTACAGGTCTGTGAATCGCCAGGTTTGCACACTTCACAGCACTCATGTCACATACCCTCCCCATTGTCCATACCCCACCCCCCTCTCCCAACCCCCGTTCCCCCAGCAACCCTCAGTTTGTTTTGTGAGATTAAGAGTCACTTATGGTCTGTCTCCCTCCCAATCCCATCTTTTTTTTTTTTTTTAAAGCCCCTGAATGTTATATCATTCAGTGGCTTTTGATCTAATATTCAAGTCTCTTAGCACGGATTGCAAGGCCCTTCAGGATCTGATCTCAACTGTACATGCCCACCCCTCACTCAGCTGGGACCACGTACAATTAACAGCTATTTATCCAACTCTCGATTTCCACTTCATTTTTGGAAGTGTCTACTCCCTTGATACAGAAGGCTTGCTCCAACTCTGTCTGGTTTCATTGTTCCTGAGTTTAGACCTATCTTTTGCTGGGAAAGACTTCCCTGAATTTCCCACAGTCTCTTAAATGCACTGTGCATGCCCAGTTGTATCCATTCAACATCCAGCAAGTATCTGTCTGGTGCCCGCTGGATTCCACATAGTATTTCTGGAGGCAGGCGATGTTGCTGATGACAAACAGAAAAGATCTTTGCCCCCATGGAGCTTTCCTTCTCCCAGCATTAGCACTGCGACTTAGCTCAGTGTCTTCCTGATTCTCTTCCTCAGAAGATGAAGAAGGGCTCCCCTGCAGTTTTTGTATTATTATGATTGGCAGTATCCAATCAGTAAATGTTTAAAGACACGGATAGACTCGCAAATGTGAAGCAAAGAAATGCCAATATTTTTCTTTTATCTTAGGTCATTATAGTTACTGTGAAGCCAAAAAATTTGTTTGGAAGTAAAAGAACCCAAACCTTTTTACATGACATGGTGATTTAATGAGTAGACCCAGAGACATGTCTTCAAACTCTTATATAACCCTTTTTCCCCCAACCTGCCTTTTGAGTCCTATAATCTCTTCTAATATCTAGATCAATCTGCTCATTTTCTGACCAACACAGTCTATAATGGAGTGTATGAGAATGAGTATCAAAGATAAAGACACTAGACTTCTGAAAGAGAATCAACTGTTTGAACAATAGTATTAAATATATGCTTTCAGTGGGCCTGAGGTGAAAACATAGATATTTTTTTGGCAAACCTAAAGCAGCCACACTAAACTCTTAATCTGTCCTTCAGAATTAGAAATAAAAATCTAGAAGACAAGAAAAGGGTTTTTGATGTTTTGAAGGCTCATTGATTTTCTTTTTCTAAAGTGAAAAGGAAGACCACAGCCGTGTTTTGCTTTTGATAAAAATATATTGGATGGACTTGAAAAATCAGAAGCTAATTACTTTTAAGATGATCTTAGGCAGGGAAAAATTTAAGGTGACACGTAGAGTTGTGTTAGCTAACATTTAGTATTCAGGTCCCATAATTCCTTTGCAAAACAAATATGATTAATATGTGATTTTTAAAAATGGTCACTAACATGTGTATTTCTTATCTGCATAGGCACCTTCTAAACATATGCACCTTTATTAAACAGGCTTATATTTTCTGCCTCCTAGGTGCTTTATATTTATATGCCTATGCTGTTCTTCCAAACACTGTTGCTTGCTTCGTTTTTGTAGACATCATGAGTCCACTTGGTATTAGTGACTTATACTTTCCTGTGCTTTGTGAGTGTGGGTAATAGCCTCTTTGTATACCAATTTGCTTACACTGCAGTCTCTTTTGGTAATACTGTACATTGCCTGACCTCTGAATGGAAAAATAATAACAAGTTAAAACAGTCATTTTACCTGAAGTCGATAAGGCCATAACACTCAACCTGCTTTCAATTCACATACTCAATTTTCATCCACTCACTCTCGACTTTGAGAGGAAGGAATAATGACAGGTTACAGGCACTTTATTTCAAAATTCACTCACAAAGTTATTGACAAGCATTTTTCACAGAAACAGCTCTTCTCTCTGACCCTCGTGAGCTGTTTACATGAAAAATGCTCTTCCTTGTAGATTAATGAGAGTGGAACCTAATTCCATACCAAACATGTAGCAATTGCTTTAGCATTTCTGTTTTTGATATGGGAACAAAAATAGGGATAATTTGCCTCAAATTGCAGTCACTTCAGTCATAATAAAATCTCTGAGAGTACTGTTTGCTTTCAACTTTCATTAGGTAAGCTGGGGCTGTTATTAAGGCACCAACACATAAATGTTATATTAGCACTTAACAGAAGCATAGCATTCTCCTCTAGGAGATAAATTCTACCCTGTCAATATAATTCCTTACTGAGTGCAGTAAAAGAGTTTGAAAAGATGAAATAGTGAAGCTTTGCACTAGAGGAAAAAGAATACCCTGTTCATTCAAGCTTAAAGGCCATTTTGCTGGTCCAAGGTGCCAGGGTACTGTTAAGAAAATAAGTCCCAGAGAAACTCTCGTAGGTCAAGTCAAACATTGAGACAAACTTTCAGAAATGTTCTCTTTGTCTGAATTGTTAAATCAGTTACTTTAAATTTCTGAATGCTTTCAACTGGCATTTCTTTTTTTTTTTTTTTTAATTTTTTTATTTTTTATAAACATATATTTTTATCCCCAGGGTTACAGGTCTGTGAATCACCAGGTTTACACACTTCACAGCACTCACCAAATCACATGCCCTCCCCAATGTCCATAATCCCAACCTCTTCTCCCAAACCCCCTCCCCCCGGCAACCCTCAGTTTGTTTTGTGAGATTAAGAGTCACTTATGGTTTGTCTCCCTCCCAATCCCATCTTGTTTCATTTATTCTTCTTCTACCCACTTAAGCCTCCATGTTGCATCACCACTTCCTCATATCAGGGAGATCATATGATAGTTGTCTTTTTCTGCTTGACTTATTTCGCTAAGCATGATACACTCTAGTTCCATCCATGTTGTTGCAAATGGCAAGATTTCATTTCTTTTGATGGCTGCATAGTATTCCATTGTGTATATATACCACATCTTCTTGATCCATTCATCTGTTGATGGACATCTAGGTTCTTTCCATAGTTTGGCTATTGTGGACATTGCTGCTATAAACATTCGGGTGCATGTGCCCCTTTGGATCACTACATTTGTATCTTTAGGGTAAATACCCAATAGTGCAATTGCTGGGTCATAGGGCAGTTCTATTTTCAACATTTTGAGGAACCTCCATGCTGTTTTCCAGAGTGGCTGCACCAGCTTGCATTCCCACCAACAGTGTAGGAGGGTTCCCCTTTCTCCGCATCCTCGCCAGCATCTGTCATTTCCTGACTTGTTGATTTTAGCCATTCTGACTGGTGTGAGGTGATATCTCATTGTGGTTTTGATTTGTATTTCCCTGATGCCGAGTGATATGGAGCACTTTTTCATGTGTCTGTTGGCCATCTGGATGTCTTCTTTGCAGAAATGTCTGTTCATGTCCTCTGCCCATTTCTTGATTGGATTATTTGTTCTTTGGGTGTTGAGTTTGCTAAGTTCTTTATAGATTCTGGACACTAGTCCTTTATCTGATATGTCGTTTGCAAATATCTTCTCCCATTCTGTCAGTTGTCTTTTGATTTTGTTAACTGTTTCCTTTGCTGTGCAAAAGCTTTTGATCTTGATGAAATCCCAGTAGTTCATTTTTTCCCTTGCTTCCCTTGCCTTTTGCGTTGTTCCTAGGAAGATGTTGCTGCGGCAGAGGTCGAAGAGGTTGCTGCCCGTGTTCTCCTCAAGGATTTTGATGGATTCCTTTCGTACATTGAGGTCCTTCATCCATTTTGAGTCTATTTCTGTGTGTGGTGTAAGGAAATGGTCCAATTTCATTTTTCTGCCTGTGGCTGTCCAATTTTCCCAGCACCATTTATTGAAAAGGCTGTCTTTTTTCCATTGGACATTCTTTCCTGCTTTGTCGAAGATTAGTTGACCATAGATTTGAGGGTCTATTTCTGGGCTCTCTATTCTGTTCCATTGATCTATGTGTCTGTTTTTGTGCCAGTACCATGCTGTCTTGATGATGACAGCTTTGTAATAGAGCTTGAAGTCCGGAATTGTGATGCCACCAACGTTGGCTTTCTTTTTCAATATCCCTTTGGCTATTCGAGGTCTTTTCTGGTTCCATATAAATTTTAGCATTATTTGTTCCATTTCTTTGAAAAAGATGGATGGTACTTTGATAGGAATTGCATTAAATGTGTAGATTGCTTTAGGTAGCATAGACATTTTCACAATATTTATTCTTCCAATCCAGGAGCATGGAACATTTTTTCATTTCTTTGTGTCTTCCTCAATTTCTTTCATGAGTACTTTATAGTTTTCTGAGTATAGATTCTGTGTCTCTTTGGTTAGGTTTATTCCTAGGTATCTTATGGTTTTGGATGCAATTGTAAATGGGATTGACTCCTTAATATCTCTTTCTTCTGTCTTGCTGTTGGTGTAGAGAAATGCAACTGATTTCTGTGCATTGATTTTATATCCTGACACTTTACTGAATTCCTGTATAAGTTCTAGCAGTTTTGGAGTGGAGTCTTTTGGGTTTTCCACATATAGTATCATATCATCTGCGAAGAGTGATAATTTGACTTCTTCTTTGCCGATTTGGATGCCTTTAATTTCCTTTTGTTGTCTGATTGCTGAGGCTAGGACCTCTAGTACGATGTTGAATAGCAGTGGTGATAATGGACATCCCTGCCGTGTTCCTGACCTTAGCGGAAAAGCTTTCAGTTTTTCTCCATTGAGAATGATATTTGCGGTGGGTTTTTCATAGATGGCTTTGATGATATTGGGGTATGTGCCCTCTATCCCTACACTTTGAAGAGTTTTGATCAGGAAGGGATGTTGTACTTTGTCAAATGCTTTTTCAGCATCTATTGAGAGTATCATATGGTTCTTGTTCTTTCTTTTATTGATGTGTTGTATCACATTGACTGATTTGTGGATGTTGAACCAACCTTGCAGCCCTGGAATAAATCCCACTTGGTCGTGGTGAATAATCTTTTTAATGTACTGTTGAATCCTATTGGTTAGTATTTTGTTGAGTATTTTCGCATCTGTGTTCATCAAGGATATCGGTCTATAGCTCTCTTTTTTGGTGGGATCCTTATCTGGTTTTGGGATCAAGGTGATGCTGGCTTCATAAAATGAGTTTGGAAGTTTTCCTTCCATTTCTATTTTTTGGAACAGTTTCAGGAGAATAGGAATTAGTTCTTCTTTAAATGTTTGGTAGAATTCCCCCGGGAAGCCGTCTGGCCCTGGGCTTTTGTTTGTTTGGAGATTTTTAATGACTGTTTCAATCTCCTTACTGGTTATGGGTCTGTTCAGGCTTTCTATTTCTTCATGGTTCAGTTGTGGTAGTTTATATGTTTCTAGGAATGCATCCATTTCTTCCAGATTGTCAAATTTATTGCCATAGAGTTGCTCATAGTATGTTCTTATAATAGTTTGTATTTCTTTGGTGTTAGTTGTGATCTCTCCTCTTTCATTCATGATTTTATTTATTTGGGTCCTTTCTCTTTTCTTTTTGATAAGTCGGGCCAGGGGTTTATCAATTTTATTAATTCTTTCAAAGAACCAGCTCCTAGTTTCGTTGATTTGTTCTATTGTTTTTTTGGTTTCTATTTCATTGATTTCTGCTCTGATCTTTATGATTTCTCTTCTCCTGCTGGGCTTAGGGTTTCTTTCTTGTTCTTTCTCCAGCTCCTTTAGGTGTAGGGTTAGGTTGTGTACCTGAGACCTTTCTTGTTTCTTGAGAAAGGCTTGTACTGCTATATATTTTCCTCTCAGGACTGCCTTTGTTGTGTCCCACAGATTTTGAACCGTTGTATTTTCATTATCATTTGTTTCCATGATTTTTTTCAATTCTTCTTTAATTTCCCGGTTGACCCATTCATTCTTTAGAAGGATACTGTTTAGTCTCCATGTATTTGGGTTCTTTCCAAACTTCCTTTTGTGGTTGAGTTCTAGCTTTAGAGCATTGTGGTCTGAAAATATGCAGGGAATGATCCCAATCTTTTGATACCGGTTGAGTCCTGATTTAGGACCGAGGATGTGATCTATTCTGGAGAATGTTCCATGTGCACTAGAGAAGAATGTGTATTCTGTTGCTTTGGGATGAAATGCTCTGAATATATCTGTGATGTCCATCTGGTCCAGTGTGTCGTTTAAGGCCTTTATTTCCTTGCTGATCTTTTGCTTGGATGACCTGTCCATTTCAGTGAGGGGAGTGTTAAAGTCCCCTACTATTATTGTATTATTGTTGATGTGTTTCTTTGATTTTGTTATTAATTGGTTTATATAGTTGGCTGCTCCCACATTGGGGGCATAGATATTTAAAATTGTTAAATCTTCTTGTTGGACAGACCCTTTGAGTATGATATAGTGTCCTTCCTCATCTCTTATTATAGTCTTTGGCTTAAAATCTAATTGATCTGATATAAGAATTGCCACTCCTGCTTTCTTCTGATGTCCATTAGCATGGTAAATTCTTTTCCACCCCCTCACTTTAAATCTGGAGGTGTCTTCGGGCTTAAAATGTGTTTCTTGGAGGCAACATATAGATGGGTTTTGTTTTTTTATCCATTCTGATACCCTGTGTCTTTTGACAGGGGCATTTAGCCCATTCACATTCAGGGTAAGTATTGAGAGATATGAATTTAGTGCCATTGTATTGCCTGTAAGGTGACTGTTACTGTATATGGTCTCTGTTCCTTTCTGATCTACCACTTGTAGGCTCTCTCTTTGCTTAGAGGACCCCTTTCAAGATTTCCTGTAGAGCTGGTTTGGTATTTGCAAATTCTTTCAGTTGTTGTATGTCCTGGAAGCTTTTAATCTCTCCTTCTATTTTCAATGATAGCCTAGCTGGATATAGTATTCTTGGCTGCATGTTTTTCTCGTTTAGTGCTCTGAAAATATCATGCCAGCTCTTTCTGGCCTGCCAGGTCTCTGTGGATAAGTCAGCTGCCAATCTAATATTTTTACCATTGTATGTTACAGACTTCTTTTCCCGGGCTGCTTTCAGGATTTTCTCTTTGTCATTGAGACTTGTAAATTTTACTATTAGGTGACGGGGTGTGGGCCTATTCTTATTGATTTTGAGGGGCGTTCTCTGAACCTCCTGAATTTTGATGCTCGTTCCCTTTGCCATATTGGGGAAATTCTCCCCAATAATTCTCTCCAGTATACCTTCTGCTCCCCTCTCATTTTCTTCTTCTTCTGGAATCCCAATTATTCTAATGTTGTTTCGTCTTATGGTGTCACTTATCTCTCGAATTCTCCCCTCGTGGTCCAGTAGCTGTTTGTCCCTCTTTTGCTCAGCTTCTTTATTCTCTGTCATTTGGTCTTCTATATCACTAATTCTTTCTTCTGCCTCATTTATCCTAGCAGTGAGAGCCTCCATTTTTGATTGCACCTCATTAATAGCTTTTTTGATTTCACCTTGGTTAGATTTTAGTTCTTTTATTTCTCCAGAAAGGGCTTTTATATCTCTCGAGAGGGTTTCTCTAATATCTTCCATGCCTTTTTCAAGCCCGGCTAGAACCTTGAGAATTGTCATTCTGAACTCTAGATCTGACATATTACCGATGTCTGTATTGATTAGGTCCCTAGCCTTCGGTACTGCCTCTTGTTCTTTTTTTTTGTGTTGAATTTTTATGTCTTGTCATTTTGTCCAGATAAGAGTAAATGAAGGGGCAAGTAAAATACTAAAAGGGTGGCAACAACCCCAGGAAAATATGCTTTAACCAAATTAGAAGAGATCCAAAATCGTGAGGGGGGAGAAAGGGGATAAAAAGAGGTTTAAAAAGGAAGAAAGAAAAAAAAAAACAAAAAGAAAAGAAAAAAAAAAAGAAAAGAAAAGAATTTTTAAAAAAAGAAAACACCTAAGAAAAATGTAAAAAAGAAAAAATATATATATTAGATAAACTAGTAAAAAATCGTTAAAAAAGAAAAAGGTAACAGTTAAAAAAAAAAATTTTACCCGAAGGCGAGAAAAAAAAAAAATGAAAAAGAAAAAATTAAATTAACTGCAAGACTAAAAAAAATCACAGGAAAAAAGCCATGAGTTCCGTGTTTGGCTTTCTCCTCCTCTGGAATTCTGCTGCTCTCCTTGGTATTGAAACCGCACTCCTTGGTAGGTGAACTTGGTCTCGGCTGGATTTCTTGTTGATCTTCTGGGGGAGGGGCCTGGTGTAGTGATTCTCAAGTGTCTTTGCCCCAGGCGGAATTACACCGCCCTTACCCGGGGCCGGGGTGAGTAATCCGCTCGGGTTTGCTTTCAGGAGCTTTTGTTACCTGAGCGCTTTCCGTAGAGTTCCAGAGGACGGGAATACAAATGGCGGCCTCCTGGTCTCCGGCCCGGAGGAGCCGAGAGCCCAGGGCCGCACTCCTCAGTGCGCCCTCAGAGAACAGCGCCCAGTTACTCCCGTCTGCCTGACCTCCGGCCGCGCTCCGAGCTCACCGAGCCTGCGACCGGTTCAAGGTTACATGGAGCTGCGAGCTTACTGTCGGCTCTGTCTCTGTAGCCGGCTTTCCCGTTCCAATACCCGCAAGCTCTGCGACACTCAGACACCCCCGATCCTTCTGTGACCCTGCGGGACCTGAGGCCACGCTGACCCCGCGTGGGCTTCGCCCCGGTTTAGCCTCTGGAGCGATGTCCCTCAGCGGAACAGACTTTTAAAAGTCCTGATTTTGTGCACGGTTGCTCCGCTGCTTGCCGGGAGCCGGCCCCTCCCCCCGGGGTCTATCTTCCCGTCGCTTTGGATTCACTTCTCCGCCGGTCCTACCTTTCAGAAAGTGGTTGTTTTTCTGTTTCCAGAATTGCTGTTCTTCTTCTCTTCGATCTGCCGATGGATTTTCAGGTGTTTGCAATCTTTAGATAAGCTATCTAGCTGATCTCCGGCTAGCTGAAGCAGTCTCAGCTTGCTACTTCTCCGCCATCTTGACTCCTCCTTCCTCAACTGGCATTTCAACTCTGTGTAGGAATATAAGGATTTAGGGCCAAGATGGAGTTCATTTCCAGAAAGCAAATGATAATCCTTATGTGTAAACCACTATACACACAGCACCCACATTTTTTTTTTTTTAAGTTTGGTAAGTCCTTTCAAAATGTCAGGTATTGTGTATAATCATCATGATAGAGTTGTTGAAATTAAGTGTGTGTTTATCCATACTCTTACTACCACGTGTCTTAGGCATATTAAAAATAACTGTCTCCTATGTAGGCCTAAGAGAAGTGCTGTTACCCTTGGAGAAATGAGGACGATGTAGTCATCTAAAATGGGGAAACAAAGGAAGAGGAGGGGCATCTACACGCTTGGCGATTGCTAGGCCTATCGTTGTAATGGTCCAGCTGTCCCAGCCTTTCAGAGTTCTTTATCATATGTCATTCGATGGTTTTAAGGTCCTTTAAGGAGTCTGTTGTCATTTGGATTGTTCAGAAGCCTTAACTGCAAACACTAGACTGTTTCAACTACCAAGTTCAAGCCATAATGTTCTTCAGGGAACATGTGAAATGGAAAAGTGGCTACTGTCCCTCTGTATTTGCAAGACACACGATTATAGACAACAACATATAGTATGTGATTATGCCTAACAATGGTGGTGATGAGGGCTATTTGGCTTAACATTCTGTTCATAGGGTTGAATGTATTTGTATTTGGCAACTTAGGTTGCTATTCTACTAACTGGGACATTCCTGTCACTCAACCTTTCCCAGAAGGTTAATGCATTTCCATCCACCCCACCACCTATCCTTCAAGTTCTGGTAATCCTGAAAATGCCTATAAATGTTGACTGTGGCCAGACAGAAGGGAAAAAGAAGCGTTAAGTAGCTTTCTGCTGAGGCTTCAAAGTCATGAGTATAACGGATGTTCATTTGTAATCAAGTTTTGAAATGGTAGTTTTAATATATAACATTTATATGAACAAAACGGCAGTTTCCTCTTCAAGACCAAATTAAAATAACTTTCAATCCATAAATACGAAGCAATTATATTTTTCTTAAAAAACACATTTTGGGTGTAAAATGAGAACTAATGAATATGCCCACAATTTAATATGCTGACAAATATTTTAGATGGAAGTTTTAGTTGGCTTTAAAATTTAGAGAGCATTATTTTTTTTGTAATATATATTTAAAAAATAAATTCAGGTCAGAGCTAGCAACTTTTCAACCATACCACTGAGTGCAAATTTAAAAATATAATTTATAGGGAAAGTAACAAGGGCCTACCATCTAATTAAAGCAAATACCTAACTATAAGCTCTTTAGAATCTTACAGATTTTTTTAAACCTCCACAGGTAGCACAGAGCCTGGCACCCAATAAGTGGTCAAGAGAGTTTTCATGCTAACATTTTTCTGGCGGGCTATTTATATCAAATTCTGAAATGTTCATTCAATGTGGCCCTGAAATTCTAAGTTTAGAAATTTATTCTAAGAAAATAATTAGAGATGTTCACAAAGAAAATAACTGGAGTTATACAGGGTATTTATCAAAGTGTTATATGTAAAGCAAAAACTATGTACAATCAAAATATCAAAAAATAGATTATTAGTCAAACATACTGCTGTATATCACATAACGAAATATTACACAACTATGACAAACTGTGTTTGAACATTTAAGGGAAAATAAAATATATTTTGTGGGAGAAAGAGAGTTCAAAGACTAGTAGGTATGATATTAAGAAAGTGCCTGTGTATTTGTATTTGGCAACTTAGGTTTCTATTCTACTAACTGGGACATTCCTGTCATTCAACTTTTCCCAGAAGGTTAATGCATTTCTGTCCACCCCACCGCCTATCCTATGATATTAATAAAATGATATGTAGGTATGATATTAATAAAGTGCCTATGTAATATATGTGTGCATATAAATACATACATATACATGCATACATATCTGAATGAGACAGGAAAAATTATATACAGAAAAAACCCCACATGTTTCTTGTTAAGCCCCTGCTGGCTTATGTAGATGAAGGATGCTAGGATGGGCCCTTTATTTACTGAGTGAACAGCTCCAGGTGAGTAGCCAGAGTGAAGAAAGACCAGAGCCAAGGGCAGAGCCAGCCCTGTGCAGCCTGGCAGGGCTGGTGATGGACAAGGAGTTGAGGCAGTTGGCAGTTAATAGGAATTAGAGCCTCGGCAAAGAACCCAGATGTCTAAGGGAGATTTTTTTTTAATTCAGTTTTTCTGTGCAATATATACTATATCCTTCACCTTTGCCTCCTCCTGAAAACTTCAGAAAATCTTGTTTTTTCTTTTACTTATAAAGCAGGTAGGTTTGCTTTGAGGGGAAGTGACCAAGTATTGACTCCCACTCAGGGGCAAATAGCAAGGCTGCCTAAAGAGCTGACCACATCCGGGATATCGTTAAAAAGCAATGCACCAAAGTATTAGCCAGTCCTTAGAACTGGGTAGAGAGAGAAGGAGTTTTCATTCCCTTCTTCGAATTGTAATACGTTTCTCAGATTTCTGTAATGAATTAATGTATATTGCTCATGTATTATATTATTATTGTAATGCATATTACCATTATAATCAGAAAAAAGTTATTTAAAAAATAAACTGATGTCACATGAGTGAATAAATGAGTCATGAATGAATGAATTTAAAGAGTGGTAGCTGTGAGAAAGACTTCAAAATATATTCAAAAGAAAACTCTTCTAATTTACAGTGACTGTAAGAAACCTCAGAGCCTCCTTTCAGTTTTTGGTCACCCTCTGAAATAGGACACTTGGTTTTAGAATATGCACACACACAATATATATGTTTTTGCTTAATGAGTTTTATAATGCCCGAGTAGCCAAGTAATACATTTGCCTACTATTTTTCTTGTAAACAATAATTGTATCCTTTCAAATCAATATTTTAGTAATAAATTTATACACACACACACACACACATATCACTTGTGCCTACAATCAAGTAGACAATGAAAGGAATTTTAAAAATTTCATTCCTATGTTTTCCATTGAAAAAGGGAATCTAGCAAGATAAGCCTATGCATTTAAGCAACTAGTGAATGGAGTTGTGTTGACATTACTGTTCTCCCAACCGTCACTTCTGATGATTAAGATCACATTGCCAGGCAACTAGGGCTTGATTCCCCGCTGCATCACTTATTGGCTGTGCCATCTTAGGGCAGACATTTAATTCCCAGTTTCCTATTCTGTAAAATGGGATAACACCAAGTCCTCTCTCAAGGTTGTCATGAGAATAATACAAAACATTTTTAGATTTGTTTAGAGGGTCACCTTTGATTTAGGTCCTGCCACCAGCATTTCCGAGCATGCTGACATCGTGCTGATGCCAGTGATCCTGTAGCGCGCCCACTGGTTACAGTGTTCATTTGGCACCACTGTATGCAAATGTGGACACTAAATACTGCAGTTGTTCTTGCATTCACTATTACTGCCCTCGGAGTCTTTTGTCAGCTCTAAAGACAAAACTCGGCTTTGTCGTAAAAATTCACCATTAAAGATATTTTAATACAGTAAGACTTGAGTTTCTTAACTTATGTAATAAATTGAGATTATGATTTGACATCAGAAAATTATATTGCAGTGGAGTAATGTAGTACTTTAACTGTCTTACACTAACAGGGAGAGAACTTAGATGGACTTAATGTATAAATGATGCCCTTGTGCCAAGTAGAGGCCAAATGATATGACATTCTGTTCAAAAGAAGATTTTACAATGGTTCATATAGAGAGAAATAGTGGGAGAAAAGAGTCACTCCATGTCAAATTGCAGTACAGCTATGCCAGCCAGAAAAGGAGTCATACCCAAGGAGCCAGCATTTGTTTGTTTAGGAGATACATTACATGAGTCCTACTTCTCAAGTATTATTTTGTAGTAGCTCATTAACAGTGTGAAGTAGTAAATAATAAGACGTAGAATATCTTTGTTTCATAATATTTCTTTATTAATCTGTGTTAGGATCATTAAAATGACTGTCCTTCTAAATAAAGATGTATATACTTATGACTAAAATTACAGTTATGTGTCACAATAAAGTGATGCTTCCAGTTATAGTTGTATTGGCTTTGTGGGTTTAGTTTTATTTAATCTTCCTATTTGTTTTGGTTGTATAATTGACAAAAGCTATAGGCAAGGAATTCATGGGTAGTTTTATATGGGCAAGTAAGGTTATACTAAAAATAGTGCAGACCTAAACTGGACATCTGCAAACATTATTTTTTTTTTCTCATTTTCAAGAGTAAAAAGTTTGAGAAATGCTGTAGTAGAGTAACTTGCTTTTCTTTGCAGAATGTTTCAAACCATATCATTACCAAAAGTAACGTGCAATTTTGGCTGAAAATCTAATACATTCGGCTCCTATTCAGGAAGTTGATAGCCTTGTGGGCTTATTATCCTGACAAAGACGACAATGAGAGTGGTGAAGATGATTCTGCAAAACTACAGATGAGGGTCCCACTCCCCATCAACAGACTGTGCACTGATTTATACTGACCCATGGACAATTTTCCTCCAGTTATGATAAATGACATGCATTTGCAAATTTCCATTCTTATCTCTACGAAATGGACAATACCTATATGATTATCTTCAAAAGTTAAGGTGAGGAACAAAGGATCATGTGAAAGTAATTTAAATAGCAAGATTTTACAGCTACCCAAATGGCATCATTATTATTTCATTAAGAATCATCTCAGGGCCTATTTACTCTGAGTTCTTCTTTTTCTTCCTGTTTAGGCGATCAGGAGTAGGTTGTAAGCAGTTGGGAATAGGTAGCACATCAGTTCTTGGCTATCACAAAGTGCAGCTGCTAAAACCTGATTGTTTTCAGAGGCTACACACCACGAAAACTTTGGCACCTTTTAGAGTACCAGGGAAGCTTTCAAAGCAAAAAATACCATTACATCGCTTTGATAAATACAGAGTACCCTGGTGTAGATGCCCGCTTCCTCTGGGAAGCTGGAGTCCCCATTACAGAATGAACTGAAGCTGAGAAACAACTCCAGCTTTACCACCTGAGTGTCTGCCCTTGAATTGATATTAAGTAACCATATCGCTCATTATAGCCTTTAATCTCCCTTGCTGATACCTTTTAATTTTTAAACAGCTCAACTTTACAAATCATCTCTTCTTTCATGTGTTCTCCCAGCGAAAGAATTAATTTTGCAAGCAAAATATCTAAACAGTAAGCATAATAAGAATGAAACAGGTTCAAGCTCATTAGCAGCAGGGAGCAGATGTAGTAAAACTCTGCCAGTTCCCCTACATTGCCTTCTCAGCAGGGACCGGGCACCAAGCTGGGAGTTAGTTCCACAGCACAATGCTTGGCTGCAGCCGCAGCAATTGTACCTCTATGGCTTCGAGTATAATCCTAAGAATTCACTTTGATTTTTGATTTTTCTTTGCAATAATAATGTCTAAAAGGACCCCGCAGAGCTAAAATGTAAAGTTAAGCACCAAGTGCTGGCTAATCGGGAGACTATAACAATGTAATGGATAAGAAAATAATTATAGATTATAAGGGCATTTTATCCTTTTAAAAATATTACCTTCTTGACAACAGAGGGTCTGGAGTCTGGATGAAATTGTAATTGCTCAAGTTAAACTTCCTTGAAATATCATGCCATATCTGACGTTCGTTATAATGACTGTTGCGCATCCAATAGAAGAAAGCTGTGATGGACCAAAACAATACACTGATCACGATACAAAATAAATGCACATGATTTCTGTGAGAAAAAGCACAATCTCTCTCAGATTATTGAACTCAAGGATTTCTTGCTTAAAAAACCTGTTAAAATAGAACCATCTCTTAAGAAACAGCATTATCAACCAAAATGAGGTGGTTATAAATGTGAATATTAGCAAGCCTTTATTTAAAAAGAAAATTTCTCCTAGAAATTAGAATAAATTCCTGGGACTATACATAATAATTAGATGTGCAAAACATTGCTGGACAGTTTATATACATATATAATATATCTCCTAACAATCCATCCTGGACATTCAGAAGTGATTTCATATTAATGATGTGTTTGCATATGTAAGCATTACTTATAGTTCCCAGAATGTATTCTAATTTCCAGCAGAGATTTTTTTTAATAAAGCCTTATTTTTTTTAAGATAAGTGAAAATACACTGTAGAATCCAATTCATGGAATTTCCAATAAATCAAATGGCAACAGATCTGAATGTAACAATCAATAACTTTATCTGTGTAGTCTTACATCTCCATACATTACTTGAAAATCTGATGCTGTGTGTTTGTTTGCTGTGTTTGTGTGGGTTTAGTTTTTGCAACGGATTCATTCAGCCAAGTCTGATAGACAAGATGCTTCTAAGAGGATGACATTAACAGTGTTCCAGGAAAGCTACTCTAAATCTTTCAAAGAAAGAAAAAAGAAACTTAGAAGTGTAATTACTGGGAGAGACGGAATGCATATTCTGAGTCTTCTAGGCTACTAAAATAAACTTGTAATCTTTACTCTGAAAAGTAATAGTATTGGCTTCAAAACCTGGTGCAGAATCTAAACCTGCAAGTAGGAGTTAAACTTACCCATTTTGTGAAAATTCAAATGGCAAGGTCAAGAGGATCATTAAGTAGGAAGAAGTTGACCTTAAAAAGTCACCTATATACTAAGGTTGATTGAGTCCTTTGAATTGCTTGACCCATATTCCACTGTAGGAGGAAAAGTGGGTTTCCTGACACGTCTTCTATAATGCAAACATTTTAAGTATCTTCACACTCAAGTAGGTCCTAACAATTTATATCAATTGGATCATGCATTTCAAAAGTTGGGTTAATTCTTCAAACTCAGTAGATTGTGGGTAATGCTAGAAGTCATGGCAATAGTGGCCTAGGACTTGTGTATCCTTGAAGGTATGTACCCAAGACAGTGGGTCACTTTGTGGTATCAGCATTTCACTGTGCGGTTTCCAGAACTAAAAACAACTGAGCTCCCTTAGCAATCTCCAGCACAGATCCTACGGACAGTTTACGTATGGAAATATGGAACTGAAAACTTCAAGGAAATTCTGCTTTTAGGTTTTATTAGAAATGGATTAAGAATAATAGAACCAAACTGAAAGCAAGGACACATCTGTAGAAAAACATGCAGAAAACACATCTTTAATGTGGCAGTAAAACCCATCCACAAAAAATAACTAAAAAAATCATGCTCTCTAATATTTTACAGGCATAGAAACCATGGACAATTGCTGACATGATATCTACCTTTTGGAATGATTTCATCTGGGTTACCTGTCATCCAACCTGAAAATCAAGTGACAAGAAAAGAGTAGAAACTATAAAGTCCTTGAAAACAACTAGACCAACAGGACTGAAGGGATGCTCATCAAAACGCAATTCTGCCTACTGGTCATGTACGAGGAAGAGACGGCAGCAGGATACTCAACAAACTGGAGTATAGTGTTCTGAAGTGTGGTATTTCCAAACAGTGAGGGCATAGAAATGCTTTAAATTACTGCTGAAGAAGAGCCTAGAGCAATATGGAATTAACTGTGGATGACGACGACATTAGGTGACAGAACAGCCCGGTATGCAGCTACAAGGAATAGAGTTGTTTTTGGTGGGGGAAAAAAACAGAAAAGCAAGAAAATAACCGTCAGGCTGATTACTGCCTAGAAAGTAGAGTTGCCAATAGTGACGACCATTTCAGGTAGAAGCTACCGCCATATAACATGACAATTTTCACATGAAAATGTCGGAGTGGAGAAAATATTAAAGGATTATAAACTCTCTATGGAATTATAAAGTTGTAAGCTTGGACAGATTGTCCACATCCATTCAATCCTCTAAGGTCCTCCTTGCTCACCAGTTAGAGAGTTAGCAGCTGAATCCACGTCTCTGGATGCCTGGCCTAGCCACCCAGCCTACTCACAGTTTATTAGAAGCATCCACTTTAAAATAGAGGCAAACCTCTTAAATTAGAAGAATGCCTGTACCAATTCATTTATACCTTCAAAGAAAATTTGGGGAGGGGGAGGTATGCAAGGTGTGAAATCTGTGCATTCAATGAAAACTTTCAAGGGATCTTTAAATATAAGACCCTGATGATGTCTTTGAATTTCTAATCCAGCTTGGTGATTTTTAGTCTGCCACAAAGGCCTATTTTGATCTCATGGGTCACCTTGTCCAACCCTTTCATTTCAAAAAGTAGGAGCTCTGTTCACTCATTTCCACATAAGTAGCCCTTTCTACTCTCTCTACAAATGCATTCACTGATACTCAGGGCAGGATGAATAATTCAGGCTGCTAACTCGTCTCCAGAATTCCTACACTTTGCTCCTACCAGTGGAATTGTGCAGTTACAAATGATTGGTTGTCTTTATTCTGAACTTGAATATGCTAGTTGCATTTGCTGTTGACAGTATGTACCTTCAATTAAGTATTACATTATCCTATGGAATGTGGATGTGAAACAAAATAGAGCCGGTTCTACAAAACTTAAGTTGAATCTTGTTGGATAGGCTTTACAAAAGTGAGCTGTTACTAAAAACATGTTGTCAGTGTTGGTGAGAAGATAGGGAAATTGGAACTCTTTCTCACTGTTGGTGAGAATGTAAAGTGGTGTAGCTGCTGCGAAGAACTGTATGAAGGCTCCTGAAAAAATTAAACATAGAAGTACCATATGATTTAGAAATCCCCCTTTTGGGTATTTATCCAAAAGAACGGAAATCGGGATCTCAAACAGATACGTGCATTTTCATGTTCATTGTAGCATTATTGTTCACAATTGCCAATAACAGGTGGAAACAACCTAAGTGTCCATTGAGAGACTGACGGATAAATAAAATGCAGTATACACCTACAATGGAATATTATTCGGCCACAGAAAAGAAGGAAATTCAACCATGCATAAGAGACTCTTAATCATAGGAAACAAAATGAGGGTTGCTAGAGGGATGGGGGTGGGAGGATGGGGTAACTGGGTGATAGACATTGCGGAGGGCACATGATTTAAGGAGCATTGGGTATTATATACTGGGTATTATACGAAATTATATAGCACTGAGCTCTACCTCTGAAACTAATAATACACCAGATGTTAATTAATTGAATTTAAATTTAAAAAAAAGATTTTAAGAAAACCCACCCAAAACCCTTGAAGACATCATGCATAGTAAAATAAATCAGTTACAGAAAAACAAATACTGCATGATTCCATTTATATGAGGTGTCTGAAATAGACCTACTCATAAAAGCTGAAAGTGGAATGGTGTTTGCCAAGGAGGGAAAGGCAGAAAGTGGGAAGTTGCTGTTTAATGGGTATAAAGTTTCAGTTATGCAAGATGAAAAAGTCCTGCAGATCAGATGTGTAACATTGTGCTTAGAGTTAACAATACTGCAACATATCCTTAAACATTTAAGAGAGTAGATCTTGTCGTGGTTTTTTTTTTTTTTTTAAACCACAAAAAAGCTATTAATTTGGGTGCAAAAGATTAGAAAAACTGTTAAATTCTAGAAATGTTTTTCACTAGGATTACTTCAGAAGTGTTTTTAATTTGTTGGTCCATTTTATAGAAAAAGAAAATAGAAGTTGTAGGTAATATATTATGAGCGGAATTTATGCAACAAATATTCAATATAAATAGGACATGCCAGGACAAGATTTAGGTCCTACACCAAAAGACTAGTGAATTAATGTACATTTATTTGTTTTAATTTAAATGTTTTAGGGTATGTGTAGTTCATTTCTTTTTTTAAAAATAACTTTATTTATTTATTTATTTATTTATTTATGAGAGAGAGAGAGAGAGAAGAGAGAGAAAGAAAGAGAAATAGCATGAGAGGGGAGAGAGTCAGAGGGAGAAACAGACTCCCCACTGAGCTGGGAACCCAATGCTGGACTTGATTCTAGGACTCTGGGATTATGACCTGAGCTGAAGGCAGTCGCCTAACCAACTGAGCCACCCAGGTACCCCGTGTAGTTCATTTCTTAATGATCTTTTCGTTTATTTAATTTATTTTTTTAAAGATTTTATTTATTTATTTGACAGAGATTACAAGTAGACAGAGAGGCAGGCAGAGAGAGAGGAAGGGAAGCAGTGTCCCTGCTGAGCAGATAGCCAGATTCGGAGCTCGATCCTAGGACCCTGGGATCACGACCCTAGCCGAAGGCAGAGGCTTTAACCCAACTGAGCCACCCAGACACCCCTGATCTTCTAGGTAAACGACTTACTCAAATAGCTTAAGTAGAAGTCCTGTGCCTAACTCATTAGTTGAGATATCCCCAAATTTTCCCTTACAATGCATCAAAGGTGATTTTGGCTTAAACTTTAAGGAATAGATTTGATGATTTGGTCACTTCCACTATAATCAGGCTATTTATTCCATTCAGTAACTATCTCTTGAGGGCTTGCTTTGTGCTAAGTACCATGTCTGACATCTTACTATGTGGTATGGAAGGTGTGTGAAATTTGGACTAAAACTTGGGTTCAAAGCCTGACTCTATAATATCCACCTAATTAAGTTGCCTAGAGGATTAAATGGTAGGCTACCTGACTCATGGTAAGTGCTCAATAAATATCAGTTTCCTCAAATATATCACAGCATTGAATCACAATGACAACTGACAAGTGGGTACTATTATCCCCATTTTATAATTACACAGCTAATCGTTTGGAGAGCCTGCCTAAAAACCCATCTGTCTAAAGCCTGTGCTCTTTCCACTGCAGGATGCTGTTTCATTATGGTCTAATTTTGAGTAGGATTCCAGTCTGGAGGATTTAGCCAGGTTGAGTTGCAAATGCACCATCAATAGCTGAATGAATAGATGTAAATGCTGAAAATGATGTAGACAGAATTGCTTAGTGGTACCCACTTATAAACTGGGGAATAGCTGCCAGATGCAGTGGTTTAAATTTCATTAGTGTTTATGTCTAGCTGCTTTTTTTTTTCCCCTGGTGGGAGGGTTGGGGGCAATAATTAGGTTGTCTGGATGTTTCTTGGGTCTGCCTCTTTTATTATATTTTTGATTTATTATATCTTATAATTTAAGAAGTAGTCTTATAAAGTAATTTCATTAGAAGTTTAAGAGAAGGGAGTGGCAAGGACCCAGTCCTACTTTTCACCAGTTAGAATTCATGATTTCTGTGCACTCTGGTTTCCGGAGGGATATTGCCCTGGGATATGAAGAAGCATTAAAAGCTTGGTCTCAGTAACAAAGTACTAGTGTTAGCATTGTTATTGTTCTGCCTTTCTAGTTGGAGAAGCATCCTTGTAGCTGGACTGGACAGAAACCTAATAGAAAGACAACATGGGTGACTTTTTCTTTAAACTTGTAACTTCATGGTAGGCTGCCCAAGCAACGAGATGATCACTTCTTTGCCCTAATTCTTAATGTAAAGGTAGTATGTAAATGACTTGTCATGATTAGGTGTTTTAGAATTGCCACCAGCTTTACTTTTTCTGTCACTATTCTCATATTGGTACCACAGAGGTACTGGCCTTAGTGTCCCTTTTACCATTTTTCTCATATTCCTTTTGCTTCAGAGAGCCAGTTCCATAATTTAAGAGCAAGGCAGACCCCAACACTGGAATTATCTGCTAAACTTGAAATTATCTCTCCCTATTTGACTTTTCCATTGCATTTGTTATGGCACTGATTATAATTTACGGTACGTCTGCAAATCCCTTGAAGGCACTTTTGTACATTTTTTTCTCAAAAAGTAGTTTGTTTGGGGGGGGAGGAGTCAAGATGGCGGAGAAGTAGCAAGCTGAGACTGCTTCAGCTAGCCGGAGATCAGCTAGATAGCTTATCTAAAGATTGCAAACACCTGAAAATCCATCGGCAGATCGAAGAGAAGAAGAACAGCAATTCTGGAAACAGAAAAACAACCACTTTCTGAAAGGTAGGACCGGCGGAGAAGTGAATCCAAAGCGACGGGAAGATAGACCCCGGGGGGAGGGGCCGGCTCCCGGCAAGCGGCGGAGCAACCGCGCACAAAATCAGGACTTTTAAAAGTCTGTTCCGCGGAGGGACATCGCTCCAGAGGCTAAACCGGGGCGAAGCCCACGCGGGGTCAGCGTGGCCTCAGGTCCCGCAGGGTCACAGAAGGATCGGGGGTGTCTGAGTGTCGCAGAACTTGCGGGTATTAGAACGGGAAAGCCGGCTACAGAGGCAGAGCCGACAGTAAGCTCGCAGCTCCGTGTTACCTTGAACCGGTCGCAGGCTCGGTGAGCTCGGGGCACGGCCGGAGGTCAGGCAGACGGGAGTAACTGGGCGCTGTTCTCTGAGGGTGCACTGGGGAGTGCGGCCCTGGGCTCTCGGCTCCTCCGGGCCGGAGACCAGGAGGCCGCCATTTGTATTCCCGTCCTCTGGAACTCTACGGAAAGCGCTCAGGGAACAAAAGCTCCTGAAAGCAAACCCGAGCGGATTACTCACCCCGGCCCCGGGTAAGGGCGGTGTAATTCCGCCTGGGGCAAAGACACTTGAGAATCACTACACCAGGCCCCTCCCCCAGAAGATCAACAAGAAATCCAGCCGAGACCAAGTTCACCTACCAAGGAGTGCGGTTTCAATACCAAGGAGAGCAGCAGAATTCCAGAGGAGGAGAAAGCCAAGCACGGAACTCATGGCTTTTTTCCTGTGATTTTTTTTAGTCTTGCAGTTAATTTAATTTTTTCTTCTTCATTTTTTTTTTTTTTTTTTTCTCGCCTTCAGGTAAAATTTTATTTTTTATTTTATTTTTTTTTATTTATTTTTTATTTTTTATTTTTTTTAACTGTTACCTTTTTCTTTTTTAACGATTTTTTAATAGTTTATCTAATATATATATATATTTTTTTTACATTTTTCTTAGGTGTTTTCTTTTTTAAAAAAAAATTCTTTTCTTTTCTTTTCTTTTTTTTTTTTTTTTCTTTTTTCTTTCTTCCTTTTTGAACCTCTTTTTATCCCCTTTCTCCCCACTCACGATTTTGGATCTCTTCTAATTTGGCTAAAGCATATATTCCTGGGGTTGTTGCCACCCTTTTAGTATTTTACTTGCCCCTTCATTTACTCTTATCTGGACAAAATGACAAGACGTAAAAATTCACCACAAAAAAAAGAACAAGAGGCAGTACCGAAGGCTAGGGACCTAATCAATACAGACATCGGTAATATGTCAGATCTAGAGTTCAGAATGACAATTCTCAAGGTTCTAGCCGGGCTCGAAAAAGGCATGGAAGATATTAGAGAAACCCTCTCGAGAGATATAAAAGCCCTTTCTGGAGAAATAAAAGAACTAAAATCTAACCAAGTTGAAATCAAAAAAGCTATTAATGAGGTGCAATCAAAAATGGAGGCTCTCACTGCTAGGATAAATGAGGCAGAAGAAAGAATTAGTGATATAGAAGACCAAATGACAGAGAATAAAGAAGCTGATCAAAAGAGGGACAAACAGCTACTGGACCACGAGGGGAGAATTCGAGAAATAAGTGACACCATAAGACGAAACAACATTAGAATAATTGGGATTCCAGAAGAAGAAGAAAGTGAGAGGGGAGCAGAAGGTATACTGGAGAGAATTATTGGGGAGAATTTCCCCAATATGGCAAAGGGAACGAGCATCAAAATTCAGGAGGTTCAGAGAATGCCCCTCAAAATAAATAAGAATAGGCCCACACCCCGTCACATAATAGTAAAATTTACAAGTCTCAATGACAAAGAGAAAATCCTGAAAGCAGCCCGGGAAAAGAAGTCTGTAACATACAATGGTAAAAATATTAGATTGGCAGCTGACTTATCCACAGAGACCTGGCAGGCCAGAAAGAGCTGGCATGATATTTTCAGAGCACTAAACGAGAAAAACATGCAGCCAAGAATACTATATCCAGCTAGGCTATCATTGAAAATAGAAGGAGAGATTAAAAGCTTCCAGGACAAACAACAACTGAAAGAATTTGCAAATACCAAACCAGCTCTACAGGAAATATTGAAAGGGGTCCTCTAAGCAAAGAGAGAGCCTACAAGTGGTAGATCAGAAAGGAACAGAGACCATATACAGTAACAGTCACCTTACAGGCAATACAATGGCACTAAATTCATATCTCTCAATAGTTACCCTGAATGTGAATGGGCTAAATGCCCCTGTCAAAAGACACAGGGTATCAGAATGGATAAAAAAACAAAACCCATCTATATGTTGCCTCCAAGAAACACATTTTAAGCCCGAAGACACCTCCAGATTTAAAGTGAGGGGGTGGAAAAGAATTTACCATGCTAATGGACATCAGAAGAAAGCAGGAGTGGCAATCCTTATATCAGATCAATTAGATTTTAAGCCAAAGACTGTAATAAGAGATGAGGAAGGACACTATATCATACTCAAAGGGTCTGTCCAACAAGAAGATTTAACAATTTTAAATATCTATGCCCCCAACGTGGGAGCAGCCAACTATATAAACCAATTAATAACAAAATCAAAGAAACACATAAACAACAATACAATAATAGTAGGGGACTTTAATATTCCCCTCACTGAAATGGACAGGTCATCCAAGCAAAAGATCAGCAAGGAAATAAAGGCCTTAAATGACACACTGGACCAGATGGACATCACAGATATATTCAGAATATTTCATCCCAAAGCAACAGAATACACATTCTTCTCTAGTGCACATGGAACATTCTCCAGAATAGATCACATCCTCGGTCCTAAATCAGGACTCAACCGGTATCAAAAGATTGGGATCATTCCCTGCATATTTTCAGACCACAATGCTCTAAAGCTAGAACTCAACCACAAAAGGAAGTTTGGAAAGAACCCAAATACATGGAGACTAAACAGTATCCTTCTAAAGAATGAATGGGTCAACCGGGAAATTAAAGAAGAATTGAAAAAAATCATGGAAACAAATGATAATGAAAATACAACGGTTCAAAATCTGTGGGACACAACAAAGGCAGTCCTGAGAGGAAAATATATAGCGGTACAAGCCTTTCTCAAGAAACAAGAAAGGTCTCAGGTACACAACCTAACCCTACACCTAAAGGAGCTGGAGAAAGAACAAGAAAGAAACGCTAAGCCCAGCAGGAGAAGAGAAATCATAAAGATCAGAGCAGAAATCAATGAAATAGAAACCAAAAAAACAATAGAACAAATCAACGAAACTAGGAGCTGGTTCTTTGAAAGAATTAATAAAATTGATAAACCCCTGGCCCGACTTATCAAAAAGAAAAGAGAAAGGACCCAAATAAATAAAATCATGAATGAAAGAGGAGAGATCACAACTAACACCAAGGAAATACAAACTATTATAAGAACATACTATGAGCAACTCTACGGCAATAAATTTGACAATCTGGAAGAAATGGATGCATTCCTAGAAACATATAAACTACCACAACTGAACCATGAAGAAATAGAAAGCCTGAACAGACCCATAACCAGTAAGGAGATTGAAACAGTCATTAAAAATCTCCAAACAAACAAAAGCCCAGGGCCAGACGGCTTCCCGGGGGAATTCTACCAAACATTTAAAGAAGAACTAATTCCTATTCTCCTGAAACTGTTCCAAAAAATAGAAATGGAAGGAAAACTTCCAAACTCATTTTATGAGGCCAGCATCACCTTGATCCCAAAACCAGACAAGGATCCCACCAAAAAAGAGAGCTATAGACCGATATCCTTGATGAACACAGATGCGAAAATACTCAACAAAATACTAGCCAATCGGATTCAACAGTACATTAAAAAGATTATTCACCACGACCAAGTGGGATTTATTCCAGGGCTGCAAGGTTGGTTCAACATCCGCAAATCAGTCAATGTGATACAACACATCAATAAAAGTAAGAACAAGAACCATATGATACTCTCAATAGATGCTGAAAAAGCATTTGACAAAGTACAACATCCCTTCCTGATCAAAACTCTTCAAAGTGTAGGGATAGAGGGCACATACCTCAATATCATCAAAGCCATCTATGAAAAACCCACCGCAAATATCATTCTCAATGGAGAAAAACTGAAAGCTTTTCCGCTAAGGTCAGGAACACGGCAGGGATGTCCATTATCACCACTGCTATTCAACATCGTACTAGAGGTCCTAGCCTCAGCAATCAGACAACAAAAGGAAATTAAAGGCATCCAAATCGGCAAAGAAGAAGTCAAATTATCACTCTTCGCAGATGATATGATACTATATGTGGAAAACCCAAAAGACTCCACTCCAAAACTGCTAGAACTTATACAGGAATTCAGTAAAGTGTCAGGATATAAAATCAATGCACAGAAATCAGTTGCATTTCTCTACACCAACAGCAAGACAGAAGAAAGAGATATTAAGGAGTCAATCCCATTTACAATTGCATCCAAAACCATAAGATACCTAGGAATAAACTTAACCAAAGAGACACAGAATCTATACTCAGAAAACTATAAAGTACTCATGAAAGAAATTGTGGAAGACACAAAGAAATGGAAAAATGTGCCATGCTCCTGGATTGGAAGAATAAATATTGTGAAAATGTCTATGCTACCTAAAGCAATCTACACATTTAATGCAATTCCTATCAAAGTACCATCCATCTTTTTCAAAGAAATGGAACAAATAATTCTAAAATTTATATGGAACCAGAAAAGACCTCGAATAGCCAAAGGGATATTGAAAAAGAAAGCCAACGTTGGTGGCATCACAATTCCGGACTTCAAGCTCTATTACAAAGCTGTCATCATCAAGACAGCATGGTACTGGCACAAAAACAGACACATAGATCAATGGAACAGAATAGAGAGCCCAGAAATAGACCCTCAACTCTATGGTCAACTAATCTTCGACAAAGCAGGAAAGAATGTCCAATGGAAAAAAGACAGCCTTTTCAATAAATGGTGCTGGGAAAATTGGACAGCCACATGCAGAAAAATGAAATTGGACCATTTCCTTACACCACACACAAAAATAGACTCAAAATGGATGAAGGACCTCAATGTACGAAAGGAGTCCATCAAAATCCTTGAGGAGAACACGGGCAGCAACCTCTTCGACCTCTGCCGCAGCAACATCTTCCTAGGAACAACGCAAAAGGCAAGGGAAGCAAGGGAAAAAATGAACTACTGGGATTTCATCAAGATCAAAAGCTTTTGCACAGCAAGGGAAACAGTTAACAAAATCAAAAGACAACTGACAGAATGGGAGAAGATATTTGCAAACGACATATCAGATAAAGGACTAGTGTCCAGAATCTATAAAGAACTTAGCAAACTCAACACCCAAAGAACAAATAATCCAATCAAGAAATGGGCAGAAGACATGAACAGACATTTCTGCAAAGAAGACATCCAGATGGCCAACAGACACATGAAAAAGTGCTCCATATCACTCGGCATCAGGGAAATACAAATCAAAACCACAATGAGATATCACCTCACACCAGTCAGAATGGCTAAAATCAACAAGTCAGGAAATGACAGATGCTGGCGAGGATGCGGAGAAAGGGGAACCCTCCTACACTGTTGGTGGGAATGCAAGCTGGTGCAGCCACTCTGGAAAACAGCATGGAGGTTCCTCAAAATGTTGAAAATAGAACTGCCCTATGACCCAGCAATTGCACTATTGGGTATTTACCCTAAAGATACAAATGTAGTGATCCAAAGGGACACATGCACCCGAATGTTTATAGCAGCAATGTCCACAATAGCCAAACTATGGAAAGAACCTAGATGTCCATCAACAGATGAATGGATCAAGAAGATGTGGTATATATACACAATGGAATACTATGCAGCCATCAAAAGAAATGAAATCTTGCCATTTGCAACAACATGGATGGAACTGGAGCGTATCATGCTTAGCGAAATAAGTCAAGCAGAGAAAGACAACTATCATATGATCTCCCTGATATGAGGAAGTGGTGATGCAACATGGAGGCTTAAGTGGGTAGAAGAAGAATAAATGAAACAAGATGGGATTGGGAGGGAGACAAACCATAAGTGACTCTTAATCTCACAAAACAAACTGAGGGATGCCGGGGGGAGGGGGTTGGGGAGAAGGGGGTGGGATTATGGACATTGGGGAGGGTATGTGATTTGGTGAGTGCTGTGAAGTGTGTAAACCTGGTGATTCACAGACCTGGGGATAAAAATATATGTATATAAAAAATATATGTTTATAAAAAATAAAAAATTAAAAAAAAAAAAAAGTAGTTTGTTTGAAATTTTGATGAATTTCAAGATGTATTATCAATCACTTTATAATGAAGCAAATAATAAGCAAAAATATAAATTTAGCGTAATGGGCCGTATTTCATTGTGCGTCAAAGGCATTTTCTATCAAACTGACCTGTACCCTGAGGTATATACCCTTGTAATAAAATCAACTAAGCTCTCCCTAGAGACAATGTTTTTCTTTTTCTCTTGTGGTCCAACCGCCAAGTCTTTCTTTAAGTAGCATACCCAGAAAGAAGAATGAAGCATCATTCTATGTAAATGGTGATTCAAGCAATCACCACTTTTGAAGGCCTTCTCTGTTTCAGGCATTGCTTGTTCTTGTCATTTGGAAACTCTATGACCATCTTCATCTTATAAATGATTAAGATTAGCATGAGTAAGTAACTTGCACAAGATCACCAAGATGCAGAACAGGAGTATGGATCACAATTCATCTCAAGTCAAAGTCTGTGCTCTTCCACTATGAAGACCTTCCCTGATACTCTCCCCACTTGAGATGGATCTGACTTCTGATAAGGCTGATGGGAATAATCTGTATCACTGATTTATGCCCTGCCTTATTTTACAAAGGACTTAAGACAGGGGTGAAACACATGTTCTCTGCATGAAAGAACGGGGTTTGTATTCTCCAGCTGCCATTTAAATCCCGGGACCCCTACTTGATAGCTGAGAGAAACTTGTTTCCTCATTAGTAAAGGGGAGTAACACTGCCTAACTCTTAGCGCTGCTGTAAAAACTGAAGGAAGCAATAGTAGCACTCCTGGGTTGGTGGCTGGTACAAGGAGAGACCATAAACTCAGTTCCCTCCTTATTCTACCCTATCTTTTGAGCACAACTTGCCTTTCTTTAGGGCGTAATCCCATTTGAAAGCAAAATAGCTCTTTTTTCTCCTACTGACCATTACTGTCAGGTTAAACCATTATTGCCCCAACTACAGGTGCCACCCAAGCTTTAAAAAAGGTCTTGAGTGACCATATCCATTTTGCTACACAAGATGGAGTTATATACCTACTTGGGGTTAAGCTTGATTATTGATCTTTATAGGGTTCTTTGCTGCTTCTTGATGTATGTTAAGATACAGATAATTAACTGACATTATTTTATAAGACTATTGAATCTGTACCCTTATAACAACCCTACACAATTTATGTGCATCTGTAACATCAATATCATTCATTTATTTATTTACAGAGCATTTTTAAACATCTACCATTTGCCAGGCTCCATGCCAAGAACCTGTGGGTTAAGAAATGAACATAAGGCACACAAGGTTGTTGCTTTCTAGAAACTGCCAATCTTGAAACGAGGAAAGAGACAGAGGTGTAAGTTAATGCTTATAACTCAAAATGATATGTGTTATATTGAAGAATATTAAAAGATCTAATAGATCAAAGAGAATTTTTCATATACTTATAACACTAAATTCTTATCTTCCATCTCAAAAGTAATACTAGTAACAAGTGTAAATACAATGTATGTGTTAAGAAACTAAATTTATGGGCACCTGGGTGGCTCAGTTGGTAGAGCCACTGCCTTCAGGTCAGATCATGATCCTGGATTACCAGGATTGAGTCTCACATTGGGTTCCCAGCTCCACGGCGAGTCTGCTTCTCCGTCTGACCTTCTCCCCTCTCATGATCTTTCTCACTGTCTCTCTCTCAAATAAATAAATCAAATCTTTAAAAAAAAAGAAACTAAATTTATAATACCTGTGATTACTATCTGAATAGTATTTTCACGAAATAGTATCATTGAAGTAAAAAGTTTTCAGAGATTTCCCCTTTGTAAAAACAATGCAAAGACAGAGACATTGGGACACTCACTAAATCTGGTTTTGCTAAAGATTCCAACTTCATGAAAAAGGACTTTTTTCATTTAACATAAAAAAGGGATTTTTTTCTTTAACAAAGAAAATCATATCAACAGACATGCAAACCAAAGATAAATGATTAGAATTTGGGTACTGTTTAACTTTTGCAGATATTGTTTAATACTTTCTTATATATAAAATCAGCTGCACATTTTTCTCTCCCTTTTATTTTTGGCTTTCATTTATTAATCTAGATGGACACGGCAGTGTTCATGGGAAGTAATGAAGGTAGTTGCATAGGAAGAACAGGAGGAAAATGTTTTAAATAAGATCCTTTCAAAGAATATAAAGAAATAATATTTTTCAAACTAAGAAACTTTAGAGTTAGAATAATACAAACAGTTTTGGTTTAGAAATCCCAACTCGAGAATTCGCTGGGAGGTTTCAAAATGCACCTGAGGAATATTTACCACCTCATGCATGGTGAAGAAAACATCAAGGAAGGTTAAGTAATTAGTCAGTGCCAAACCAATATGTGACTGGGACAACAACACCTATTTGTGAATAAGACTTTCAGGAAGGAAAGTCAGAACACACAAAAAAGCGTATCATGAATATGATGAAACACGGAGAGCGAAGAGGAAACAGACATGGCCCGAAGAAGTTCTCAGCAAATGGTGGGGCACGCCGCTTACTTCATGCTCTTATTTTGATGTTTAGTCTTCATCAGGAGAGTCGATTATAACTGACATGTGCTCAGAGCACCTAAGATAACATGGTTCAAATGAAGACTCTGATGCCAGTCAGAGGGGATGACAAGAAACCCTTGTTAAAAATACTCATTTACTTGTTAACAGAGTTTTCCTCTACACTTTTTTTATGCTGCCCTCTAGGACTCATTTTTATTTATTTCCTTCGAAGATTCCCTATTTTTTATGACAGTCTTCTCATTCATGTTGCCCAGAAATGAAAGAGCCTGGGGTTTCCTGACGATAGTGCTTTTAAGATATGCTCTATTCCCTGGTTTAGAGCAAAAGTCAAAGGAAAAGATAATATATGAGTACAGGGAGACCTAAAGCTTGACAAAGGATCTCCCTCTGTCTAGAGAGCAAGAATACCTCTTTCTCATTAGGAATACAAGCCCAGAAGCCATGAGCTGACATCAGCCCCTGCAACCCCAGGCTTCTTCAAGTTGTCAAAGTCCACAATAGCCCTATAGGGTCTAAAAGCAGGAAAACTTTTCATACCCAATAATAACCTACTTTTCTGGTCATCTTTCCGTCCTAACACAATGCACAGTATGTGTTCATGTAGTCAAATGTACCAATCAGCTATGTACCTGCATATAGGATTATAAGATCTGTTAACTGCAGATCCTATGAAAAGGCGATAGTGGCTAGTGCTATTCCAGACCATTGTACTAAGGGTTTCATATGTTTTATTTCATCTAAACCTCACAGTGACCATATGTTGAAACACTAATAACATAAACCATTTAACAGAAGAGGAAGCTAAGGCTTAGGAAGGAAAGAGGCAATTGATTAAACAGATACCAAAAGTCTTGCAGGCACTGAACCTACATTCGAAGCAGAAGAAAGTTAGATTCAAGTATGGGAGACAAAGAAACATTAAGACAGCAGGCTGAAATGCCCTTTTACTCACACACAACTGCCGTAAGTCTTTAGATCCAGTTTCTTATAATGGGTTATTAAAAATAATAGTGTTTACAGGTAAAGCTCCAGAGATTATTAAAATATTTTAACCCCCCCCCCCCCACATGTTAGTAAGAGTGCCCCGGCCATGCTGGCTTCTCATCCAGGATGCCCTCATAAAGCCAGCAAAGAGTTGCATGCTCTGCTTTGCAGAAACTTCCTCTGACTAGTTGATGCCTGCACCAGTCAATCTCTTCAAGACTTCTCTCCCAGGGCATGGCCAGTGGCTCCTACAGGAATGCCTACAGATTGTCCTTGTCTCTTCTGAAGCTGTGAGAACTTCAGTCTCCATGGGAATTTGGCTCTGAAGAAGCTAAGGAGAGACAAAAGAATCTGGAAGGGTGGGCTGGCTGGTGGGTCAAGAGTGGGTACTACAGTAGATGTTAAATATTTTAAATAACATCTCCGATTGGGAGACTAGGTGAGAACTGCAAGTGTTGATAAAATGAGGTATTTATCGTTTAATAGAATAGGATTCTCAATCACATTTGTAATGAGATCCATAGGAAAAAGAAAAAAAAACTTGCTTCCAAACACAAACATGAAATCCAAGGTAAAACAGTATAAGTAACTCTCAAAAATACTAACAAGAACTAACAAGAATACTGTGCCATGCTAAAGAGATCATAAAATAAATTCACCACAAGAGAAAATAGACGATGGTGTCAGAAACTCTGCCATTTCTGGTGAAGAGATAAAAGAGATAAAAATGCTTTGTCAATTTGTTATTTTGTTGGGAGGGGGTGTTGATATTAATCGTATACCTAAGTGAAAAGAAACTCCTTGGTAGAGATTTTAAGCTTATTAAAAAGAGGGTAAAGTTCTTAAGTCCAGTAAAGTTCTGCCAGAATAGCTTTATATCACCCCATGCAATCTGGGGGGGGGGGGGTAGCTGTGTAGCAGGGTACTTATGCAGAGGGAAAAGAAATGACAATCAGTTGAGAGTAAGGTATTAGCACAAACCTCCCAAATTCTGAGTAGCTGATCTATAGAATAAGCTTGTAACAATTTATGCATTTTTTGACTCTGAAATTCAGTGGTGGCTCCCTGCCATGTTTGAGCTTGCTTTATAAGGCACTTGACAATGTGTTGAAAAGAGGTTTGCTGAGTTATTTGTGTCCTTGCCTTTTTTTCCACACCAGCAGCAAGTAAGTTCTTAAGGGTTGTGATAGCATTGGCACTTAAGTATCCATTGGATGGACTTGAATGCACGTGTTGTTTCTAAGAAAACTGCATTTTGAGTTTAGGCAACCAAGTTATAAGCAAAGTTGTGGGAAAAAACTATATTCAGGTATCTACTACATTCAGATAACTACTTGAAAGTATTATCACCTTCAACTGAGTAAGCCAGCTTTATTTTTTATTTTTTATTTATTTTTTCCTGAATAAGTCAACTTTAAATCAAACACCTCTTGGGATTCTTGAATGAATTATCTACTGCTCTTTTGTACTTTTGAATTTTTTGAAATTACTCCTGATCCAGTTACTACTCAAGATTAAGTTACACTGGACTTCACTCTTCAAAGGCCCAAACAAAGAATTCCTGGACTCAGTCACATGAATTCTTCTGAACACAGTCCTCTAAAATACAAGAAATGTTAATACTATAATTCACAGTAGAGCTCTGCAATCTTTAGTGTAATAAAATGCAACCAAAAACTCATATGACTGGAAGAATATTGCTGTCTAGTGTTGAAATGGATCATTTAAAAAATTGGAACTAAGTGCTGAACAGGGAAATCCACAATAAAAATGGCAGCAGTAAAAGGAAAAAGCAGTTTTCATAAAGAATGTCAACATTTCCTTTCATATGGATGCTTCTGTTAAAATGTTAATCTGATCATTTTGATTTACTGGTTTTGCTTAATATTTACAAAAGGCCAATCATACAGAATTTTACCTCTTGCAGGAGACATTCCATGGATTTTTAACATAATCTCTACCCCTCAAAAAAGAGGAAAAAAAAAAATCTTGATTAATGGTTGGGCCAGGGACATGAGTACCATAAAAACGAGACAAGATGGTAACACACTCCCATTGTAAAGCAAAATGAGAACTTTACAAGGTGGCAATGAATCTTATTTTACACATGGAAAATGTATACATGCCTGAAGTATATGCAATTGATCTATCTGTGCTTCAGGATTTCTAGGTATTTCAGAATATTTTTTGAATTAAGATGCATTATCCTATCAAGCAGTGGTTGTGTGTTGTCCCCCTGAAAGCAGTTTTCCTTGACCACTGACCTGAGAAATAGCGACAGGAAGTTCTTTGCTGTTTACTGTCAAGACAGCGAAGAGCCAAGGGACCTCCTAAAAATGCAAATGGAAGAAACCTTTCACAGCTTTCAGCATCATTCATTCATTTTGGAATGAGTTATTAAATCCCTAAAAGTAGTTGGGCTTCACCTGAGTAGCCAGTTTGTTTCCATCTCATTGACATGACAGGTTCTTTCACTGATTGCGTTCTTTTTTTGCATAGACTGCTAGAAAACTCCGAGCCAAATCTGGCAATGACACAAAACTTTATAGCACATATTTTTTTTTTAATAAAAAACAACAAACCAGAACAAATAACTAATCTCAACCCCTGCTGGTTTCATTTTATTGTAAGTTAACAAACATTTAGTGAGCATGAAAAATGAACCAGGTACTCTACTTGAGTTTTCTCTTCCATTTTTCAATTTCTACATTTAATAAAGATAGTTTTTCATATTTTATATACTTTCTTATGCTATTGAATATAGAATACTAGGCTCCTAATTTTTAAGGGTACAGATTGCAGCCATAAGACCACACTTCTCCAAACTAGAGAATTAACTTGCCTCAATTCCTGGCAAGAAAGATGGTTTTCTATAAATTCCAATCACATCATATGGTTTGGTGCAAAATGAACTATCTATATGCATGAAGCTAATTGCTTAATAGCCCTTCTAACATATGCTTTCTGGAAAAAAAATGTACACACACATACACATACAACAAATGTACTGGGTGGAATCCTTTGCTTAAAGGTCTCTGGAGTCTTAGCAGAAAGTTGTAAGCAAACCAAGAAACTTGCATACAAAATTATTCATTTATTCTATCCTTTGAGTCAAGTGTAAGTCAGAAAGAACTATTCATCTTGGAAAACTATCTACTCTTTCTTTTAAAAGCAGTTTCCTCAGGTGAGCAAATATGAAATGTGTTAAGTTTTTCTTTAAGGAAACCAAGGATGCACCTTCCTATATTTTGAAATTAATGGAAAGCATAACAGGACCAGAAATCTTTATCTGAAAAGTCATCCTGGAAGAAAGTTGTCTACTCAAAATTCTTTAAAATTAAACATAGGTAACATACTACTATAAGTACAATTGGGAAGTGATTACAAAAAATATAAATGCATTATTTTAAAATAATACTCTAAATGCATCTAAATATAGAAATTATTTAAAAAATAATTTATTATCCTTTTGATAGCATGATATTACAAAATTTAATGCTCTAGTTTTAAAAGACCCTGTCTAGGAAGCTCTGTCAGAAGTTAAGATTCAACGTTTCAGTTATAAAATAATCAGCTCCCTCAGGGTTTCATGCAGAAAGCAATGCAACTTGTATCATGGAGGTGAGAACTATCTCTTAATAATTTCTGTATCCTAACTGAATACCTGACACAGTGCTGGAAAAACCAGTAAGAATTCGATAAATGGAATTGGTTGAATAAATAAATGAATGAAATGGTCAAAGACAATGTTAGAGATAGAAGGGAATATTATTTTGTAAGAAAATTGAGGTCATAGTTGAATTAACTGTCATTCATTTTAACTTGTGACTGAGAGAAAACAGTAAGGATCAGAACCCAGAAATTTCTTGACTTCTAAATCAATTATTTTTCATGTCATTATTTTTTTTTCTAATGTAATTTAGGGATGACAGATTACCAAGCTTTTATTCTGTGCCATAAAAAAGAATGGAGTAACTACAACACATTGGTGAATATAATTCAGCAAAATGGCTGAATATAAATGATACCAGGGGAAAAGATCCTCTTTAAATAGAACAGGAAAATGTTGAGTGGGATGCAAGAGGCCAATGGATATATGAAAGAAAAAAGAGAAAAAAAAATACATCTTATTAAATGAAGGCACCAGGGCTTGAAGAAGGGTAGCAAAAAGGGTAACAGTCTGACATTGCAATGCTATTACAAAGTAAACTCCAGGCAGTTAGTTTAATGCAAAATGATTCCCTATGAATTAAAGGCTGGGCTCTTCAAAGGGGAGGTGCATCAGAGTGGTTTCTATTTCCCCATTGGAGAAGTATGGGCCTCCTCAAGGAAATAAACTAGATTCCAATGGCGAATTTAAGCCAAATGCCCAGAGATTCTCTAGAAAACAAAGAAATAAAGGATAGAGAAGAGAGGTTTTGAATAATAGGTGTCATGGTGGTATAGTCTGAGGGGTTGGTTAGGTTTACAAAACCAGGAAGATGACAGAATTCTAGGGCTAGCATGGCAAAATAGAAGGCAGCAAGATGTTTTTTAGTGTTCTTAGTTCTTGCCTTGTGTACTCGCCTACATCTACTTTGGTTAAATTAAAAGAGGAACATTTTTAATTAGTTCAAATTAGATACTAGATAATAAAAGAATTGGCATTTATTGATCAGATCATTCCCTTGAAAAATGACTAATGTGAAAAAAATTATTCGAAAGAATCAATCCATTAATATTTTTGCAAATAGATGAGTTTTGTATAGATTAATTAGGTATTTCTTTAGTCAAAGATTTTTTGCATGCCCACTATGTATCAAGCATTTTGCTGGATCACATGGCTGGCTCAATTAGAGAGCATGTGACACTTGGGTCCTAAGTTCGAGCCCCACATTAGGTGTAGAGATTACTTTAAAAAAAATTATCTAAATGTTGTGAATATAATGGTGAGCACTGTGGTATGCTCCCTGGTTATAGATAGTCTTCTAACTGTACATTGCAAAAGGAAAAGAAAAACAACAACAACAAAACTGCATCTTCTTGAGGCAAGACTGTCATTGTTTTATGATGGGAAATGTATAATATTTGTTACATACTAGGATAACATGATGGCAGCTTTATCATCCATTTATTTGAGAGAGAGCGCACATGCAGTGAGTCGGGGAAAGGGAAGAGAGGAGAGGGAGGGACAAGCAGACTCCAGCCAAGAGGAGTCCAACTTGGGGCTTGAACCTACCACCCCCCAAAGATCATGAACCCAGCTTAAATTAAAAATCAAGTCCCCAACGACTGAGCCACTCAGGCACTCCATGTTTTAAAATCCAAAGTCAAAAATTTTTATTTTTCTGATTATATAATATGCCATAATTGAAGAAAAAACTGGAAATTATAAAAAGTATAAAGAAGAAATTTAAAATCACCTGAAATCATACCAATACTCCCCCCTCTTTTTTTTTTTTTTTTTAACTATTTATATCATTCTGGTGTAACTCCTACCAGTTTATTTTACATATACATACATGCATATGTATTTTACCTGATTAAACTCATAATGTATAAATATTTTCAAATTTTTCTTTATATTTTTAAGTAGGCTCCATGCTTAGGGTGGAGCTCAAAATGGGGCTTGAACTCACAACCCTGATCTCAACACCCGAGCTAAGAACAAGACTTGGATGCCTAAATGAGCCACTGAGAAGCCCCTAATTTTTTCTATTCTATGAGCATTTCTATGTAACTAAAATTTCTTAAAAATTATATTTGATGTCTGAATTCTATTGTATCACTCTGTTTTTCCTTCCAAATTTTAGCCAAATCTCTATCATTCACTGAATAATCCATCCTATTTACAGTATTAGGAGTTTCTGTCCTATTTGGTTCCTAGAAATGTAGGGTTAATTTTGTGTTGATCTCTTCCATTTTACGAATCTGGCTGCAGTTGTACCATGCCATCTTAAACACTGTAGTGTTAGAAAAATAGTTTCATATTTAGTAGGTTGTATCAGTTCTTACTAATATTTTGAAAATTGTCCTCTACTATTTCAAATCCTAAACATTTTAGAATAATTTCTTCATGTTTCTAAAATAATCCCACTAGAATTCTGACTGATGTGCTAAGTTTATACCTGTATGTTAAATACCCTCTTTACAATATTCCCATTCAGAAGCTATCATCTTGTATGTTACACAGGAAAATTTTGTAATTCCTTCCAGACAGGATTTTGTGCAATTTTTAAGAATATAACCAATTATCTTATAACTGTGATTGTTGTATGACTTCATTTCCTCTCTTCACAACGCCCAAATCAAGACAGTATTGGTGGATGAAAAATTTAAAAATATATTATTTATTTTATATCCTGCAATCTTAGTTAATTTCTCTTTTTAGTTCAAGTAATTTTCCCAGTTGATTCACTTGGATTCTCCATGTGAGAATGTGCTCAACACAAACCCTTACTTAAGGCAAGAGTCTGCAAATGTATTAGAAAAAGTCATATTATATAAGGCCATTCCCATTATTCCAATTCATTATATTCTTTTGAAACAGAATGATTAAGCCCTGGGCAATTTTAGGTATGTTTTACCTGAATTATATTGTATGCAATTATACATTTCATGAAAATGATAATTTGCTTTCCTTTTTCCTAATAAATCTTAGCAGTTCAGTGGCTTACTGAATTGTTGAGAACTTCCAGAGTAATCTTAAATAATAGTGCTATTGCTAGGCATCTTTGACTTGTTGCAGATATTGATGTGGACTGTGTCTGCTATGTACAACATAGTAGCTGTTTTCCAGGCCTATTTGAAAGGCCTTCATTAAGCATAAACAATGAACAGTAGCTGTAGTAATACATTAACTCCTAATGGTACTGGGAAGACACCTCTTTGTTTCCCGAAGTAATGTCTGGATTTATCAGAACGTTCAAATAAGCTTCCATGCTAGAATGGGCTCAACAAAAATACATTTTTACTTAGGGCAAAAGCCTGTAACTCTTTTGGAAAATGTATTATTTTTAGCCTGTTACATGACCCAACTTATCATATTCTCTTGAGACAGTATAATCTAGCCTCAAGCAATCACTGGGTGTGTTTTAGCACTAAAACAATTTCTGAATATCATTTAGAGCTCAATGAATTTTATCAGTATTTACATTCTTTGGTAAAGAAACTTTTTCTAAGATCACATGATACCATTCACTCTAATATAATTTTTACATGATTTTCAATAACTGGTCATTCAGTGACAGGCCAGTTTTTATTCACAGGCTGCTTCAGTTTAGCAATCACAAACAACCAGCACAAAGAAATAATTTATTTCCTCTGGCTTTAACAAAGTCAATGTCCTGAGAGAGTACGGTGCTAATATACCTGAGCACTTCAGTGAGAAAGATGGAAAATCACTTATGGGCTCAAATAAAAAGACTGCTTCAGGGGGAAAACGGAGTCTGGAAAAATCTGTTGTGGGTACATAGCTCTGCTGAGCAATTCTTTCCCAAGTCTGTGGGCAAATAAAATACCATTTTCCTCCACTTCCCATTATGAGACTAAAAAGAAAATATTAAGAGGTTTTTTAAAAAAAATATACATATCTCTGATTTTCTGTAGGTAAAGATTGTTCATAGTATCTCATGTGCTTCAAATGTATAATTATTTGATTCAGATGCCTTCTTATTTTCTTTCTTAAATTCATTTAAGCAATTTGTGCTCTTTCCTGCCAAAGATTTCATTAGATTCACAAATAGAACAATATAACATCGTTAAACAAGGCGTGGTAATCTTTTTCAATCCCACTGTGGAAAAATGTATAAAAAGGCAAATTATTTCTAAGCATTTCCAGGGTGCCACTATTCTCCATTTGACCCATGTTAAATATTCTCATTACAATTACTTCAAATGAATACCAAATCTCAATTTAATCCCAACCCTAGGAAAATGAAACATACTGTTCTGAGATGAAAGGCCTAATGTTACCTAGTTATTTGAATGCACTGCATGTTCTTAACATGGATCATAAGCAAACTGTATTTTAATAACTCAAATCATTGCACATTCACAACAATATCTAGCTACCAAATAAATGTCATAAACCTGATAATGCAGAATAAATAAACAGAAACCTGCATATTTTAACTATTGAATTCAGGATGGAGTCCCACATGGTTCATGTCGATAATTTTCAAAACTCTTAGCTTTCTCTCAGTAACATAACCAATTATATTAATTAATTGGTAGGAGCTTATTGACAATGAAATCTAGGGCATAGCTTTTTGATTATCTAACAGCACAATTTTTGTTAATGTCAGCCATCTCTTTGTATCTTTTAAAATTCTACTTTTGCGTTAATTGTCAGACTCTTGAGTAATCTCTTGGTGGAAATTTTACATTATGTTTTCGAAAAGGAGACCTGATTTCAATTAACATTTCCTTGACAAGGTATAACAATATTGCACATCTAAATTTTTATTTATTTTCCCTTTTATTGTTGGCAATCCCCTAAGCTTGAAAACATTTTTCTTCTCTCTGATTTGACATTTGGCAAACATCAATCTTTCCTGTACTTAAATGCACCATAGTTGACAGGCTGCTTTTGTTCAAGAACTTCAGCTTATATACTGCCTTAGTATGCCAAAATTTATTTCTTTATTCACAGCATGATCAGTTACTATCATCTCATCTTCAGAAATTAAGTAGGTAGCCTGAAAACAATTTTTTTTTCCTGACAAATTTGATTACATCAAAGTCCAAACGAGTAGGGACTAAATTCAGAAATTTATTATTAAGCACTTTATATTGTTTCTTCTGTAAGAGCATTACATCTTTTTTTTTTTTTTAAGATTTTATTTATTTATTTGACAGACAGAAATCACAAGTAGGCAGAGAGGCAGGCAGAGAGAGAGGAAGGGAAGCAGGCTCCCCGCTGAGCAGAGAGCCCGATGCGGGGCTCCATGCGGGCTCGATCCTAGGATCCTGGGATCATGACCTGAGCTGAAGGCAGAGGCTTTAACCCACTGAGCCACCCAGGCGCCCCGAGTAGTACATCTTAAAAAGAAGATTAGTTCAATAAATATTCCAGTGTTCTTAAAATATTATAAAGAAAATTTGCTTCCATACAGGTCTTGCTTGTTTAAAACACAAATTTAATACTCTTTCTCTTTAGATAATTTGGGGCCATACTGAAATTCTTAGGACAAATTAAATTCTGAGGTTTAGTCTTCATGCTTTATTTTTAGGAATATATGGTGTTTTGTTGGGGAGAGAGGAAGGGTCATGCTCAAATTGTAGATAAGAACTTTAAAGAGAAAAACCTTTAATAAAATACAGTGAAAAGAGTCATTCATTTGCTATATATGTGTTTGAATATATTTAGATATCTGCTCAGTTCTAGATATTTTCTCTTCTTTCTATCAGTGGGAAGATATAAGAAATCTTCTCCAAATACACAAAACTGAAATAAGAAAGGAAAAATAAAATCTTCTTAAAACAAGAACCACATAATAATGTAACTACACTGCAGTGTTGCCTGAAAAGTTTCCTGTTTGATGATCCAAACGAATAGCTGATACGTCTTTGTTTCTGTCCCTCAATGTGTGAAAGAGCACCAAAGGAGGAGCAGAGAGCAGGAGAGACAAACATCAATAATGAGAAAATTAGAACAGACTGGGGAAGGATAAAGGCTGCAAAGGTAGATACAAGGTTCAGAGAAAAATTATTCCCAAACTTTATTGGAAAGCGCTCATATATGTGATTCCATAATTGAAGGAAATAAAAGGCTTTAGTGGCCAGAAACAAAACAAAACAAAACCCTGTGCCTTTTATACTCCTGAGACTTTGATGGTTTTTAAAGAAATAGGAAATATGTATAGAATGTTTCAAATTTCATATCAGTTCTCTTGGTGCTAGTCTTTTTCCTGGCTTGACTGGTCCTAAGATTTCTATCAGAATATTATCTACGTCAATTTCATCAGCACTTCTGAAACTGTCTCCTGTGTTGGAGAAATCTGGAACTGTCAGGGTATACTTGATTCATTTGTATTTGCCAGGGCAATAGGAATACAAACAGTGTTGATTGCTCTAAGTCATACATGGCCAACAGTCTATCTTGAACAGGATAGGTCTAACTTACCATGTCCTCTTCCTGGCTCACTGAAGCTATTGGACAGTTGTGACTAAGTAAAGCTTTGTCAACTTCTCCTTTCAATATGATTACATAATCTGTATCTATAAACTTTTTAAAAAGAGTGATCTTATCCAAACTTTAGCATAAAGTTTCTATTTGGTTCATGGGATCACCCTATAACTTTGAAAATACTGAACTAAACTCTATGTTTCCAGATGTTTTTGGTGTATAGCATCCTTCCTTGTTTATCAACCAACAAACATTTGAGCTCTCTATATGTGTAAGGCAGTTAGCTAGATACTGGGAATTTAGTGGTGTCAGTCAGTTACAGATTGATAAATTTATAACTAAATGTAAAAGCCTTTAGTTTTTATGCTTTTGTAATTTTTTCACAGTAACAAACTCACAAATTAACAACAACAATACTGTTAGACAATGTGTCCTAAATTATAGTTTGCAAAAAATGGTCATGTTTTTAAAGAATTTACATTACTTCTAAATAAAATAGAAAGTTACCTGGAGGTACTATCCAAAGAGTTTTAATACATAGTATTTATACATAGGAAGCTTTCAATAGTAGGGCTTGATACCATTTTAAAAATAAAACAATGGCAGGAGAAGTTTGGAAATGACTCAAACTATCATCTTTTTACTTTGCAATTACAAAAGCAAAGCATGGCTATATGCATTCAGTAAGCATTTAAACAATACAAAAGTATATAGAGTAAATAGTGAAGACCTCCTTCCCACTGGATTTCATTTATTTCAACTATTGCAAATGTGATTTGGGGATGGTGTCAAACATTTGTGAGGACAGTACGTTGACTTTACTACACAGCAGTAACCCTTCCTCAAATGACTCAATTTCAAATTGAGAAAATGAAATATAACTAGAACATGAATCATATCTTTCTGTCCTTATGTTCACACTTATATTAGAACATAATTTTAGCAAATCTATTGGGGGTAGAAATTTATGCAAGAGGCAAATGTATAGAATCTTTAAGACTACCTCTTCCCTCTCTGCCTCCTAGAGGAAGTGATATTGGGGAAGAACTCTTATGGAATCTTTACTTCATTCACTTCTGGGATCCCATCTTTAACTTACTGTCTGCTCTAAAAACTGTTTTCACCTTAAAATCCTCAAGATTGAACTGATGGCTTGGTCAGAAATCAGGTAAGTAAAACAAAGACTTAGGAAAATGTCCATCATGTAAAATAAACTATTAATTGAAAGGTAATTAATGCTACCATTCACACATTGATATAATTAAATGGATACATGATAACTGAATAAGTTACTTAATTTTCCCATTACTGTAGAAATTAAAGTATTAAAATTAAAAAGTCAGAGTCCCTGTGATATCATTATACGATAAATATTTGGAATATTTCCATCTATCAATAATGCCATCTGTCCTATCCAATACAAATGGACTACAACCCATATGGCTCCTTTCCCCATTGATTACTCTGATGAATGAGATAGCAAAACCACTCATAAAACCATCATATTATATGACACTGTCATTAAAAAGATATGGGGAAAGGAAAAACACAAGATGATACTTAATTTGAAGCTGTCAAGTCAATTTAGTGAAGTTTTAACAACCAACATTATGATCCTAAAAAGTATCAGCATGTTGAATAATATTATGTCTGTCTGTACTCTCCTAGCACCTTCAAAGAAAACCAAAGAACCAAAAAATTTCTGGAAAGAGTATAATAGCTTATTATGATACGTTCATATTACTAATTATTCTAGTAAGAATACACTCAAATATCTTTTCAGGCATAGGTAATTAAGTTAAAAACACTCTTCTTTTGCTGTATAGAAAATTATAAAATGTTCATTTAGCTTCTGAGAGCAAGTCATTTTTAAAGCAAAAACTAGATACATTCCTTATATTTTAGAATACTGGCCATAAACGTCAACTCTGAAAAATGATCTTTCCCCAACTCATTTTCTTCTTAGCTATAAATGCATTCTCTTACAACAGCAAAATAATTACGATGATTCTGTAGCAAATTACTGTAAGCGGTACCTAAACTGACATTAACTAAGCAGGAAACTAATACCACTAACTGCAATACTCAGACTTTCAGTTTGATATGGTAATTTGCATTACCTTTAGTTATAGAGTGGGTATGGTTGGCATGCTTAGAGATTACCTTTATTTTTCAAGATCTATAAAGATGACCAGTATTTACTTTGTGCCATAGGCTCACTGAAAATACCGTACAATCTTTCCTTGGTGAAACTTTTTGAAAATTGGTCTTAACATCTGTGGATAAGTGAGAAGAAATACATAATGAATAAATATTTTTATTCTACATTAAAACTCAAGTTTAGCTTATATAATTTAAATTTTTATATCATCTTATTTTTAGCTTGCATTGAATACCAAATGAAGTCACTAGGGACTTGGGGGGGTTGGGAAATCTGTGAAATAGCTCAAATTCAAACGTGTCAGCCACAGCAAAAATAGAGTACAAATCCAGGAAATATTTTCCCTATCAATTGGAAGCTCAGATATTGGAGCTTTGGAGACTGTTGGATTCAGAAAAACAATAATTATTACTTTGTAATAACTAAAGTAAGAGGGAGCTAGTGCTGCCCGTCGGCAAATTGCACCTTGTTATCAGCTGTAGAAGTGAGCAGGCTCCTTCATGGAAGACAGGCATCTCCAAAGCAAAGTTTGCCAAATCAGTAACAGGCAGCCTCTAAGGCAACACAGCCACCTCTACAAGTATGAAAGCACGTAATTTTAAGAGAGATTTCAAATTTGGGATTATTATCTGTTGCTGTACCAATGCCCATGATTTTAATTGTATCTCTGCATTCTAGTTTAGTATCTGGCGGTATGAGGCTTCTTATTCTTCACCCTCTCCTTCCCTATATCCATCTCTCTCCTCTAGTTTCTTCTTTTCAGCTTCTTCCAGGCTATTTTTCCCTGCTTGATTCCATATCTACTTCAGAATTGTTGTGTTAAGTGCATTCCTTATAAGACTTGATTTTAATAAAATTAAGGATAAAAACTACTTAAAACCATGTATCTTTAAATCATTTCCATTCAGAAACATGGTGTTATCCTTTCAATTTTTTAAAGCTTCACCAACCATAAGTATTTATGTTTTTTTCATAGAGGTCCTGAAATTTCTTACAGTTTTTTTATGTTACTGTGCGTGTTGTCTTTTTCCTCCATTATCTTTCTAATTGGTTACTGCTGATATTTGGAAAATTTTTTCGTATTTCCTTTGCAACTAGCAATGTTATGAAGCTCTAAACTTACTAATACTCCTGCTAGTTTAACTGGTTGTTCACATCTCATAGATTTATTAGGTAGATATTAATACCACAGCAAATAATGATGGCATTGCAATATAATTTTTAATATTAACAGAGAAAAAATTCTTGTAAGTTCTTTCTAGAATAAATTCTAATCATCAGCTTAATCTATTATTTATTTTAAGTACCCATTACTTTCTGTTGATATAATAGTATAAATAATGGTACATTCTAAATTCAGTATATTTCAGAAATGGCTTTTGATGTTTATGGGATAACTAGGAGTTACAACCTCAAACCAGGGTACAGATCTCATTCTGAAAAACATCATCTCTGTTAAATATTTTAGAAGAGTGGGTAGAAAAGGCCCCGTTTAAATGTCTTTGGAGAAATAAGATAAAATATACCCCAAGTGAACAAAATATCAGAGATAAACCCCCATTTCCAGAAAGTACAATATACCACAGGGGCAGAAATGTTTCTAAGCAGAATATTTTTCAACATTTTCTCAGAGCTCTAAGCTGCTCTTGAATGAGTCTTAACTTATTGCTTTGGAGAATTAAGATAAAGTTAGTGATGACTATAACTTTCTATTAAGTAATTTCCTTTCTCAATTGTGCACAGCCACTTACGCAGCAGAACATAACAGTTCAATCAAATCTTATTATGCCAGATTTAGTTCAAAGCGTTATGAAATGCACAGAGAAAGACCTGGTATTGTCTGAAGCAAACCTTTTCATAAATTGCTCTTTTGCAGACTAGCAATAAAATAGATACTGTAGGTACCTTTTTATATGTCCTTAAGCTCTTCTGCCAGGAATCCAGAGCAGTTGCAAAGAACTTGCTGCCTGTTATGTAACAGTGAGCCACAAGAATGTGGTGAGGTCCAGAGCCTCTATGCATGGCCTCCAGAATTTTCAGGGTGTGGTTTAAGGACATGGAAGCTTCTGCTTGTGTTCTACCACTCATAAGTTTCACGGTGCAAGGTGTTAGTGCAATTTCCCCCGCAAGGTATGAGACTTCTCCAATGTAAACAGAAGAAGGAAATTAAGGTCTGAAACAGCAAAATACACTTCTCTCCTCATTCAAGCTATTTCTGACTTTTTACTCAACAGGGAAAAGGAAAATAATAATAATATAATAATAATAATAATAATACTCATTCTGGTGAGTTTTCTGAGGATTAGAAGTAATGTATAAAAAATATTTATTTTAAACTCTATAGTTTAGGTTCAGAGTGGCAATGGATACATGCCAGCCATTGTTATTATTTCTAAATTAAGACCTCAAACCTAATAGGTGTAGCTCTCAGAAATTAACCACTGTATTTGTTTTGCAGAGTGAAAATAAGATGAGGATAAGTAATCTCATACACTGTGCATTAAAAAAAAAAAAAAAGCTCTTTGGGTATATGTGATTAGCACTTTAAAAATATTATATGTCTTAATGCCCTGGACACAGATATTATTAGGGTATTATTTATTCTTGAGAAACATCTGAAATAAGATTAAGAGAAAGACCTTGTTTTAATGTTGTGTGTCCCTCAAGGGTGGTACTGTGGTTCAGTGGGATGAGGGGCTGTGGTGTTTGGGTCCTGAAAGAGGGTTTTCAATATGTCTCTGTAAAGTTGAAAATGGATTTGCACCTTTCTGTTTCAGAGACTAAAGGCACAGTATTTTTGGCTCCTAACAGTTGATAGATAACATTTTTTTTTCTGTAGATCATTCTCTATAATTGGACATGAATTATATGAGACCTTTTTACAAAGCATCTGCTTCCTTTTTCTGTCGAGACATCTACTAGATCTTGCTCCAAAAGAGCAAGGAGGATAATAAAGGCTCTTAACTCTCTGATTTTCATAAAAATTCTGTGAATTTTTTTCACTACTGGAAAAAGTAAACATATGAACTGTTCAGTATATAGAGATGCCAAATGCAGAGTGGTGTTGAGTAAAAACTTTTTTTTTCTTCCCCATTCCTGGGGTGTGCAATTTCTTTAATAGAGACTTTGCTGAACTTCCATCACAACTAAAAATTCCTCAGTATTAAAGCTCAGTGAAAAGAAATCTCAGTGCCTGGAAGACAAGGCAATCAAATCATGTGACAGTCCCATATGCAACTCCAAATCTGTCCTCATAACTGTCTGTAGAGCTCACAAAAGAGTCACACATGTAGCTATTGGAAGAATATCTTACACAATTTGGCACACAAGTTCTAAGATTAGCAGCTGAAGAGGGGGAGGAGGAAGAGAAGAACATAATAGATTAACTGACACCCATCCACTATCTTTCTAAATTGTTTGGAATGTTAAAAATATTATTTTGATCAATCTATATATACACCCTCAAATTTGAAAGAGAAATGCAAAGCATGTTGTGGTTGAAAGAACAAATGGTTTTTTTTTTTTTTAAACACACACACACACACACACACACGCACACACACTATGAAGTATATGTCACTGAACAAGGGAGTCCAGCCAGCTCCCAAGTGGCATGATAACATGATGAAAAGCAATCCAGGATGCTGTGAATCAAAAAGGCATGGGTCTATTTTTAAAGAGGTCTGTGTCTCCCCATCCTGTTTGCCAAGTATAGTTTTTCTGGAGAAGTCCAACCTCCAAAGTAGGTGAGCTTCTAGATGTTCCAGGAGTTACCTACCCAGCATTGGACCGTCTTCTCCCTTTATAAGTCTTAGGCTTCTCCATACATTACCCATGTTAATCACTAGGCACACAGAAGAGCTGTCCAACTAGTTCACTTCCCCTATTCTTGAACAGATTGTTTGAGACATAATATGAATACTAATTAATGATAAAATATCTGTGAGTGTTTTGAAATATGGACAAAGATAGCACTTTGAGACAGGCGCCCAGATAGAGCTTATGCAACAAGCCGCACTGGTCATATAAAGGGTCAGGGTGCAACTCAGAGATATGAGAGCAAAATTGGCAGAGTTCTTGGCTCCAATACAGTGAGACTGTGGACTACTTTTTTGTTTTGTTTTGTTTTTTGAAGGGGGTGTTTCATTTTCTTTTTAACCTTTTCCCTCTGTTAAATTGGAAAAGTATAAAATAAAAACTCTCTTCAGAGACAAAGGGACAGAAAAGCAGTTAGAATTTTGTTAGAGGTCAACCAGAGTTGATAGAGGAATAAGACTCCAACATGTCTGACCCAGGAGTATGGGTCTGGGCTCTGCAGCAGAAGAGGTACAAACAGGTTGGGTCTGACCCAGTGCTCAGTGCCCAAGGCTGCCTCAGACTCTCAGATGCAAAGGCTGAGGAAAGTCATTTAAAAGAATATGATCCTTCTTCAATTCTCATTTTACAAATAGTCTTCTTAAACTCATAGAAGTGTACCCACAGAGATATAGGAAATATAATTTTCTGTTACAGGGAAAGCATATTATTAGATGCAATTATGAAGATGATTAAAATAGTATCTTCTGTATTAAGAACCTGAGGTACTGCCAAAACATACTGTCTCCCCTCCATTCCTTCTAAAACTGAGTATTGTATTTTCTCCTTAAAACCCATGTAAGTTGCCCCATCTGGACTCAGAAACTTTATCCTTTAACACAGTAGTCTTTGTATTCTCCTCTAATCCTCACACCTAACATGAATGCTTAAATAGTGCTTTATAATCTTAGGACTTCACCAATTGTAATTTGTTCTACTGGCAAAGAAAATACAAGAGGGTTGTTTTTATATAAAATTTGGATTCTATATAATCCAAAATTAGATATAACAACAAAATAATTTATATTTGACCTTAGAGTTGTTTTTGAATTGAATTTTACCAATGGATGTATAAAGTATTAGAGGAATTCATTTGTCTCACTCAAAGAAAAGACAATGTTTCATGAAAATCTGATGTGGGAAAGAATTAAAGTTGACCACAGTCTGTATTTCATGTTCACTCAGTCCTTATCTGTCTGAGAATTAGATATGGATTCCTACACTTTCCTGGAAGTAGATAATACTTTCTAAGACACATTCAAGATTTGCCATGTTCCAAACCTTCTTGGAGGCATGAGAAATGATTAATTATTTGCATTTCACAGGTTTCCCTGGAGTTCAACTAAATCTAGAAAGAAGAGAGATGTCAACAAATTTGTCATTATCAAATGAAATGCTGTTAATAGTAGTTGCCTAAAATGACAATAAAGTAAGTCCGTAAAATTAAAAAAGGAAGATGCATAATAAAGACAATTTATTGTGGACATGAATTTTTACAGTACCACACATTTTATGCTTGTGTATATTTATTCATATTTCTCTTCATATGTATTCATCTTTCCCTCCACCTCCACAGCACACCTGTTGTTAGTGTGTGAAGGGTACAACAATAACTTCTTAAATACATAGGAAAAAAAGAGATATGAAAATGCCTTCTGAGTTAACTGGAAAAATATACACAGTGCTCTGGGGTGGGTCTTTTCCTCATGATTGATCATTAGGGTTGGCTTGACCCCTTGCCTTGAGACTTAACATTTCATACTGGGACTTGTTTCCTCAAAGCCATCTCACCTAGAAGTTCTCACTTGGACCTCCCTTTATGTCACACAGAGATCCAAGGCTAACTAAAACATCCATCTTTCTATCTTGGCCTTGTGCCTGAGATCCAAAACTAGGCTGACTTGGATCTCTGCTTACCTAGATGGTAAGACAGACAACATGCTTAAAGAAGACAAAGGGTGTGTCATCTAATTCTCTTGCGTGTTCCAAGTATCCTCATGTTGATGTCATGTTATTCAAGTAAATTCTAGCAGGGGTTTTGTCCTCAGAAGTGACAGCTAGTACACCTTTACATAGGGACACTGTGAATTCACCAAGAGTGCTATTAGGACTTTTGAGTTGGCTGGGTTTCTACCATCTAAGTATATGAGGGTAAAATAGAATTTAAACCAGTTTTATAAAGAGAGTTGACATATAGAATCATTAGGAGCAAGAAGTGTGTAGGAAAGGATTTTTACCTTCTCACGTTCTGTTGCTTAGGCCCTGAAACTTGAATCTTTCTTGAATTCTTTTTTCATTTACTGCTCACTTTCTATTGCCAGGAAATCCTGTCAGTTATACCTTCAAAATATATCCAGAATCCAACAACTTCTTACCAAGTTCCTTGTTACCATCCTGATCCAAGTCACTATCACTTTTCATATAGATTAGTGAGATAATTTCTTAATTGGTCGATCTGCTTCTACTTTTGGGAAAGTCCATGCTCAAGCTAGTGCCCAAATGATACTCTGAACATACAAGTCACATCCGGTCAGGGCTCTGCTTAAAACCCTCTTGGCTTCCTATTTTACTCAGAGTAAAAGCCAAATTCCTTCCCCATGTCTATAAGGCCTGGCACAATTCCTGGCCATCTCCTTTGACCTCTCTGGCCTTGGCTTCTAGCATTCTCTTATAAATTCACCTTGCTGTGGTAACATTAATTTCCTCGGTACTTCTCAAACAGGCCTGAAACTTGAAAACTTCTATTTTTTCACAATCCCACTGGCTGTCTCCTTGGCCTGGAGTGCCCTATTCTGGTGACCTGCTTTGTTAAATCATTTAGTTCCTTCAGGTCTTTGCTCAACTGATGCCTTCTCAGTGGGCCCATCTGTGAGTGTCCTATTTAATGTAACACCCCCCTCTCCCCAGATCCTTACCTCCATTCTCCATCTCCCTTATCCAGTCTACTTTTTTGTCTTTCCCTTTAGCATGTAAGTTCCATGAGAACCCAGTGCATAGTTAGGAGTGTTTGACAAATATTTGCTAAAAAAACATCCCTTTCAGAAGCAACACAGTGAATGATAAGGGAGGGCAATTTGCCAAGAACAAATACTAAAAATCATGGGAAACACTGTAAAATCTGAACAAAGAATAGGAATATCCCTCTACTTCCAATCAAATTATACAATTCCTTCATTTGAAATAAACCAAAAGGTTAAGGAAAAAGGTAGTCCATAGCCTCATGCTTTATTTTAGATGAGCACAGAAAATAGGTAACAACTAGCAAAACACTGTAGTTATTATTATAGAATAAGAGCCATTTATTATTAGAATAACTAATTGTATGATCAATAAGGGATTGACCTGGGCATGGTAAAAACAGTAAAATATGAAAATTTAATTAAAGATTACATACCAAATATTAAGTGTCAACTGTGATCATCCCAAGGATAGTTGAATAAGAGTTTAACCTGATACTAATGGCTGAATTTTATTTAAAATTTCTAAACTTTATGTTAAGTAAGAGTATAAATTAGTGTTTCACTTCTATCTAGTTTGAGTGAAACTGAGTTCTGTAGAATCTGGGACATTATCCCCAACACCTAGCATGGGGGCTGTGACACCTAACAGGTACGCAGTAAATGCTTTTTAACTAACAGAGAATGCACAAATCCACATACTTTCTCAGTATGATTAATTCCCCTTGTTCCTTCTTTCTCTGTGTTAACTGTAGAGCTTCCAATAGCATCTCGGTACAGGGGGAAAGGCAATAAAATATCCGTTGTATCTGCCTGTCTCATATATAAGTAAAGGCAGTAAAACAGTAAGAATTGGCCAGCTTGCTCTTCTGAAAACTTAAATGATAAAACCATATTTTCTTTCAACCAGCCCAGTAACGGGCTCAAGATCAAGTGGGAGATGAGGCATCCCTCAATTTACCCAACAAGATTTCTAATCATTTTTTTCCTTTTATTGTTCACTTTTTATCTTCCAGTGAAGTTTCAGAATAGTGTTAAATAGATGGTCCAAAGTTTGAGAGAAGGATACAAACTTACTAGGATCAGATTCGTGTGGCATATAGACTTTAGACTTTGGAGACCTAGGTTATGTGCGTTTGGATAAGTTACCATGTGAAACCAGTTTTCCTATCCATCAAATAACAATTCTGGTTCTTGAGAGGATGGTAGATAATGTATGTGGCATTCTCAGTACCTGGTAGACAAAATATAAATAGTAACTATTAGTTTAATGTTGAATCATCAGAAAATCGTATGATCCCACAAAGCAAATGTTTTGGTAGTATATGCAATTGTTTTCTATATATACTTGGTAGCTTAATTACTCAAGAATTATGGTAGTAATTTTTTCCTTTGATTTGGACTCTCTATCTTCATATTCAATGCTATCGGTTTAGTCACATGGATGAATTACAACTTATTGCTTCTTATAACAGTCTGAGAAAGTATTAATTAATAATTTAAGAGTAGTGAAAAATTTGATTTAATGAGTTCTTAAATCATAACAAATTATTATTCTATCAAGGTTTACATTTATATGTAGCACAAAGTTAATTACGGCCATTTATTTATTTATTCAGTAAATTTTTACTGAATGCCTATATGTACCAAACACTAACTTTGCTGGGGATGCAATATAAAAAATATATCACTCTACTCTGAAGGAACCACACTGGAGTGGGAAGATAGTTATGCCAACAGAGGGCCACTGAATCATTTAGAAGACCAGTAAAAAGGCATTGCAACAGTTTAATCAAGAGACAAATTGCCGAACTGAGGCAGTGGCAGTGAGTTGAAATGGAGGGACCTTATATTTATTGATGATATTCAGTAACTAGAATGGATGGAATGTGATGTTTAGTGAGATGCATGTTTAGGGAGGGCAGGATGTAAAGGAAAAAAATTTAGGCTGCTTACGGGATCCAGTTCGATTAAGAGTCACAAGTTGTAAAAGTGATGCATTAAACAAAACATTCTCCTTAAAATGTAACTCATGGAATCATCAGTGATATTTGAGTAAATAACAGGAAATGGAAGCAATAATGTTAAATTTAAGTAGAAGAGGACCCGTAGAAAAAAATAAAATGGAATGTTAACAAATGTAACTAGTTACATGACCACCATATAAATTCAGTGTAATGATTTATGATGATAAAAAACACTGGAACTACAGGCAGAAATTTTAGCTTACTGGTTTCATGAATAACCCTGAATTTTTGTTTTTCTTTTGTTTTTTTTTTTTCAGCAAATATCCAATGTCCCAGGTCAGCAGCAGTGTATTTAAAAAGCATACTAATCTCCTTACTAAGGTGAGACTCAAATGTGCTTCCAACCCTCGGCTTAGAGGCTGGTGCCCCAGGGCCAATTCAGCACAAGTGTGCCCAACTAGTTCTAATTTGCTGCAATCACTTAGCAAGAGAAAAGTGTCTATTGCAAAAGGGATATAGTCACTGGATTGGTCTGCTCTTTAAAAAGCTATTTAGAGTTTGAAGTGCAAGCTGCTTGCTGAACAAAAATCCTCAGACACAATCAGCCACAGAATTTCAACCAGACCTCAAGTATTTCACAAAGAATGATGTATCATTTGTCCAAAGAGAATGAAACACCTGTTTCTAAGAGTGATTTAAGTCAATAAGGAATAAACTCAATCTTTGTTATGAATGCTTTCTGGTGTCTGAATGATTATTGCCCTTTCAGAGGGCAAAGTGCACAAAAGATTCTGTGACCTTGTGACTTGACAGTCAAATAACTACCATTATGCTCAGTCAATGTAAATAAGCATGGCTGACAATGTGCTAATTGGCTGCCTCTGGTCAGCCAAGTGTACTTTTGACCTTAATGAGAACCTAATCAATTAATACTTAAGGCAATAAAGACCTCTTGCTGATTAAGTAAGACAGAAATCATCTTTTTTCAACAGGATTAGAGCTGCAAAATGGCAAACTTTTAATATACGATAATCCTCTCTTCTCAGGACCCCTCTCATTTAGCTAATAGGGTGAGATTGAATTCTGAAATGTGAAATCTTTGATTCAATGATTTATGTGTAATAGCCTTCTTACAAAACAAACATACTGTAATTCAGATATTAAAACCCTAACTTCTGGTATGCATCTAAATTATACATTAATCAACTGACCATGGTCACAGAGTAGAAAAAACACACATATTTTCCTAAAAAATGAAAGAGTCTGTATTAAGATTCTAGAGAAAACAATGAAACGTTATAGAATTGTTTTACTCAATTTGGGACTTTTCTGGGAACTTCGAAGATGATAGTAGCTAGCATTTCAGGTACGTAGAGTATCCTTTTCAATTAAAAAGAAAAACATTACTATTGGCTTTCATGAAGATATGGAAATGCTTCTATAAGAAAAATTTCTTTACAACAGAAATTGTCACTTTGAAGTCACAAAGTGGAGTCTTCTGTAACCTGATGGCTCTAAGGCAGCATCTCCTTAAATGCTCTCTACTCTAGATAAACAGTTTCTCTGCTGAAATGAGGCTGTAATTTGTAAGAGCCTCCAGAATTACTTTCTGTTTACAATGTATAATATCCGAGTTGGCAAAGGAATGCATTTATCATTTTCGGTTAAAAATGTATCATTTGGACACAATGACTAAAAATTTACAATTCCTCTCCTTTAACATCATTCTCCTCTGAGAATCAGCTTTCCTGTTTAAAGCTTTGCAGCTCTTTTGGCTCAGATGATACATTTGAAAATGTATGTAATTTATATAGGAGAGGGGATACAGTTCCCTTAAAAATGGTGAAAAAGTAACAGCTGTGTATCTGCAATAACTTGAGGCTTTTAATACAGATAAATATGCAAATATGTCATACTATTTTTAATGCACCATTTTACACAGTGTAGTGACTGAAAACAGCAAACATTCTGTGTATTTAGATTCATAATGAGAAATATGCACCATTCAAAACTAGAGTTATTGTCATGTTGTACCAAGTAATAAAAAAAAATGGGTTTGGATGGTAAATAAAACAGTGCTAAGGCATCACCAGAACACTGACAAAGTCCAGGATGATAGATGTGTAGACCTACTACCATGTCCTCAGTATTTTTGGAAAAACTACAAAGCACACTCATATTCCTCTACCGATGAGAAACCACAGAGATTAGCTAGTTGCATTTCTCAAATAATATGAACTGGTTGGTATCTAGTTGTATTTACCAACTAACAAGGCAATTTCACCTAGACTCTGGGTTTTGAAGACAAGTCTCATTAAGTTTCAAAAATTTAGATTAGTAATTTAGGTCGTTAAATCAAATTATGTATTTTGTACAGAATAATATGAGAAATCCATCCCAGAGTGTCAGTGAAATCCCACAGGCTCATTTTGACTTACTGGACTAAGCTTTCTCCCACTCTTACCCACAATGACTTTCCCTCCACATTTATTATGAAAAATGTCCAACAGAGAAAAGTAGAGTCATAAAGTGAATATCTATGCCTACCACTGTTAATGTTTTACGACACTTGCTGTGTCATATATCTTTCCATCTTACCACCAATTTTTTTCTTTTAGATTTTGACTGCTTTTTTTTTTTTAAATATACCTCATTTCGGGGAGGCAGTTTAAAAATTGTGTAAGTTTAGGGAGTTCCCACATAGCCTTCAAGCCCTTTTCCTTTGTTTTTGTTATTAACATTGTGGATTAGTGTAGTATACTTGTTACAACTGATGAACCAATAATGATATATTATTATTGACTGAAGTCTATAGTTTACATTAGAGTTTACCCTTGCTGCACCTTCTGTAGGTTTTGACAAGTGTATAATGACTGAGCCACCATTACAGTATCTTACACAATAGTTTCACTGACCTAGAAATCCCCTGTGCTTCACCTCCATCTCATATTCATGCCTTCCCTGAGGGGGAAGGGTTAATGTTATTTTTGAAGAATGCCCCAGAGACGAAGTGTACTTCTCATTCTATCACATGATGGACTGCATGCAGTGAACACAGCTTAGCAAAGGTGATGTTCCTTGATTATTTGAGTGAGGTAGTGTTTGTCAGATTTATTCATTGTAGAGTTACTCTTCACCCTGTCCCACTATTTTTTGGAAGGGTGTCACTAAGACCAGTATATACTTGAAGGTAGGGAATTATTTATAGCAGTATGGGCTCATGTATATTTATTTTATACTTGGGATTTTGTTGCTATAATTTGTCCAGATTTGGCCACTGGGGGCTTGTTTCTGATGGTTCCTTTGTCTACTTATTAGGTCCCCATCCTTTTGTTTTTTGAATACTTCCTTGCTTTCTGAGAATATTAGACACTCCAGGGTCACCTTGGATCCTCCTGCCTTAGCCAGAGATTCAGTTATTTCTTCATGGAATCCTGATTATTTTTATTGGAGAATGACATTTAAAAACTAAGATCTAGGTGCCATGTCATCACTTTCACTGGGATGTTACCACAATGACTTTTTTTTTTTTTTAAGATTTTATTATTTATTTGACAGACAGATCACAGGTAGCCAGAGAGGCAGGCAGAGAGAGAGAGGGGGACGCAGGATCCCTGCTGAGCAGAGAGCCCAATGCAGGGCTTGATCCTAGGACCCTGAGATCATGACCTGGACCAAAGGCAGAGGCTTTAACCCATTGAGCCACCCAGGCGCCCCAATGATTTTTTTTTTTAACTAAGAATACAATATGAGGAGACGCAGTTGAAAATTCAACTCTCCTTAAATTTAAGTACCTGAGAAAGTAAAGGAAGAAAACTACCATTAGTTGTTCCAGTTTATCTAATGTCTTAGAAAAAAACCATACTACCTTCAATAATATTTTTATTTATGATTTTTCTCAGCCCTATTTAGACCTTTATGAAAACTGATTTATTTTTAAAAAATGACAGAAACATCAGGAGTAGTTATAAATACTCATGTATCTCTTCAGTTTTATGCTGTCTGGGCAAGACATATGAAATGTCTTTGTGTGGTATGGTTGTAGCTGCTTTGGCTTTTAGCTAAAATATGGTCCCTTGGTATTTCTCTGTACTTCTCTCCCCCTATACTTATGAATACCTTTCCTCAGTCTTTACATGCATAAGGTAACCAAAATGAATTCATTCACTAGTCACACCTGACATTTGGGAGTGATAGTGAAGGTTCCTATATACACTTACAAAGGTAAAGAAAAGCATAGTACAATTATAGTTGTACAGATAGCCCTAACAGCACCAAAGTGATAGATTAGCAAAATGGTCTTACATTTAGTGAAAAGAAAACTGTCCAGGGAATCAAAAAAATGTAAGATATTCCTTATGTATATGTGTGGGTGTATTTAACATGCTTCTGTTTAGAAGAAAAAACACCCAAAGTTGTAGAAATACAGAGCAAGGAAAATTCCCTGTAATCCCAATACTCACAGATCACCACTTCTAATCTTTCAGACCATTCCATTGCCCTCTTTTTATTTATATTCACCCATATTGGGTAATATTCTAAGACATTGTAAATATAAACAAATATATATGTAACTTTACATGAATGGGACCATATGATATATGCTGTTTTACTATAAGCTTTATTTATTGGTTAAGAATGGAGATCTGTCCTTATCAATAAATGGGGATATATACATATATCAGCCATTTTAATTCTGTATAAAATGACAAGGTACTATTATGCAATGATTTTTTTCTTTTTCTTTCTTTTTTTTTTTTTAAGATTTTATTTAGTTGAGGGAGAGAGAGGAATGAGAGAGAGTAAGTATGAGCAGAGGGAGGGACAGAGAGAGAGTGAGAGAGATGCAGACTCCCTGCTGAGTGGAGAGCCCAGTGAGGGCTCCGACTAAGCCCCAGGACCACAGGATCATGACCTGAGCCAAAGCTGGATGCTTAACTGACTGAGCCACCCAGGTGACCCTCTATGACTTATTTTTTAACTTTCATACTGCCAGATATTTAAATTGCATACAAATGTATTGTTAAAAAAATGATATAGAGACCAAATGTCCTTATTGGTCTCTGTCAGATTATCACCTTAGGATAAACTCCTATGAGTAGGATCAAAGAGCAAAAGAATATGGATATTTTAGGGTCACCTGGGTGGCTCAGTGGGTTAAAGCCTCTGCCTTTGGCTCAGGTCATGATCTCAGGGTCCTGGGATCAAGCCCCACATGGTGCTCTCTGCTCAGCAGGGAGCCTGCTTCCCTTCCTCTCTGCCTGCCTCTCTGCCTACTTGTGACCCCTCTCTCTCTCTGTCAAATAAATAAATAAAATCTTTTAAAAAAAGAATATGGATATTTTAATCATGGATAAATATTGCTAAACTCTCCTTTGGAAAGATTGATCAATGCACACTCTCATCAGCAGACTACTCTCTTAAACGATCTTCTTGTTATCTCTGTTCCAGAGTGAAAACACCCTATGCTTAAGTAAGGATTTCTTACTTGTCCTGCATGAGAAGTCTTTCCTCAGCTCTGGAACCTCCTCACTCATGATCTCGGTGAGTATCCATCTTCCCATTCCTTCATTCTCTTCTTTCAGAGCACGAATGGATACCTCTTTCTTTCATGTTTTTTAACCTGTTTCATATGATCCATGACTGAGTGGAAAATGAAACACTTTTCCCTGGGAATTCAAACACATGGGTTTTCCCTCAAATAAATCTGGAGCTGAAAATGATTGGTGTGGTCCTGGAAATACTAAGCAGATTACTTTTATCTTTTCTTGGTGGGCTGCATTCTGGAAAATCACATTAGCTCTATGTTCTGGTTTACTCATTCTCTGTTTGAATTGTGTCTAATCTGCTTGATCCATTCCCAGAATTTTTAATTTTAATAATCATAATTTCTGTGTCTTAAATGTTCAATTTTTAAAAGAAAATCTGCTTACTTTTATAGTCTCGTGTTTTTTCAAATACCTCATACTGTATATCTATAATTGAACATAGAAAGTTCCTAGGGTTCTAATGCTGTTATTTTCTTTTTTCCCTCTCTTTTTAAAAAAATTTATTTTTCTTTTTTAAATTTAAATTCAATTAATTAACATATAATATATTATTTGTTTTAGAGGTACAGGTCTGTGATTGATTGGTCTTATATAATACCCAGTGCTCATTACAACACATGTCCTCTCTAATGTCATTCACCTAGTTACCCCATCCCTCCTCCCTCCTTTCCTCCAGCAACCCTCAGTTTGTTTCCTATGACTAAGAGTCTCTTATGGTTTGTCTCTCTCTCTGGTTTCATCTTGCTTCTTTTTTTTCCTCTCTTCCCCTATAATTCCCTGCCTTGTTTCTTAAATTCCACATATCAGTGAAATCATATGATAACTGTCTTTCCCTGATTGACTTATTTTGGTTAGCATAATACCTTCTAGTTCTATCCACATCGTTGCAAATATCAGATTTCATTCTTTTTGATGGCTGTGTAATATTCCATTCTGCATATACATAGATACATATATACATACATCACATCTTCTTTATCCATTCATCTGTCAATGGACATCTCAATTCTTTCCATAGTTTGACTATTGTGGACATTGTTGCTATAAACACTGGGGTGTATGTGCTCTTAATATCACTATGTTTGTATCCTTTGGATAAATACTGAGTAAAGCAACTGGTGGATCATAGGGTAGCTCTATATTCAACTTTTTGAGGAAACTCCACACTGTTTTCCACAGTGGCTGCACCAGATTACATTCCTGCCAACAGTGAAGGAGTGTTCCCCTTTCTCTGCATCTGTCAGCATCTGTCATTTCCTGACTTGTTAATTTTAGCCATTCTGACTGATGTGAGTGGTATCTCATTGTGGTTTTGATTTGTATTTCCCTGATGCCGGGTGACGTTGAGCACTTTTTCATGTGTCTGTTGGCCATGTAGATGTCTTCTTTGGAGAAATGTCTGTTCATGTCTTCTGTCCACTTGATTGGATTATTTGTTCTTGGGTGTTGAGTTTGATGAGTTCTTTATAGATTTTGGATACTAGCCCGTGATCTGATATATAATTTGCAAATATCTTTTCCCATTCTGTTAGTTGTCTTTTGGTTTTGTCAACTACTTCCTTTGCTGTGCAAAAGCTTTTTATCTTGTTGAGATCCCAATAGTTCATTTTTGCCTTTGTTTCCCTTGCCTTTGGAGACATGTCTAGCAAGAAGTTGCTGCAGCTGAGGTTGAAGAGGTTGCTGCCTGTGCTCCTCAAGGATTTTGATGGATTCCTGTCTCATGCTGAGGTCTTTCAACCATTTTGAGTCTATTTTTGTGTATATTGTAAGGAAATGGTCCAGCTTCATCCTTCTGCATGCGCTGTCCAATATTCCCAACACCATTTGTTGAAAGAGACTACATTTTCCACTGGATATTCTTCCCTGCTTTGTCAAAGATTAGTTGCTACATTTTTGGATTTATTTTTTGTTTGTTCATTTATTGTCCTAATAACTCTGATGACTCTTTGCAGTGGTTTATTTCTTGATGTAGTCTGTTATTTTGGATGATGGACTCATGTTTGGCTTGACTTTATTTGTAGAGTTCCCATAAAGCCTGGGATCAGTGTGCATTTTTTCAGAGGAATTTGAGTTTAGTTCTTCCAGTTGCTCCACACTACCAATTTACTAATCCAGGACTACCTAAAGTTAACTTAGGGTTTCTAGGAACACACTGATCATACAGTTTCAACACTAAATTTGTTTGAGGAAAAATCTATGCGTTTGTATTTCCAGGGGAATATGTTTTGTTTTCTCCTCAGAGGCTAAGTCAAGATAGACAATTCTTTGTTGTCTCCTTTTGTTGGTGAGCATATTTTTTTAGTTCATCCTTTTCATGGAGATTATAGTCCTTTGAGAGTGTTGGTTTATAGATAGCCTCAGTTTTTTTTTTCTTTAAACATTTATTTATTTGAGAGAGAGAGCGCGCGAGAGAAAATGCCCTCAGTGGGGAGGGGCAGAAGGAGAGAGAGTCTCCAGCAGACTCAACACTGAGCTTGAAGCCTGATGTGGCACTTGATCTCTGGTGCTCCCAGATAGGCCTCAGTTTTTACTCTCTATATAGTTCCAAAGCACTGTCTTCTGTCCCTAAATGGCCAAACACAAGTGTTTTGGCCACTATAATTAGCAAATAAGTCCCACTGTTTTGGCTTCAGTTAATCAATTTCCTTTCTAGTTGTAAACCTAGAGGTTTCTTTACTTTCTTATGAGCTCTGTCACACAATGTAAAGGATATTTTTCTTTCTTTCTTTTTTAATATGGCATATCTCATTTAAAAAAATGGGGATTTTTTTCAGACTACCTATGGTTGCAAGAAATTTAGGATGTATAGTTAAGTGTGGATTTCAGATACACAAGGAATACTTTGTTAGTCTAAGTTTATCCCAAACATTGTAAGGACCACACCTATACTAAAAGATTATTCATTGTTAATCTGACATTTAAATTTGATTGGACATTCCGTATTTTTATTTGCTGTATCTGACAACTCTAGAATCTAATCCATGATCTTGCTGGAAATGGAAGTTTGGGTTATGTTTTAAGTACATTAAATTAAATTTGAGAGAATTAAACATGGGAGACATATATACATATACATTTGAGAATATGATTTTCTTAAATGTATCAATTTGGCTGATACATACAGTTTTAACCTGAAAATTCTAAAAACAATATTCCATTGTCTTTACATCTGTAATTTGAAAACCCTGAAATCCCTAAGCAGTCTCATTTCCCTGCACTTTTTAAGTGATCTTCTTTCTAAATGTTTTTTTTAATCCCTGAGGTTTAAAATATATATCTTGATATTGGCGATTCTTAAAAGTATTTTCTAAAGCAAACTGAATATTTTTGATCTATAGAGAGGATTTTTCTTCTTTCGGAGACTATTTTTTTGAATTTTTGTGGGTTTTATTTATTCTGTACCCTACCCCCTTACCCCTGCCAGCATATAATAACCATATGTTAGCTTTCCATTTTTCTTCACATCTACTTTGGTATTTTTAAGTGCTTAACTCTTCATGACTTCTTATTTTTGTGTGACTTTTCACAACCCTGTCCTCAATCCTGTCTGGGTTTTCTACATTACTGAGTCTCTTCTTTTCTGTTTTTAATACATTACACTTTTTGTTTCTTGTGGTGTTATTTTCCTCTCAATTTCTTTCTTTTGTTCCAACAGCTTCTTTTTCACTGATTCCATATATTATTCCTGTATTATCCCATATTGGATCTATTGTTTCATAAAATTCAATTTTCTTGATTGTGCAAAATAGTTGCAAAATTTTGATACCATTTTTGAAATGCATTTTCTTCCAAAGTACTCCCTCTCTCTGAATTTTATACGTTCTATTTTGTTGCTTCCTTTTTTTCTCATTTTAGTGGGAACAGAATTTATTTGATAGCTCTCGTTTCTAAAGAGGGTCCTTCAATTCAAGCCTACCTTATTCCAAAATAGTATGGGTGTAGTCCCATTGTTTTTCCTTTCTTGAATGCCCAAGCACTCAGTTAGTTTTCTATTCAAACATATATAGTGGACATATGCCAATGGTCAGTATTATTTGTTTTGTGTCTCAGATATTCGAGGGGCTGGGAAAAAGAGTGAGGAAATCCTGTTTTTGACAGCACTTCATTCAGCCTCCTCATACATCAGAATTCAGAGGTGGGTAAGTACTCTGTGCTTCACCTTGTGATTCTGTTAGCATAACCCAGATACTTTCCTGTGTGGTTCATATGGTTTGACCACACATTTTTTTTTCCCCTAGCTTCCCTGACTTTGTTGGCTGCTGCTTGCAATTCATGATGAAGCACATTTATCCACAGAAATTATTCCCCTTTTCTCTCTTCTTTCCTCCTGGACCCAGAAGAGAAATGACCAAGCTCAGTTAGGGTTAGGGTTAGGGTTAATTTTTGTTAATTTTTGGTGAGTTCCACAGAAAAAAAATTTGTGCAACTTCCCCTAGGTTGCCTGCCATTTTTCCTCTAATTGCCCATTTAAAACACACAGGCACATGTGGTGCACGTGCACACACTCACATGTTTCTTGGGAAAGTCATTTGACCTCTTTAGTCTCAACTTGTAAAAATGAGGGGATAGTTAAATGACTAACAGGGTCCTGTTCATTTCCACGATTACATGAATAGAGTATGTTCACTATGAAGTCAACATATAAACAAAGAGCTGAATAACAAATTGGTGCACTCTTACCTTGCCTAGTCCATAAGCAAAAATTAATTTACCCCATAGGCAGTATTCCTATTTAAGACTTCAAGTTTCCTTGCCTCAAAATTGGCCTTAGATACGTACACAGACTGTTCATTTGCAGTAACAGGAGGAAGGCAGATAGAATATTGAGTGTGGAGCGGGAGGTTGTAGAAATTTTGCTCTGATTGCCTCCATTATCTCAGAGAATTAAGGTCATCATCAGGGAATCAAGAGGTAGGAGGAGTTGTTGGAGGTCTGGTGATGAGAGGAGACACTGTGAACTAGTTATCGAGGAGTGTTGGGGAGTGAATGGATTAGAGAATATAGTAAGATTCTGCGTTAGCACAAAGGGCTCAGTTGGGGTACATGCTCACGGATTTAAAGTAGACAGTCAGTATAACAGTGTTTTTTCTTAGCCATGTTTAGGCGCCCAGGTGCAGGTAAAGAGTGTGCAGTCAACAGGATTTCACTGGGGTTGGGTTTATATCAGGTGAGTGTAATGGAGGGAAGTGGAGAGAAAGGAGCAAAGAAGATGAGGGTGAATGCATGGCGTGATCATAATGATGGGCCATTACATCTACCCAGGGAAACAAAGATAGGAAGGACAACGGGGAGCTAAGAAGGGAGGACAAAGGACTAAGAAGCATTAAGAGATGGTAGGTTTAATGATTATAGGTCCTAGTGGAATCAAAGAACTACAGGAAATAAACTAGACAGGTAGGAGGTGGCAAACAAAGAGTAAGTTGCTGGAAACAAGAAAATGGAGGGCTTGCTCTTATTAGTAAAATAATCCTCAGTGTATGACTATGAGGCTTGGTGTCTGTGGATGAAGAGTAGGTATTGAAAGGACTACCTTGACTATTTTGAAAGGTTATTGTAATCACCAAGAGCTGACAGAGAAGCTGAAGTATATACATATAAGAAATGAGGGGAAATAATCTGAGGATATGTAGATGACTGAAATAAGAATTTCTACGGTATTTTTCCTCTGTGGATTTGCAGAGATGAAAAATATTGTCAGGTCCAGTGTTGAGCCAGTGTGGAAGAGCATGGCACAATATTTTCCTAGTCAGTCTGGCAATATTTATCTGTATTCTCATACATTCACTCAGCAATTTCATTATGGGGAATTTGTCCTACATAAATTGTTGCAGAAGAATACAAAGACTTTTGTACAAGAATGTTCAACTGAAAAAATTTTTACAATAGCAAATAACTTGTAAATAACCTAAGTGTCCATAAATAATTGGTACAATAAATTATCATAAACTCACCAATGAACAATAACCATGAAAAAGAATGAAGAGGGTGGTACATGTACAGACATGAAACCATGACCATGGTACCTCATTAAGTGGCAGGTGCAGGGGAAGGTATAAAATGGTATGCACAAAATAAGTCCTTTTTGTTGTTGAAAGCAATTAAAAATTTTTTGGATTTTATAAACTTGTACGGGTTCTAAAATAAAAAGTAGAGTTATTATAATACAAAATCAAGAAATAGTATTAGACTTCATCAGGGTTCCATGGAATACTCCAAAGACTTAAGAACTTGAGTTGGAGAATTAAGACAGTAGCAATTCGAAGTTCATCTCCAGCTGAACACGAGCTGCCCTTAAAGACAGGCACAGAGGACTCATAGCCAATCTAAATTTATAGTAAGAACAGGAGATTAGTAGTTAACTATTAATTTCTTTCCTAACATGCACCTTTTTTCCTTCCTAATATTATTCTGAATGTCCAAACTCTGACATTTGGATAATATTGACTCCATTCATGGATTTAAGCCAAATTTAGTAATGGGCATGCAACACAGGCTTAAGCCAATAAACACTTTGCATTTTTATGGTCTTATCAACTGAAGTAGGATTAAGCATATGATCTAAACTGGATCAATGCAAATAATCCAGTATTTTTGCTGTGAGAATTGAGATATGGATTCCCTCATATCTATTTGTGCCCAGTGTGTGGAAATAGAAAGCTTGAACTGCAAAGGAATAAGGAGAGAAACTGGAACTGGTAGGAGGTCATATCACAATGGAGTAAACCCATAGGAAGTAGAGCTGAGAAATGGAACCTGATGGTATCGTGTGAATACCAGAGCAGACTACATCTGAAGTAAGAGCTACTCAATTTCTGTATCATGAAATCAAAATATTCGTAACAGATACCAAGGAAAATGTAGATCTGAAGTTGGGCTCTATTTCTATCTCTGGTATCTGGGATACAACCTGTTGCAAACAATGTCAGTACTCTGCCCAGAAGCCCTTTTACTTTCTATTTCTATGCACTCATGTCCCTCTGGTATGACGGCCACATCTTCCTGGGCCATTGGAATCATTTGGCCCACAAGTAACAGACAGCCTGGGAGTTTCCACTGACTTTCTAGTTCAGGGGTCAGGAAGTCCAGTTCCCTTGCCTGGGTTGGGACAACCCTATGGCATGATGTGTATTCCAGTGTCTGCATGCTGGATATCTGCCTGAGTCTGCCCCATGTCAGGCTTCCTTTGTTTCTTGTCCTGCCCAGTTCTCCCAAATCACTTGCACGCAGATCTTCATTCAGGGTCTGATTCTAAGACAGTGCCCTCTCAATGGGTGTGCAAGGGTCAATTGTTGGCAGAAGAGGTCCAAATATGAGAACTAGGAGATGAGAAGTTTCTCTTTTGCCCAATTTGCACTGGCTCCAGAGAGAGCCATCTGCAGGGCAATTTCACAGACACTTCAATCACAGACGTAGTTTTGAGTGTGTATGTTCACCAGGATACATAATGTTTTAAAACTTCAAATTCATACAAACCTAGAATTCCAGCTCTTAGCTTTTAGAATGGAGAATTATTTTTCAAATATTTGAATTCCTTATACTGAGGTATCTGCTTACAACATTATTCTTTCCTACAGTGTGCTGTATCTGCTGTCCGGGCTGTAGGAAAATATACTGCTGTCACAGGATACTCAGCTTAGAAACTACTGATGGTTCCTTCAAAGTCTAATTTGTGGTATGAATACTTTCTTAGTTAAAAAAGAAACAACCAAAAAAACACTGTGACTAATAGCATACTGAAATATCACCACTACATATGCTTATTTTAATGTGTGATTAGAGGGTCTCAAAGAACTAAGTGCTTTCTAATCTACTATTTATATAGAACCACACAGATTTCTGGCTTTAAGTTTTATGTTCTTAGTCTCATTATGTGTGTGTGTGTGTGTGTGTATGTGTGTGTATATGCATATGTATATATACACATACATATATATATGTGTATGAAATGTCACTTATCTGATATTAAGTCAGCATTTTAGTATTCATGGAGAAATAATCATTTCATTTTTTTTTAAGATTTTTTTTTAAATTTATTTGACAGAGAGACATCACAAGTAGGCAGAGAGGCAGGCAGAGAGAGAGAGCAGGAAGCAGGCTCCCTGCTGAGCAGAGAGCTCGATGCGGGACTCGATCCCACGACCCTGAGATCATGACCTGAGCCGAAGGCAGCGGCTTAACCCACTGAGCCACCCAGGCACCCAATAATCATTTCATTTTATAAAGTTGATTTATAGGTCAAGATAAGTGGACAAGAAGTCAGAGGTTTCACACTGGATTTTGGTGACATTTTTCAAGCAGGGATAATTTGGGGTAGTTAAAAACCAGTAATTATAGGCCATGTAATCTCTTAAAGGAATTTGCCTTATTATAATCATATGTTAGGAAACCTTGAGTTTTGTTGATATTCGGGTATCTATGATTCTTATGTATTCTAAGGGTTATCTTCCCTGGATTTTGATGTCCTTTCTGTAGACCATCACTACTTATTAGCTGGTATATTTTGATGAGTTTAGATAAATAACCAGTAGTTAAGAATTGTTGCTTTAATTAAAAAACATAAATTTAAATATAATTAAAATATAATTAAAAAATATAATCTGGAAGTCATTTAGTTACTAAGTAACTTCCTGACCCGGATTCTTACGTACTGCTTTCTGTGACACAGTTCATGTATTCTGATAAACTCCATCTGTAGTTCATAGTGGACAAAACTGATGGGTAGGCAATAAGTGGCTTACACAAATTGTATCATCTGGTGAGTTGTTGAGGACACTGGACCTGAGAATTCTGAAATTAATGGTTAAGGGGCTAAGAAAGTCTTATGGAGATTTAAATGAAATTCTATTTATAAGTAAGTGTAAGTATGTTTTACTCACCTCTGAATTTCACTACTAGAGATCATTCTTCCAATTAAAAAAATTGAATTAGGCAAATTTTGGATTTAGGGCTCATAATGAATAATAAGAGAAAGCACAACTATGACATGGGCCTTTGGGGTTAGTCCTGAATTAAAATCTAGGGTTTTTTTCCTACTTTTAAGCTGTGTGCGCTGGGACTACCTACATAACAGCCTCCTAAGTCTTATTTTGATGTTGTTTTATTTATTTTTTTAAAGATTTATTTATTTATTTATTGGGAGAAAGAGAGAACAAACTGAATCATGATGAGGAGCAGAGGTTGAGGGAGAGAGAATGCTCAAGCAGACTTGCCACTGAGCCCAGAGCCCAATGCGGGGCTCAGTGCCAGGACCCCAAGATCATGAGCTGAGCCGAAATCAAGATTTGGATGCTTAAAAGACTGAACCCACCAGTTATCCCTATTTTGGTGTTATTTTTAAAATGGGAATTAAAATATCTCTTGTGGAGGCTGATTGTGAGGCCTATGTGAGTTAATGCATGGAAAATACCAGATTTATAATTGGCCCTCAATAAATGATAGCTATCATTGTTGTTAGTAGCAGAAAACTCCCAAGATCAGAAAATTACTTATGGGTTGAAGGCTACTTTCAATCCATAGTGATACTAATCAAACTGGGATGGTTGGTAAGGATTTATGAATTGTTCACATGGCCTTCAACACAGTTGGCTTCTTTGTCATCATCCATAACATTCAAATCAATAGTAATTTTCAGTGCCTGTTATGTATATGGTATTGTTTAGGCACTAAGAGAATTCAAGAGATTATTGTCTCCAAATAGTTTATAAGCAAGTGGGGCAACAGATGAGCCTATGGCACCATGTAAGACAAAATGTGATAAGAGTTTCAGGATTTTAAAGAAAGGGCAGATTCCTGTTTTAAGAGTGACAGAGGAGGAAAATGGAGGAAAATTGCAACCACTACCATCTTTTATTATAACATTAATACATATGAGAAAGGGAAATCTTTGGTCATGTAGCTAACAAATGGCAAAGGCAGCACTCAAACCCTATCCACCCAATCCCCACACTGATGCTTTCAAATTCTATGCTAACCACCTTGTACTGTCTTAGACGCTGCAGTTTTCCTATTGTACACCACGACCGATACCGGTTTTCTTGGGGTGGAATGGATACACTCAGTCGTCGTTTGGATGCTGGGGTTTTTCTATACAATCCCACTTTGATGATAATCCTAACTGAGATTTTCTCCATTTCTTGACTGGAAAAGCCAGCAAAGAAAGAGTGACCATACGCAGTAAATGAAATCCTGCTGTCAGGAGTGTGTGGCAAGACTGACTTCCGGCTTAAAAAATCATTTCATTGGGATGCCTGGGTGGCTCAGTTGGTTAAGAGGCTGCCTTCGGCTCAGGTCATGATCCCAGCCTCCTGGGATCGAGTCCCACATCGGGCTCCTTGCTCGGCAGGGAGCCTGCTTCTCCCTCTGCCTCTGCCTGCCATTCTGTCTGCCTGTGCTCGCTCTCTCTCCCTCTCTCTCTCTGACAAATAAATAAAATCTTAAAAAAAAAAAATCATTTCATTGTCAGTAGCTGCCTCTCCTCACTACTGGACAACACTTTATTAAGACATTTCAATAATTAGCTATGCAAATGAGACACCACCTTTAGCAGCAGATATTATTGAAAACTGAACCATTTGGGGAACATATTCCCAGATCTGCAACTCAGTAATGAGTTGCAGTAAGTTTGGACAAACTTACTCATATTTCTGTGGCTCACTTTATCTCCTTGGGTATTTGGGAACAGATAATGTTGCCTATCCAGTTCTGTCATTTAATTCCTTTCCATCTTGCATCATTAGTTACATAATAATTTTATTTGACTTACCAGTGTATAAGCTACTTCAATACAGCAGTTAGAGTAGTATCTTGCACATGACCAATAATTATTGGATGAATGATTCATAAAACCGAAACATTTCTAGTGAATGTTTGATGCTCAAAAACAAAACAAAACTGTAAGCAGTACTGGATTATAATTCAGCACAGTGAAGGAAGCTTTAAAGAGTAAACACTTTTTAGCTTTAAGCTCCTTGAAGGCAGAAGCTATAAACAAATGTCAAATATTTTTATGTTCAGATAACATAAAACAAATGGGATTTAACAAATGATGCTTAATTAATGATTTTTGAATCAATATAAAATGAGAACGATGCACAGTGCAATCAACATTTTTTTTAAAATTCCAAACTATCTGCTTTCTATGGCATTTTGCCCCCTTTCCATTTTTCCCTCCCCTCTGGGAACTAGAAGAACCCCTGGAATGACCTCTTTAAATGCTAAGCTTTCTCTATTGCACTTCAGTGTGAAATCTTTTTCTCCTTCTGAAAGCTGGAGGGAGCTTCTTGGATGATTGATTGGTGAGGTGTCCCCTGGACACACTGGTGCAAACACCATGCAACCACTGATTGATGTGCTCGCTCTTTCACGAACACATTCATTTTCTCTTCTCTAACTCACACAATTTATTCATCCCATGATGCATTTATGCATCCATTATCACTGTCTTTCAATTTTTAAGCAGGTGAAGAGATGAAAAGCTAACACTTATAAGGTTATAAGGCTTATAAAGCAGGCTTGTCTTAAGTAAAATATCTATCTTCCCATATATCTAGAAGAATATTTTCTGAAGGATTTCTTTCAGTCTGATCAGCTACAAATTTAGAACAACTTTGGGAAGGAGGGGTGAAGTTCTCAGCGTCTGCTACATACTTGGGTTGAGTTGGCTATTAACACCAGGGCTAAAAGAGGGATCAGAAGATCAAAATTCCAATTGGGGGCCTATCGTTGCTTGTGAGTTTGGGAACGTCAATTATACTTCTTGGAGTTGAGCCTCCTTATCTATACAATGTGAAGAATGAACTAGAGCTTGGAGCTTTGAAGGCTTCTTCTAGTTACAGTGTGCAATGATTCTGTAACCGCCACTGACAGGTAGTGACATCATGAAGAAATCTGACACTCAGGAGAAATTTAAACCATAGTCATTACACTTTCTGGGTGAGGCTAATCATGGTACATACTGTTAATGTGATTTAAATATGAACAACATGCCTGCTCTGGAGAAATATGAACAATTTATAAAAGAATCCATCATACAACTCAAGATTGTATAAAACCAGAAAAAATTCCCCAATCCACACATAGTTTAGGAGCACACAGTAATCTTGTAAACATTTCTGGGTAACTGTTTTTATCCTGGGGTAAAGAAGAGGGATTATGAGGGAAAGCAGAAATTTAGTTTAAAAATTGGTTAGCCTTTGGATTTACAAAAGAGAGAAAGCCTTATCTGTACAAGATAAGGTTGCTTTTATTTTCCAAGAAGACTTATTTCCATATGGCTTATCACTTCAGTGAACTGCAAAACAGTCCTTTCAAATCAACCAAATCAATACGTTTTAACTTTCATGAAATTAAGCATTTTGAAATGTCTTAACCCAAGAGTCTCCCACAACAACTTAATTTACAGTGTTATCTCTAAGAAATTATAATCACAGAAGATTTAAGGAATATAATGCAGGACATTCTGAAGCAAATACTGAAAGCATCTGAGAGAGAAGTTTCATTAGCAGGTCAAACCACAGTGGTGAACTTTTATTCATTCATTAATTCAGATGATACTGGTTGAGCAGTTAATTGTCAGGTGCAATCTTTTGTTTATTTTGTTCATCTATATATCCTTTCCAAAGATGACATGTAGATGGTAATTTGTACTTTGTGATACCAGCTACCACTACCCAACCTGTTTCTCTGTCAGTGTTTCCCTTTTGAATAGTATTTTTCTTCAAAGCTCTGCCTGCCTTTTACTGAGCAATGGGATTACTGCCAGACCGCAGTAAGCAATTTGTTCATCCTTGGAGAGCACATTTGCACTACCCCATGATACAGGCATTTAAACGATTTTATTCGTTCACCTGTGTTGAACATTAAGGGGGTAAATTTTCAGTCCAGGGATTTGGCTTTAAAACTCCAATTGATGTTAATGAGAATTTGTAATGAGCCCCTTCTTCTTAATTAGTGGCACCATACCTGTGACTGTAGGAGGCATGGCTTAGACGTGGGGAGCTTAACGAGGTGATAACAAGGAGAAAATGTTTAAGCCTGGATTTTGGCCTGGTCCATACTTCACTATGCAAACATACTTTAGGAACTGATGCTTTAAAGTAAATTTATTACCTGGCTTTTATGGCTGTGTAGACCTTCCCTAAGAACAATCTGTCTTTTCTATAAAAATACTCTTGTTCCATAGAAAAAGAGTGACACAGAAGAAGCTAAATCAAAGGATGAAAGAATAGGATCAGATTTCCCCTCTTCGTTCATGTAGAGAAAATTTGATGTTGAAACAAACTGTCTCTTGCTGTTTTGTTTGCCTCGATTAAGGAATACCACTGCTTATAAAGCTCTTTCCACACTGAGGGGGAAAATTCTCTTCTTGTAAACTGAAACGCCACATATCATTCAGGATATTACAGGGATGATTTAAGGAAATAAGAATCTGACTTTTATAGCATTGTACCTTGAATATTATCTGATCATTACGGTATGTGGGTAAAAACACAAGTTTTGATCTTGCAAATTCTACCCACTTGAGCTGTTTCTTAGTGCTACAGCACATGACCTAACCCAGGAAGAATAAAATAATCGCAGAATAATAAAATTTTCACTGTACCTAGCAAAGGACATAAAAGTTGGATTATTGATTTTGTTTGAATGATGTGCTGTAATTTCATACGCCAACAGAGTGGAGCACAAAGCCTGGCCTGCCAGCTTGCATTACTGGAATTCACTTTCTCACCACCAAGTAACTTCTACCGAGTCACAAAATAAATCTGGATTTCTCAACTTACTGAAAATGAATCTCTTTAGCCCCAGGTAATTAATAGGAATTTGAGGACTATATATAGATCTGCTTCATTTGGGAGAGGAGGGGAAATACTTGAATGGGGATCTGTAACTATTTCTCTAGCTTGCAATTATCCCCATGCCAAAGATACAGTAACATGCATACAATTTCCAAGTCCTGACTGTATCTCTTTGCCTCCTTGACATATTGTTGTTGGTGCTTTCTGCTGGTTTCACTGTGCGAGTTTAAAAAATAGTAATGGTAAAAGCAAAAAACTGTGCATCAAAAAACTGAAATAAAACCAGGTAGATGTCAAAGTGGCCAGATTTGATCATTGTATGCACCATTTGGCTTTAGCTGTCATACATTCATAGAGCCAAACCTATCTGAGAGTTAAATTGTACTGATTTTTAAGAGGAAAGGTGTGGACGACAGTATAAAATCAATGGTAAATGGTGCATAGGGCCTGCTAACATGTCAGTTTGTCCATGATGCAATCCTTATGTACAAAAAAAATTAGAAATCCATGTGTAACTAAAGGCATATACCATGCAAGTGACAAACTATTTCTGATTTATTTAAATGGCAAGAATTTTGTAACACAGACAATATACACCAATGAAATTAGAATTTCACCCAGTCGGGAGGAGCTATGGATCTAATTCCCAATAATAGTTATATAATTAAAGGACAGGTAGTACTTAAAGCTTTATGCATTATAGTTTTCCTTCTGTACTCTAATAATATCAAATGAAAATATGTCTCAAGTATCAGAGTTAACAATGAATAAAGATGGCAAGCTTACAGAACTAGAGGAAACTGCAGAATTATATTACAAAATTCCAGACCTTTGGGATATTTTGTAATTACTTGGAGAAAAAGTGGTCCATATTAAGAAAAGTCTAATATAAGGCTGAACAAATTAGGATTTTATTGAAAAATGAGATGGCCTATGTATTTTCAGGGACTATAATCCCTCAACTTGTTCCTTGAGAAAGCAGCCTTTTATGAACTATATTCATTCCTGTGGATAAAATTAATCTGCAATTTGGAGAATACTTGGCATATTACAGGGAATTAGATAAAAAAAAAAAAAACTGGTGATGAAAGAAAAAAATTTGAATAGAAGAAAAATATCTAGATTGAAAAAGTTAGATATTTAGATTAGAACAGGTTTAGGAATGAGAGAGTTTTCATGGTCACCTTCCCTTTTGAAAGCATAAATTCCTTTCCTAAAAAAAAAAAAAAAAAAAAAAGAAATCTTAGAAATACTTGAAAAAATGCATGGTATAAATCTTCATTCCTGGGGGTAACAAAGGCATGGATAAATTATTTTATGTAAAAATTCTTTATGGGGGAATGAGTAATTATTAAAACTTTTAAGACCTTCCACAGTCTTTATATTGGTTATTTTTTACTTCTTGTCTCTTTGCAGGACAGATTTATAATCTTGGTATTGCTTAAATAGGGTAGAGAGGAGAAAGTAATATGCTGCTCCAATTTGGGAGTTAAGAACAACTTTAAAAAATAGCATATTAGCTCTGAATTTGGAGCTGATAATGTCCTTTCTGCTATCACTTATGTTTGTGTGATAGGCTAGGGAATGGGGAAAACTGGCACAACATAAAACTAGATTAGGATACGTATAAGCAGAACATGAGGTAATAGGAAGAACAGTCAACCAATGTCTGATAAAATTGTGTAAGATATAATCTACTGGCTTAACATCACCACAAGGCTAGAACAGGACTCCTGGGTCTTGAAACAGAAGGCCAGGCCAAAAAGCAGTTCCATAAAAGGGAAAAGAGGCTTATGGTTAAAACACAAGGCGTCAAATATCCTCACCACAGTGTGAGGTGTTGTGAATATCAGAGAAAGTGACATTTGATAATCATCAAACTAAAAGTCTGGGTTTATTCTTCCACCAAGTTTGTAAGACAGCAGTTCAAATCTATGTGGGAGGCCAATACAATCTCAATGTTTTAAAGGTACAAGTAACACATTATGCAAAAGTTCTTATGTGGCGTTTTATAACTAACAATGATGAATATTGTTTGAATTTCTATTTTCAGAATGAAGTTAGAGGAACGGTGTCTCATGTATTATATATCTTCACCATTCACTAGGCACTTACTATGCATCAGAAGTCGGGAGGGCCTGGAAATACAAAGACAGACAAGCTCCAGGATCCAAGAAACTCAGAATGAGAAAGGAGAAGAGGAAAGAGGAGGAAAGCATTGCCAGAACAAACACAATAAAATATTAGAAGTGTTTTAGCAGAGCCACATGTAAAACCGTGTGAGCATGCAGACAAGGAGGCAATTTTTCACTACAGTTTTTAACTTTGTATATGGCATTTTACATTGAATTTTTAGGTGTATATTCCCATATACCTCCAGTAAGTTAGTGAGTTAGTCACTTTTGATTTGTACTACCAGTAGTTTTCACGAGTTGTATCAAGTAATCTACATAGGTATTCAATTAGTCTTCCTTGAGAAGAAGATTAGAGCTCTAAAACGGGACGGCAGGCTGGGGCAAATGGAAGTTTCTTTTTGAAAAACACAGTCTCTATTTATGCAATTAAATTAAGTCATGATTTTCACACCTCCCAAACTAGATGTACCAGTCTTCTCCTTTGTTCCTCTATTTTTCTGTTCCTCTCTCCCAATGAATCAGTTGTGGACTTTCACCAGTTCTGCCTCAGAAATGCCTCCTTCATCTCCGTATGTCCTCTCCCTCCCCACAGCCACTGCCTCAGTCCAGACTCAAACAATGTTTTCCTGCCTCCCTCCTCTTTGTCAAGTTTCATTTCTAAAAAGCAAGGCTGATCATGTCATTCTCATACATAAAAATTCTCTATTCGCTTTGTTGTCTGCAGGATACAACTCAGACTTCTGAGTGTGGATACAAAATCCTTCATACTTGGGCTCCAATCTACCCTGTCAGCTTGCCACACACACTTGGTACAACCAAGATCTTATACTTATCCTCATTCCCCAGATTCTTTAGTCTCCTTCACAGAAGGTAAAACTGGTCTCTCTTTCTCTCTCTGGAATATCCCTTCTTCTCTGGCAGTTTCTGAGACATCTGGTAGCTTGTCAGCTACCAACTAAAAGCTTTGGGGTTTCCTAGAGCTGGCAAGAGACTCTCTGTCATCAGCACTCCATAGAGCTTCAGTTATTAACTTTGAAACTGCCCTTCCCATTTTGTTCCATAATTTACTAGCTTACATGTCTCCTTCTCCCTATTTCTACCTTAACCTATTGACTCATAACATCTCTAGTTCCAACCCCACACCTTATATAAAGTTTACTACATGAATACGTCCAGAAAATCAAAGCCAATAAAACTTTGGCACTGGTCTCAATTAATAAAGCTAACAATATTACAATCAGTAAATAATGTCGATGGCAAATAGTTACATAACACAATGTGACAGGCACTACTCTAAATGTTTTGCATATATTAGTTCATTTAATCCTCATGCCAATGGTACTAGTATGATCTCCATTTATAGAAGAGGAAATTGAACCACAGAGAAATTAAACAGTTTGCCCAAAGGTGTTTAAGTATCCCCCAATTTCCATGAAAGATATTCACTGGCTTTAAAAGAAACAAACATATAAACATATTAAAAAAAAAAAAAAGGCTTTGTGTTCAAAGTATGTTTTGGAAATCCTGGGTTAAGTAGAGATAAACAAGTTTCTTTAGGACAGGACTCTGAGGAGTCTTTACTCTGCCAACAAGCACTGTGACACTGTAAGTGGATTAAGGGCATATATGACTTGATTCTCTAGACACAGCCTTTTGTTGGCCAAGCATCTCGTGGAACTAGTGATCTAAGAAATACACTTTGAAAAACACTGCTGGAGGATTATAGAAGGTGACACAATAAAATCTGTTATTAATTAATACTTGCATGTCTCTTTCTCTTCCTCTCCTTCCCTGATCCCAAGATAGATCTTAAGTTCTATGGTCCTGCCCAAGGTTAGAGGTGAACAAATAAACTGTCAAAGACAGTAGTTAATTTCCTTTACTGGTGTCAAGTATAGTTCTTAAACTATAGTACATAGCTTTTTATACAATGGCTAGAAAACTTCAGTGACTTTCTGTGTCTAGTTGAGGACTGTACATTACAATTGTATCAACCTTCCATTGAGCTTCTATGTGTTTCTAAAGGCAGCAAGCAGAATGTGTACAAGGTAGAAATAAAGAGGCCAGGCTCTGCTTCGACTAGCTGTGAGGTCTTACTCCGTGCCTCAGTTTCTTTATCTGTATATGAAGGATATTTGAGTAGCAATCTCTCAAGAATCACTTAATTCTAAAAGTCAAACACAAGCATATTGCTCCTCCAAATTCACTGAAGCAGAGAACAGAAATTATTAACTAAATATCTAAGCTACATCAGTGGGAGTCCCCCCCCCATATTATAAAGAAACTTCTGTCGATGAAATTAAATATAAATAGTAGGTCGTGGAAAGCATCATCAGGAGAAGTGACGAACAGGAGGTAAAAGGAATAAAATTTTTACTGCTTCCTTGGTAGAGATAGTTTTTTAGGCTAGAGAAATGGCAGATTCTTATATTCTGGTGTACAGGAACCGTATGAATAAAACATGGCTGTGCAAATGAACTTGCAACCTTATTCCAAAGCACCATTCGGGAATAATACGTTTAATGTCTCATCAACTTCCCCAGAAAAGTGAGAGCAAACCTGTGCACACAGACAAAACAACCATAACAAAAACCAAGGTAGAAATAAATCTGCTATGGGGAACAGATTTGATCGACATTTGAAGGTTTTCAAAACTCCAAGTAATATGCTACTCACTTAAAAAAATTCCCACATTTCTGCTTTCTCCCATCATTCTATGCCTTAAGATTCATCTGTCAACTTTGATGCATCTTTTTAAGTACCCCTCCAAGCCTAAAAATCCAGACCACAGCAGAGCCCTCTTTGCTTTGAAACGAGCTGATCAATCCATAGATCATTTACCTGCAAGGATTATTGGGCGAAGCTAAAGCAGCACATCAACCAGCAGCATCTGAGGGCTGAGGCGGCAGAACGTCAACAACAAATTGTCATTGGCATTCCATTTATGAACCTTCAAACGGCATCAGATCTTTTCCATGGGAAACCAGATCAGGTCAGACTAGAGCTGAATATTTCTTAACAAGCTAACCATCAAAAGAATTTACGTTTCGAATAAAAAGGCTATCATTTGTTGATTTGAATATCAAAGGGATCCACTGCAAACTCCCAGTCTAGAAAAACCTCCCTAAGCTACACTAGACAGGTGTTTAATAATCTATTATTAAGGCACTATTTTAGGTTACTCAGAATTATAAAAAATAGCTGTAACTGTGAAGCTGCAAATGGGACTGCACAAAGAAATGAATGCTATTAACATACTATTAACAATTCAAAAGAATGAGTTGACATACCAATCAAACTTGTTAATTGACTGTCAATGGCCTGTCCCTGAATATACAACATGACTGCATTATAGATTTCAAATGCTGACAGGAAGACAGTTCCATTTGCATTAACTTCATAAACTGATCAACAACCAAACTGCCACATACATTTATAATGGGAAGCTGAATCATTTCAATATTCATGGAGCTCTGTAATTGTAAATTAGGTACTGGCAAACAATACAATACTGTACATACTCTAAAATATCCTAAATTTCATTGACCTACTTTCATTCTGACTTTAAAAGACAGAAAAAAAAGTTTCATCTTGAAGTGATCATTACTTTATTTTATGGTTTGCGCCTTGGGCAACATTTGTTTGCAACCCAATTTGCAGCTGTGGTTTACAGTTGCACTCCAGAAGCATCAGCAGTCTAGAAAATACCAGGTGTAAAAGGTGATGCGCGAGTGTTCTTGCCTTACTGGGGGGCTTTGAATACAGAAATCTGAGACAAGATGGTATCAGTTCCTTTGGTGACAACCAAATGACCCACTATGACAAGATGTTTAGCAAAGAAACATGAACATAATGAAAAGAAGGTTATGTATCAGTCCTGCACTGGGGCTTCCTCAATTCTACTTAAATGAGACCTGCTATTCTGAACCATACTTCAAAATCTTCAATCATCCATCAGTTTGGGAATCAATAGAGTAACAGTAAAGATGAATGAGTGCTAAAGATTATGGCTAACAGAGGCTTCATGAGAAATGATCTGAAATTCAATAGTTATCACATGGAAATATTCCTTTCAAATGCTTCTATGATTTCTTGAAGAATTAACACTGATTTCTTTGAAAAGCTGTTTCCCCCAGAGTAAATACTACTTTTGTCTCTAATATTTTTGATGATTATCTATGTATGACTTCTCCAGCCACTGGAGGTTGCTCAAAGTTTGTAGAGCAGTCCTGGAGAATCTGAATGTGTCCTCACACTTGTGGGTGGGCCAATTTACTCTCGTTAGCTTCAGTAAAAAGTTATTAAGATTTTTTTTGTTGACTTTCCCAATCATTGTCTATTGCTAAATAATTAACCAAATGAGTTTATTGGTTGAATGGACATACTCCTAAATCATGTGAATGTTATCCTTAGAGTATTACTCATCTTATCAGTTAAGATTTTAAAAATCATTTTGCAAGTAAGCAATAATTAGTAAGCAAATGACATATGTACACAATAAATATGTGTGTGTATAAAGCATATAAATTTATATAAATGTTTATATATTATCTATAATATACAATATATATGCTTACTTACATTTATACCTATAAATGTATATAATGCAAATACATATATTTATTGTAATATGTACACACTATATATATTTAATAAACTTTTTATTTTATAGTAGTTTTAGATTTACAGAAAAGATGCACAAGATGGTATAGTGTATATAACCTGCATCCTGTTTCCCTTATTTTTAACATCGTATATTATCATGGTACATTTGTCACAACTAGTGTACTGATACTGATAACATTATTATTAAGTAAACTCCATATTTTATTTGGATTTCCTTAGTTTTTAGCTAATGTTCTTTTTCTGCTGCAGGATCTTATCCAGGAAACTGCATATAGTCAATCGGTCTCCTTTAACTACTTTGACTGGTGACAGTTTCTCAAACTTTCCTTGTTTTTGATGAACTTGACAGTTTCAGGTAGTTCTCTTCAGGTATTTTATAAATTATTCTTTGATTTAGGTTGGTCTGATGTTTTTCTCATGGTTATACTGGGGCTATGGGTTTTGGGGAGGAAGACCACAAAAGTAAAGTATCATTCTCAAAACATGATATATTTTTCTCTTTGAATGTCCTCAGGATATTAACTATACTTAAAATATAATATTTTGTTTATTTAGAAATAAAAGGCAAGTTATTTAATCATCAGTAATAATCTACAAAGGAGGTTGTGTGGCTATAACAGGAAGGTGTTCCTTTACTAATTAATAGCATAGCAGATGTCAAGCTATGGGTTCTCTGTAGGTTTTGGCCATGTCTGGACATGTCTGCAGTACTGGTAGTTTGGGTCCATCGGGGTTGCATTCACAAGAGAGGGAGTCAGGAGGATAGACACAGGAGTGGAAGAAGACAACATCCTGATCAAGGAGAAAAGAGAAAACTTTTTGAGTCTGGCTCAGGGTCATTGGACAAGCTTGTCTGTGTGTAGGGCAGGGGGGAACAGGAATAGTGGTGATCTTGACCACATCATTTTCAAATTAGAAGGCAAGAAATATATATCAAGAGCATGAAGAAATATTAAAAAGAGTTGGTTAATAGACATTAGAGGCAGTGGTGCCAGCTATCTCAGCACTGATAGAAGGTCAGTGGTTTGGTAGTGATACGGAGGAGTGTTAGTGACTTGGGAAAAGAATAAACTTTAGTGCCATTATTTAGTGTCAGAAATGACATGGGCAGGTATCACCCTTAAAGATGATATCAGTATGGCAAATGAGGAAAGGAAGAGAAACAGGAGATGCTTTGTAAATAGCCAAAGGTATTAGTTTTTCATATTTATGTAAACTTTTTCTTAAGAATATGTAACGTCTTTGGGAAAAGTCATAGGGCTGGATTTTTCTCAGACAGTGTACAGCATCTCATCAGAGATACACCAGATTAGACAGTTTTTTACCTATGGGTCTAACCTACAGTCCTTTACATTTTCTTTGAGTTTCTATAAGCATGAAATGAGATCTGACCTATTTCAAAAAGTTGTTCTGAGACTTTGTAGATGTGAAAGTGATTTGCAAAGTATAACAGTTTCTTTAAGTAGGCTCCTTTGGGTTACATGCAACTGAGGTTTAAGAAGTGGGGATTTATGTAGGAATCTAAGGGACAGGGAAAGGGATAGGAAATAAAACCTCCAAAAAAGTCCGCGTGAGCGCTGGAACTAAAGTCTTGTGGACGGAGGGTGGTTCTTAACAACCAGAGTAGCAGTTGCTCAGGAATCTCCATTCTAATGTTCGAATGAAATTATTGTGATCTTCTAGGGGTCAGTTTTTTCCTGTGTTAGTGTTCTCTCACTTGTTCTATAATTACAACACATCTGTTGATTGACTTGTTTAGCAAAGAAACATGAACATAATGAAAAGAAGGTTATGTATCAGTCCTGCACTGGGGCTTCCTCAATTTTACTTAAATGAGACCTGCTGTTCTGAACCATACTTCAAAATCTTCAATCATCCATCAGTTTGGGAATCAATAGAGTAACAGTGAAGATGAATGAGTGCTAAACGATTTCAGTGTTAGCCTTAGATCATAAAGGAAAGCAATGAAGGGATCTCCAAAATGGCTACCTAGTCTACAACTCCATATAGCTTCCTACTTGTTAGGGTTGTTAGATTCTGGTTTCTTGTGGGTACAATGATAGCTCTCCTATGGAACATCATGGTCGCTCTTATTGTATGACATCTTTCTATGGATTGTTTTTACCTTAGCAGCATGATAATAGCCCAACCCGTATCTTTTGGGGTAGGATGTTATTCTTTTTGCTTTTTAGTTTGTGTCAAGCTGTTTGAAAAGGCCGTTACATGACTGATGGAAGGCTTAGTCCTTTCTTGGACAAAAGTCTTTTCTGGACAAAGAGCCACTGGTGGTGGGAGTGGTGGGGTTATGCCCTGTACAATGAGAAGCCTGGAACTGCTTTCGTCTATATAGGAGATTGTCAGGACAGTTTCTCTTACAAGGGAACAATGGACCTGGCAGCCTCCAGGGATAGTCAAGACCAGTGTAAGACATGAGAAGAGATGTTTTGATTGTGATACTAGTTGATTGTACAAAATCTAAACCAATATTCTAAAATCTGCTCCTCAGAAAAATCACATAATTTTAGAGTTGGAAAGGATATTAGAAATTGTCTGGCCTAAAATTTTCATATTAATATATGATGAAATATATAATTATGTAATACATAATTTTTCATTACATAAACTTTTCATTTCATAATTTTGAGTGCAAAAGCTCAAGTCTGGATTAAGGGTCTGCTAAAGGCCAGAAGGCTCTTTAGAACAGTGGTAGGCTCAGAGATTAATGTTCTTTTTTCTACCCCAACCTGTCTCAGGAAGCTTAGATATAGGTCAATGTGGCAATAAGCCTTTATCAGGTTAGGAACTCAATTTTCTTTGATTTTTCAAAAATTTTTTATTTATTTATTTGAGAGAGAGTGAAAAGGAGAGATCACAGTGGGAGAGGGAGAAGCAGACTGGCCGCTAAGCTGAGAGCGCAATGCAGGACTCAACCCCAGGACCCTGAGATCACAACCTGAGCCAAAGGCGAAGCTTAACCCACTGAGCCACCCAGGTGTCCCTTCAATTGAAAAATACACACCCTTTTCTTTATTTCTTCTTTTTCTTTTGGCCAATACTTGGACATTTATTTTTACATGGTTTCATAAAGACTCCTTTGTTTTCACTAATTGGTGATATATACACCGACATTTTCTTTAGCTTCCAAATCCTTTCTCCTTCCCTTATATATATTTATATATATATATATATTTATATATATATATATTTATATATATATATATTTATATATATATATATTTATATATATATATATATTTACTATCTCTCATACTCCCTTCATACTCTTTTCCTTAAGATTTGTCCTATATGATCATCTCTCCCTTCCTGTCTCCTCGTAAATTCTGTATTCTAATTTCTATCACATCTTTGTAGGGGCAGGCTTAAACCAACGCTTTTTGTCCCACTTCAGTCAATATCTCATGGGGCAACAGAAAGAAGAGAGCTATTGGCTACCTGTTACTTATTCAAAGCAGAGATTTTTGCTACAGAGATAACTATGGCTGTGTGTGTTATACACTACTTCCCAGAAGGAGAAGCTGTCTTTGACACGTAACTTATCATAGAAAGAAAAGATCCATTCCTGTAATTAATGACAGTATTTATTCAAAAGTAATATAAAATAGATAATGATATTTCAAATGGGTTGACTGATACACAGAAATAAGTAATGTCATGATGTTTACTATCCAGAATACAGTCAAGAGCCTTGAAGCAAGCTCCTTCCCACCTTCTTCTGCCGAATTAAGCCACTGAGCCGCCAATCTCAATCCTGAAAGAGCCACAAGCTTAAGCTCACACAGTCTCAGTGCAGTTTCTCATATATATCCTAAAAAGTTACTTGACTTTAGTTCTGGTTATACCAAGCTTCTTGTCTGTTTTTTTCTGCCTACAATAAGTCAGATACAACAAATTGGAAAGTGTCAGAGAAGGGGTCATGAGACTCAGGCTCATGGATGATACCAAGAAATGACAGCTGGTCAACTGGTAGCCAGGGAGGAGACACAAGGACTACATAAAACAATTCCAAACACTCTAACCGTCCTATTAACCTCAGTAGCCTTTGGGAGAATAACTACTTTAGAGTAAAATAATGTTCGTAATATGACCTTTCAAGAACAAATCTTTAAGAACAAATAAATTTCTTCTTCAGTTTTTTTTTTTTTTTAACATGCAGGTAGAAGTGAAATATATTTTACCATTTTTTTAATTCAAAAAACTGAAATAACATACGTAGTCTGAATACTTCATGTATACAGATACTTTTCCTCTATGAATTTAGGATAAATGAAGTAGTTTTGTACAACAGCTGTTCAACTCACTTTAGCCCTGATGAAAATTCAGATACTAATTTTCATGTATTTTACCTAGTTCCTTTTTTTCTTCCTTCCCTATCTCAAGAGGAGAGCTCCTTTATAACAACTGTATTATCTGCTGGTTCTTATTTTTTAGCCTCTGACCTGAGGCAATCCATTTAAGAAAGCCTCTCAAGTCCTTCAGAGTATCTTTTTCTTTGTTTCCAGATGCACTGGGCCTAAGGACATCAATATGATCTGTAGAGGATTCCAGCACAATTGTTACTTAGTGATATTCATTAATTTTTCTGGAGGAACTCTAAGTCATTCCTTTCACCTTACATATTTTCTATATAACATTTTAACAACTACCGATACTTATAGTTATTCATGTCTCGACTATAGATTTATGAAAAGAAATTCCCAGAAGTCAAAGCCCATGATCTATTAAATCATTTCTTCTTGGAAGTCATTTCTGCATACCTCGGTCCTTCTTGCCTCATCTCCTTAGATGACTTAGATTTTTTCTTTAATGGGTTGCCCCAGATACATTTCTTATGCAGTTTCACTTGGCTTTTATAGAGAGATTTTATCCTTCCCGACGCAGCACCACGGCAATACAGTGTGCCCCAAGCACAGTACCCATGATCACACCACTCTTTGCTGTCAAATGCAGAACTGGAAACATTCAGCTAATCTGAAATCCAGTGTTATCTAGAGGTCTTCGTTGGCTTTAAGGGTTTCCTCCTGCCTCCTCTTGAAGATCTTTTTTTGCTCCGTCTTTTAGTTCAACTTGAACTTAATTCTCTTCATGACGATTGTTTTTCATGTTCACTATCTTTCACAGATGCTACTGCATAATTTAAAAGTTCCACCTTGATCATTAATATAGTCACAAACACAGATGTGATTTCTCCAAGTTATTAGACATGAACTTTACATATATAATAGAACGGCTCAGGTAAACTGATGTCTCAGGATAAAGCAGGAATATAAATCTAGAAGGTTAGTGAAAAAAGAAAACTCCTCCTTGGAATTACAGACTGGAATGGGAATTTTAACTTATGGTGACCCAAAGCATGGACTAAAACAGTTTTAACTGAACTGATAGTGGTGAAAAAGAAGGGAATAACATGCCTATTGAAAAGGTGATAGGGGGGCACCTGGGTGGCTCAGTGGGTTAAGCTGCTGCCTTCGGCTCAGGTCATGATCTCAGGGCTCTCTGCTCAGAGGGAGCCTGCTTCCCTCTCTCTCTCTCTGCCTGCCTCTCTGTCTACTTGTGATTTCTCTCTGTCAAATGGATAAATAAAATCTTAAAAAAAAAAAAAAAAAAGGCGATAGGGTGGAGACATACCAAAAAAAAAAAAAAAAAAAAAAAAGGGAGGAGTATCTGCATGAGAAGTGCTGTGTATGGCCCTTGTACTCTTCTCTGTGTTCACTATCCTGGGAGTTTTGCATAATACAGCTAATGAACATACTAGAAAAACTTTTTAGAAAAACTTTTTATAACTCAAGGTTCCATAGCAGTCAGTAAGTTTATATACAAATGTATATAATTTTTTGTTCCATTACATCAAAGATTTAAATTAGTTTTCTTATTAGAGTCCCCTAAAATTTCCCATTTGAAAAGTATTATAAAATTTTTTCATGTAATCTCCAAAGTGCTTCCAAAATAAGGTAAAAACAATTTGTAAAATATTTTAATTCTAATAATGAGTCAGAATACATTTAATCTAATTAACTAATTTTGGCTGTCTTTAAAAATTTTTTTAAAGTGATTTTTTCAGAAATCTTAATGAATAGCCATTTATGGAAGCTTTTCTTTATTTCTTAATTGTATAACTATCTCTGTTTTCTTGACAGACTCTGTAGAGAGATCTTTACCATGATACTCCCAGGGGCCTGCCACTAGATTATTCTTATGCTTACATGTTTTAAAGTGGAAAACTAAAATGGGAAAACCATGCAAAAGTCTGCCCTTACAAATCATTACCAAATTAAAATTTTACCCTCAAATAAGGAATATACCTTTAAAATATTTGAGGGGCATCTGGATGACTCAGTTGGCTAAGTGGCTAAGTGTCTGTCTTCAGCTCAGGTTATAATCTCAGGGTCCTGGGATGGAGCCTGGATAGGGTTCTCTGCTCAGCAGGGAATCTGTCCTCCCTCTCCCTTTGCCCCTTCCCCCATTCACGTGTGCACTCATGCTCTCTCTCAAATAAATAACCAAAATCTTTAAAAAAAATTTTGAGTCTTGGAGGATTTTAGCTCGATATGGATAATTAAGTGCCAAAAGGAAGACCTCTGCTTGACATAAGAGAAAAAGACCTAGCAATGTTCTAATGAAGAGAGACATCTCAATGGATTTGAACTCATTACTTTTGATAACTAAGGAAGATACTTTGTTTACTAGTTTATCACACCAACTAATAATAATACTTAATCTCTATATATTGCTTCATCCAGAGACCTAAGACAAACATCTCATTAATCTTCTCAAGCCCCCAGGGAGACTATGGTACTTGGGAATATTAGAGGCATAAATTATCTCTAGAAAGATCCTTCCATATTATCTCTAAATTCATAAGAGAATATTACCAAGAAAATATTTTAAATGGAATATAACAGTCTATTTTTTAATGAGATTATTCTAGTCCATGCCAACTTTTCACTTATTTAAGTTGTCTCATTTTAAAATTCAGGATAAATGGAAGGATACAAATATTAAAATAGGTATCTCTTAAATGTCACAGGTTCTCTTTTCTCTTTGAGAGCAAGGGCAAAATCTATTTCAAGAATTTATGCAGTATGTTTTTCAAATACTTTATGAAAATGAAGAATAAAGTTTTGTTTGTTTTGTTTTCTTCAGTAATATCTGCTCAATAGAAATTAGATCCTATTTGACATTCATTTCACCCAAATTTTTCTTTTTTCTACTTTGGCAATGCCACTCTTCACCTTCAAGATGTTCAAAACTTTGCTCAAAATGACATTTTAAAGTGTCTACTCTAACTTGACCCAGCACTTTAATATCTTTTCCATATTATCCTGTGGCCATAGGTAAACCATAATGGACTCTCTTTGATTCTTAGATTTCTCTTCTAAAACTACTGGTCTATAAGTGTTGTTTGAAAACCAAAGGGCTTACTGTTTTTAATTTTAATTGTAGTGAATAAAGAAATGCCTGAAGTAGCTCCTGCATGTCCTAATCATGTTGCTGAACCTACCCTCAGACTCTGTGGATGGCAACTGAGCAATAGTCATGTGGAATAGCCTTTACAAGAGGTATCAGTTTAATAAAACAAAAAACAACATGCATATTCATTTGTTCATGCATTCATTCAACAAACAGTTGCCAAGCTAGGTACTGAGCACACAGAGATAAAGATGACATAGTCAAGACTGTAATGGATACAATGTTAATAAGGAAGGTGTTTGGGGATCAGAAAGGCAAAGTAACTCTGTTGGGGGTCAGGGAAGACCTCCTTGACGAGATATTTGGCCTCTACTGGCTGATTAAGAATTTAACACGAAAAGCAGGATTTGAAGAATCCTCCTGGACATTCAGAAATGATTGAATTGAAGTATATTATACTCCAATGTTCATAATTATTATTGAGAGAAAATGTTATGCCCTTCCAGACTGGGCCATGTTGTGTAGTTCATAAAGTGTTGTCTGTAGTTCATAAATCCATCGTGTCTACTAGAAAAATAACCAAATATAAGCTCCAGGTTCTAGTGGTCAGCAAACATAAAATATCAGTACTGTTTTTGGCTGTAAACATAGTAAAATGAATTAAATGCAGAATCTAAAGAGAATCAAAAGAGATATTTAATCCTAAAATGCTTTGGAAAGGAAAAAACCAACACAATACAAATGTAAGAAGCCATTATAATGAAAAAAGAGTAAACTTTCTACTTAGCCATAGAAAGCCAAAAAACTTCCTTTTGATAATCCTTAAATTAAATTCCATTTTTCAGAATGTGTCTCTTTTTCTTGAAGGCATCCACAGTCTTCCACATGATGCCTAAGTGTAGCCAGACTGAAGTGACATTCTTTAGGCATTTCTTCAAAGAAAGGAATAAGATCTGACAGATTACTTTGCACAAGGGGAAAAGGCATAGAAGGACAAGGTCTGGTGGGAATCTTAACATTACTCTCTCCATCTGCAAGATAGTCCTTCTCTGCTACACTGTGATAATAGCTTCTGAAGGTGTTAGCACCCAGCAAGACATTGCTCTGTTGTTTTTTTTTTTTTTTAATTACATAGCTTTTACTTTTGGATGGAGACTAATCTATTGTCTTTAAATGCACACACACGCATCCCCATAATCTGTTAGAGTTTCATTTAGAAATACTAATTTTCACCACTTGACAGGTAAAATATGGAACCATTTCAGAAAACAAATGCCCTCCCCAAAAGTAAATTGACAAATAAAAACAACAACATGGTCTCTCTTTCATATCGCTATCACGTGACAGTTGTGGCATTATCAGTATTTTGAAGTATCCATATTTTGAAGTAACACTGAAGTGTGATTGACTCATTGTAGCATTTTACTCCAACTGCCTTGTTAATGTTGAAGAATATAGATAAAGGGTATAGAAAACTACAAGATAGAAGAGTACAGACTACAGTCAAAGAATTTTGTTTATAGTTTTCAACAGCTGGCTCCAAATACAACTACTTCAGGACACATGTAAAGAATATGTTTTTGTAAAAGTATGTGTAATATAAAAACATCTAGTAATTTTTCCACCTGAAGTAGTTTGAAAAGACTCATTGTATCATGAAGGCACAGGCTGCTATTTGGTGGGGCTTGCTCTTGTACCAACTGCATAGTTATGGGCATAGTCAATGGAGGTGCTTATTATATACTATGGAGTGTAACACTCCAAATATAATGCCTATAGGTCCACAGAAGTTTGTAATAATCTATGGAATAGGCAATCACACTATAGTTTCCATACACGGGAGAGTTATGATAGCAGGAGGGGAGAAGGAAGTATGATCAGATTAAGGATTACAATAGTTTCATTGGTTTTTTTGGTTTTATAGATAAATCTAATAAAAAAAAACCAGTTAAGATATATAAGATATGGCTACACACCAACTGTTAATCTCTGGCAAAAAAGGAATTAAACTTTTAGTTTACTTTAGTTGAAGTTCCCACTTCCAATCGATTAATACAAATTTGATACTGTGCCAGTCAGAATCCACTCTGATTGGTTAGTGCCTATTCAGTAATGACTGGTACATGTTTTGAATATTATTCCCTGTTGGTATCAAATATCCACAGCAGGTAGACCAGACCACTTACTTTCATTATAATTGTATTTAACAGTATCGTCTATATATGATTTGAAAATCAAAAATATAATATTGAATCAGCTGATAATCCTTTATAATTCTTTTCCATTGTCCTTCCTGGCTCTACCTTTCTACAATGGAATGGGTACTATAGTAGGAGTTTTGGCTTAAAGAAAAAAAAGACATTGTTCATGCACTCAAGGAGTTCACTAAGATAGATACAATGATTAGAGAACAGTTAAGTGTCAAACTGGGTAGAAATCATAAAAACCACAGATACTCAGATGAAGTTATAATCACTGTAGGGAGCAATAAAAGATGATTTCAAGGAAGATATCAGTCATAAACTGGTCTTGAAAGAATGGGAGGATTTGAACAAATGAAAGATGAGACGAAGGAATTGTTACAAGTGCGGAAATGGAAATGTGCGTGGACAGTATAAAGTGCATGAAAAACGAAACAAAACAAAACTGAGAGGAGTGAAAAATAAGGCCAACAAGACCCCTGCTTGCTTCCCAAGAGCCTTGTAAGCTGTGGTGAATGGGAAGAGAAGAGCCTTGATTCGGACTGGGACTCTTACCGTGGAGGCCAAAATGTCACACAAGGGTGGATGCTCTTTCTTGCTTTTCTTCTGCTCTAGAAACTAGATTGGTAAAAGGCCTAAATCCTTCTTTTTTGGGTAAACTAGCTCTCGCTCTGCTGCTGCTGCTACTTCTTACCCATCAGGCTGAGAGTTAAGCCCTTCTCAAGGCAGATACTTATTTTTACCTACTTATTGCCTGCCTCTCAGTCTGTCTGTCTCTATCTGTCTTCCCCACTCCTACCAGCACTTAGCTTCCCAGGAGTTCTTATTATCTCAGCCTTGGTGATTTGTTTATGGCATGATCCGGCCTTTGCAGGATGAGGGGGTTGTCTTTAGGCCTAAACCTCCAATTGCTCATCAGTTTTCTAGAATAATCTGAAGGTTTCAGACACTCTGCTGATATTACATATAATTCATATTCTCATTTGCCATTGCTCTTTGTGTATTTATTTCCCTTGAGAACCTCATTAGAACAAGGGCTGCATCGCAGGACAGGATATAGGGACTCCTGGGTCCCTTAGCCCAAGGCTCTAATGGGATCCTCATGCTACCAGTATAGTCTAATGGAAAGCAGGGAAAATAATTTGAACTTGACACAGTATACTAAAGGAGCCCAAAGGATTTTGAACAGTCAAGTAACAATAATAAAACAGTGTCGTCGCCATGTCTTCAGGAAGAATTTGGAAGGAGGGAGATAGAGATAGGTAGATTAGATGGACAACAAGCGGAGTTGTCTAGATGTAAGGTGGTGGGATGGCAGTCATAGGAAAGATAATGAAAGACAGATCTGAGAGGCATTGTGAAAGAAACAATGACAGGACTTGGTGAAAAATTCAATGCAGAAGTGATGATGAAATATTCAAATGTGACTTGAGAGCTCCTATTTTGGAAGCCTGGATGATTAGTGATTTTATAGCACTAATGAGAAAGAGTGGGATGGAGAGTCTTTTTTTTTTTTTTTTTTTCCTGATTTTTCTTTTCTTTTCTAAGGGGGATGTAGAATAAACTTAGTGAAGGTAAGGTGACTGCAGGAGACCTTCTAACACCATTTTTTTTTTTTTTTTTGAAACATAAGATTAGAAGGCAGGAGGTCATAGGTGAAGTCATGCTACAGAACCACAAGGACAGACAGGCTAATTAACAGAAGACATAAAAAAATGAATAAGTGGTCTAAAAAGGAACAAAGTGCCAGGAATTGGGATTTGTGGATGTAACCTTGGCTAGGGCACATGAGGAAGAAAATATAGAAAAAGTGAGGGTGGCAAGGTAGAGTTGGGGAAGGCTACTAGGTAAAAAATAAGGAAAACTAAATATGTTACATGTAAAACAATGTCAAGATGGGGTATTGGTTGGCTTGGTCAGGGGAGCATGTGACTCTTGATCTCAGGGTTTTGAGTTCAGGACCCACACTGAGTATAGCGATTACTTAAAAATAAAAGTCCTTTAAAAAGTGTCAAGATGTATGTGGTCAACACAAAAACTACCCTTTTGATTATATAAATCTCTGAGCAAATAATTATGTTGATGGGGGTATTTAAAGTAACTCCTTAATTTTAATCTCCAATTTCTTTGCTGCTGTTTAGACTCATTTTGATCTACCTGTAAAAGTAAAGAGCACCTTATGAGGACTATCTATATAAATTCCTTACATATGTTTGAAGACAACAATTGTTTTTGAAACCATTGTTTTCTAAGTTAAGTGATTTTACAACCTATAGCCCTTTTCCCCCATTGCTGTCTTATGAACTGTCTCACTTATTAGGTATTGCTTATTCCTAAAATTAAAAAAACATGACTATAGGGTCTGCCTTAAACTATAGACATAGGGAGAACTTAGGCAATTCCTGAAATCTTTGAACACAATGAAATGTTTAGACTTCTTAGTAGTTTCAGTTAGTAAGAATAAACTTATTTCAGTAAATTTCAGGGCCTCATTTTCTGTATTTTTGCTTTTTACAATATTAAGGCTAAGCTTCTAAACTCTTTAGAATGTTGACTGAAAGACAAGATGCAATCCATAGAATTGGAACTGCTGTCTGCTAGCAACAAAAAGAACAACATTCATTGGCACGAACAAGGAAAATAAGAAATACGAAATCAAAAGAAACAATGGAAATGTACTTGCTATAATCCTCAGCCTGCTACGATGCAGTGGGAAGTCATTTTCGGAGAAACAATACTGTGAATAGAATGCAGCCAGTTCTGCTAATCTTGTTAGCTATTTTGTTATTTGTATAGTAAGTTAAAGGTAAGAACATTTCAAAGTTGAGCAGAAACATCAGGGCTCCCAAATATGAGACAGAAGTATGCCAGGTGACTGTTACAAATTTCTTCTAGCCTTCCCGAATTTTACCTCAAGCCCTGGTATGCTGGTAATACAGTTGCACCTATGTTTTAATAGCTATTTCTGTATAAAGCTTTGGGCTTAATTAATGCATTTGGTCTACAATAGTGAGAATTTTGTCTATTTTATTTTTTTTAAGTCCATCTAGGAAAAGTCCACGCTATTTCTCCAATACCCTTGGATATCCCGAAATACTAAATGCTCCTTCAAACGGCTCTTCCATATGCAGAGAATGGCCATTGCCTAGAAGGATCTGGCCCACCACTTATTTTTATTATGGTCACGTTTTCTAATAAGGAGACTGGGAAACAAAGACAAGATTGTTGGGTTTCTAACACAGACAAGACACATAGATACATTTTCACTTAATTTTCATAGCAGTTTTATGACAAAAGATCATTTCCATTTTATATCTGAGTAAACAGACTCAGAGAAATTAGTAACTTGCCAAAGGTAGAATCAGTTGTAAAATGGCAAAAGTGGGAGTTGAATTCAAGATTATCTACCTTGTTCTTTAGTTTTTGGTAGATGGAGAGGAGTTTAAGGTAGGATATGAACATGCCTATGAAACCACTGGCAGCCAAACATAAGAATTCATCTTTTTTTTTTTTTAATTTTTTAAAGATGTTATTTATTTGAGAGAGAAAGCTCACAAGGAAAGGGAGAGGCAGGCAGAGGGAGAGGGAGAAGCAGGCTCCCTGCTGAGCAGAGAGCCCACTGAGGGGCTCAATCATAGGACACTGGGATCATGACCTGAGCTGAAGGCAGACACTTAACTGACTGAGCCACCCAGGCGCCCCCACCCCCTACCCCTCCAACAGCGGCCTTATGTTTAGTGCAGACAAACCTTAGGGTTAGTGCAGCCAAACTTCTTCACGTTGTGAATCTAACCCTAATCCCACAAAGCTGCCATGCTGCCAGAACTGCAGACGGTTCCCTTAGGAATAGAGAGTCAAATGGCAGTCCATTGAGTTAAACAAACAAACAGACCAAACAGGCATTACTCATCCTTCCTGGGTTTTTTTTTTTCCCAATTGGATACCTTTCTTTTCAAAACTTGAAGTAAAGCAGGAAGAAAACGTATCCTTTGCAAGTATATCCTTAGGCAAGAAGATAAACATTTGACAAAAACACTCTCAATAATTAAACTTGCTTCATGGAAAAGCATCTGGAACAAGATGCTATTTCGGGAGAGAACAACAGTAAAACAAGATGAGTGAATGCAGAGTGTATGATTTATTTGTTTGGGCCATTCATAGTAATACATGGATTTATAAGCAATGAGAGTAATATGCAGTGCTAATTTTTCCACTCCTTTAATCAATACTCTTATGTACTATGCAGGGCAAAGCTAATCCACACTTGTCAGAGAATTCTCTTGCTTGGGCATATGGGATGGGGGACCAAAAGAACTGTAACATGGAAACTCTGGAGCTGAAGGCTGGTCATATTCCTCTGTGTGGACTGAAGAAGCAGAGAAGCAATGCTGCAAAATAGAGCAAACACTGAGACAGAAGCAGAGATAGAGAGTCCTGCTGGCTTTCGGAAGGGCAATTTAGTTCAGTGTTCAAGACCATGGATTCCACAGGCAGAAAAACTATATTTAAACTGCGCATCATTTATAAGTTGTGTGACCTTGGACATGTTACTTAATGTTACTTAATCTGCTTTCTTTTCCTCATCTATGAAATGGTGATAAAACGGTACTTACTTTATAGGTTGCTTGTGTGGATTAAATGGCTTAATCTATGTAAAAAGTGCTTATACTAAGGCCTGGTACCTCGGAAGTAGGATGCTATAGACTGACTTGTATTCTCCCCAAATTCATATGTGAAGTCTCAGCCCCCACTGGACTGTGTTGGGAAGTAAGGCTTTTAGCAGGTGATTGAGTTTTGTGAGACCATAAGGGTGGAGTCTTGTTTGATAGGATTGATGGTCTTGCAAAAAGAGGAAGAGAGAGAGAGAGAGAGAGAGAGAGAGAGAGATTGCTCTCTCCTTTCAAGTCCATGCACTGAGGGAAGGCCGTGTAAGCACAGGGAGAAGGCACCTGTCTGCAAGGCAGGAAGGGAGACCTCACCAGAAACCGAAATGGCTGATACCATGATCTTGACTTCTCAGCCTCCAGAACTGAGAGAAACAAATTTCTGCTGTTTAAGCCACTCAGTCTCTGGTATTTTGTTATGGTGGCCTGAGCAGACAACATAAACATGACAGAAAACTTTGCTGTCATCATTGTTCTGATTTTAGTTCCTGGTTCTAGTTCTAGTAACTTCCTGATGGCTAGACAATTCCTACCTTGAGGTTCTGAGATAGTGCAACATAATCATCATAAATTTCCTAACCATTTGCTTAAGTAGGTTTCTGTAATTGATAACGGAAGAGTCTTAGCAAGAAACGATATTGGATGTTAATGTAGACAGAAGTCACTTGTAGCTCATGGCTGGGATGAAAGTTTCATGGAACAGATAGGATTTAAGCTGGAACTTAAAAATGGCTCGACTTTGAAAAGGTGGAGAGAGAGAATGCTGTGATAACTGAGACTATGGCATAGAGTTAGTTGTGTGTGATTGTGTGTCACAACCGTAAACATATCAGGTTCAGGAGTAATAATATACATGTGAAACTTGGATTATTCTGTATTAGATTTTCATAGTTACAGAAAACTTTTTGCCAATATATCTTAAACACATTAAAGGTACAAATTTAAAATTTAAATATCTGGATGCTTAAATAAGTCTAAAGTATTGTTAAAATAGGGAAGGTAAAAAAAATTTTTTCTCTTTTTTGTTATGTTCAGTGAGGATCCAAATCCTATGAATTCCCTCAATGTTATCCAATTATCATTGTTTTGGATCAGTTTTTAAAAGTTTAAATTCTCTCAGATATTACAGCAAATTTGTTGGCTCCTCTAGGTCTTTGTTAGATGATTCTATGCCTTGTACTGATGAAAGCTTCTTCAAACATAATATTAAAATAGACAGATAATTGCCTTTCTGTCCTTTAGCACCACTTCATTTACAATTCTGAGTGAACTGTCCTGTAAAAATCAAAAAGGTATCTAAAGTCTTGCTCCCTCAAGCAAACTCTTATTTATAGGGGATCTCAAGGGTGAATTTCATCATATCTCCTTTTAAAACTTTAATCAAACCATTCTAAAACAAAATTATTAGGTATATTTCTCCAAATAGCTCATAAAACTAAAGACCCAAGAAAGACATTGCCTGAAAACTATTATTTAAATGTTGCCATTTAAATTAAATGCACCAAGACATATTTTGATTCCAGAAAATTGTTAATTGAGACAGCATGTGCCAATAATGTGTTTTTCAGTGTCACTTAAAACAACCAAGAGGAGACATGCCTTTTGACTTGAGCAGGCTACTGGAGGAAGGGAACTCATTTTCTTTTCTACGGCTTTTAAGAAAGTCATGACCTCTCAACATTCATTCTTCTTTCTAAAAAATTGGCCCACTGTTCAGGTGTCATCTCTTTTAGGGAAGCATTCATGAATTCCCTGGCTGGTTAAGAAAAGTACTCATTCATTCCGTCATTTGTTCATTCCTAAAACATTTATTGATTATTTTGTATGTGTCAGGCCAACAATTCTAAGCAAATAATCACATAGAGCCAATACAGGTTAAGGAAAAATGTGTCACTGAGACATTTACTGTAGATCTCCCAGTAGCCTATGTCAGCCTTTCAATACCCTCTGGTCAAGATATTCTCACATGCAACAAATTGGTTTTTCATTATGTGCTTGTTTACTTGTTTTCACCTAAATTCATTCCCTTATATACTGTCTTCAGTTAATATTCTCATGAAGCTACTTCATGATTTAGACAACATAATATTTAAGAGTATAGTAATAGTCAACTCATCTTATTAGTCCTTGCTTCTCTAAGACAATCCTTGTGTCTTCTATTTTCTCCTCGTAAAAAAACTAATATTCCAGATCTTTACTTGCTTTTCTTACTCCTAAGGCATGATTCAGTTTCTGCACATAGGTTTTTAAAGAAGCTTAGTCTTTACATTTTTTTTTTTAACTGGGTTCTTTCTTTCCTAAACTAGAAAAATGATGTATAAAAAGAACATAATTTGAAGTCAGGTAGAACTAAGGTTCATATCCTATTCTAGCAGGTACTAGCTATGTGCTTCTGGACAAGTTACATACCCTCTCTGAAGCTCAGTTTCTATACTTGAGAATGGGGTAATAATATTCATCCAAAAGGATGGCTGTGAGGATTAAGTAAGGAATTTATAGTTTAGCATGAGGAATATACAGTCTTTATGGTTTTGTCTCTGGCCCATGACCAGTATTTTTGTGTTTTGTTTTTGTTTTTTTAAAGTCTGAACTAACTTATGTTTAAGAATGGTCTCGCTCTTCTATGGAGCCTGGCTTCTTCATTTTCACTTATTGTTCTCATTTACATTTTGGGTGTTGTTGCACCATAATCATATGGCCTTGGAAGGGAATGCCATCTCTTCCTGGACCTTTGACTCTATCACATTAGGTCCCCTTCCTGCCCAAAGCAAGCCTTTTTTTAAAAAAGATTTATTTATTTATTTTATTTATTTATTTTAGAGGGTTGGGGCGGGGGAAGAGAGAGAGAGAGAAAGATATTGGGAGGCATGGCAGAGGAAGAGAAACTTCAAGCAAACTCCCAACTGATGCACTGCTCAATCTCACAACCCATGAGATCATAACTGCTTAACTGACTGAGCCACTCAGGTTCCCCAGAAGCAAGCTTTATGTCTTCCTATTACCAGCTCTCCCCACTTGTCTTGGTGTTCTTAATGACTCATTACTTATATGGTCCTTCCATCCCCTCTAACTCTGGGAAAGATCCTATAGAATCACATCATCACCACCAAAACACTTTTAACCTAAAGTAAAAACAATGGCTACCATTTCTAGCAAAAAAGACTGTTTACTTTTATTCATTGGGCAGATAGCACACATGTGGCGTTAGATAACTTCCAAATGCTTTGGAAGGCAGTAAAGACATCCTATATATGAGAAATATGCCATAGCAATATAAATGGTGGGGAGAACTGACTCTCTGAGAGTTACATTAGTGATTCTTTTGGTTCTTTGCTGTGGTAATTTCAGACATTTTATTCTTTCATCAGGAATAAATTTTAGAATCCATTAGTTTTTAATCCAGTTCCAAGGAGCCAACACAACATGGAAACACCGTCTTTTCTGGACACAGTTCTATTCTGTCAACAGGAAAGCTTTCCATTTTAAATGTGATCTTATCATCCTCCACAGACTAACAACCTTTTCTCTTTCATTATCTATTCAACTCATTTATGAACTGCCACACACTTTCAGAAATTTTGAGTTTGATGACATCCCACTTTCATAAGTGCACAGTATGATCATACCTCATATTTACAACTAATATATTTCCCATACAATCATACAAGAAAAATTATCCTCTGAATTATCTGTGAGGAATAAAATTACCAAGAGTGTGAAGGAAATGAAAGTGATGCTATTTTTTGGCTAAGTTAAAATGACTATCATTTGGCTAAATTCTTATCCTGAAATTCTCCAAGGAGCCTTGTCTACATCATAGACTAATAGACTGCAAAAATTTTCTGGGCAATAAAAATGGTGGTTTAAAAATTAATGAAGGGGTGCCTGGGTGGCTCAGTGGGTTAAAGCCTCTGCCTTTGGCTCAGGCCATGATCCCAGGATCCTGGGATCGAGCCCTGCATCAGGCTCTCTGCTCAGCGGGGAGCCTGCTTCCTCCTCTCTCTCTGCCTGTCTCTCTGCCTACCTGTGATCTCAGTCTGTCAAATAAATAAATAAAATCTTTAAAAAAAAATTAATGAAGAAGAAAAAAATGAGAACTCATTGTTTTATTTATTTACTTTATCACTATAGAATTGTTTTCTAATATAAATTATACATAATATATAAATTATTTTATAATAGCCAATGGACCTCTAATATATTGCGGTGGGGGGGAATAGTGAGGTTAGAAAAGAATGGATGAAGGAAGTACACCTTCTTTCCCCCACAGTGCTGGTAAAAGGGCTTCAGGGCTTCCATGGCAAATATGAGCCAGAAACAAGTACATTGAGTTTTGTATTAAAAGAAGCAAACCAATGATAGATATAAAAGAAAAATTCACGAGTGAACTTCCAAAATTTATTAGAGACATCCACCCTGGTGAGGGAAAAGAAAACTATCTGAAAGAAGTATATTCTATTCTTAGCCTTAATTTCTTTTTAGTTATTTTCCACTACCAATAAGTTTTCAAAGAATTTATTAGTAACTGAATGTTTTTCTTTAAAATAATAACCTTAAAATTCAAATTAATTAAAATATTAATTACTTAATCTGTTTCCTTTATTTTAGTAATAAATATTTAGGATTAAGTTCTGTGGATAGTGGTTTAGCTAACACTCTCATTTACTCAAGGAATTTACCTGTCTACTCTGAACTATCTACAAAAAAATATCTTTATGGTACATTTTTGTTGTTGTTGTTAAAAAAAAAAAAAGATTAATTCATTACTTTGAGAAAGGAGGGGTGGGGCAGAGGGAGAGAGTCTTAAAACTGACTCAGCCCATCTCAGGGCTTGGTCTCATGACCCTGAAATCCTGAGCTGACCGCGCTGACAACCAAGAGTCTGCGCTTAATCGACTGGCCCACCCTGGCACCCCTACGGTACATTCTTTCTTAAGGTCTACTGGCTCTGTGACACTCTTGGCAATCAACATTTTCTTTGATCTTCTCTCTTAAGACTACTTGCCCACCATAGAGAATCCTAAGGAATAACTCAAAATGATAGAGTTAATAGAGACAGGTATTAAAGTTGGGCAAAAATTAAAAAAAAAAATCCCAAATACCATTAATAGCCCTTGAAACATTAAGTTTATTAAAGAAGACAGGTTAGTGAAAGCAGAAAGGAAAACAAGTATAGTTTACTTCCTCAAGTCACCTGTACTGTGCAAAAAATACCAGTTTATTCTCAAATAAACTGGTGATTTGGGTTGCATCACAAACTAGGTGGACAAAGAACCACAGATCAGATATCCTTCTGTTAACATGAAGATTACCAGGTACTTTGATAATGTAATGAGTTTTCCAGGCAAGCACCAAGAACTGAATCCAGTCCAGATGTGATGATAGCACGTTAATAAGCTAATTCCTTTAGCTACCTCTTCATTTTCTGGGGCTCATTCACAGAGTGGCAATGCCATTAACTCTGGATGAGGCGCTTTGCCCAATAAATACCTCTGATTAAATTCGCTGATTGGGCCTTCTCTGCTCAGTTCACTTTCTATCTGGGAAATAAACTCTCACATGGTGTACCTCACAGGACACAGAGGAGGCACCATAAACAGTAGGAGCATATACTGACTGAGTGAACAATTGACTGAATAAACAATTCATAAGACATCAGGAGTTAAACCAGCATTGCTAGGTTAGTGGTCGCCAGCTAGAGTAAGAGAACGATAAAGTTAAAAGACACCTAAAAAATTGGTCTATCTACTACATTACTCTTTTTATTTCAATTAGAAACCTTTGAGTGAAAAATATAATTTTAATTTAAAATTTAATTTAACTGTCATTACATTAAAATATTTGGGAGGTGGGTGGTGAGATGTATAATTATTTGAAAAAGCTTTCATCATTCATTGTTATTTTCTACAAGGAAAGCTAACAAAGGCTGTGGGTTGGTTTCTCCTCTGAAGATCATCTGTGAGTGCTGTGGCTTTGCCATTTAGGGGCAAATGCTAAAAAGATTCTAACCAAGACAAACTATCTGGCACCACAGGCAAATTTCCTGCAGGGAAAGAAATTTCACAGAAGCAACAGGTGCCTTATTTTTTTTTCCATAGTAGTATCCATCAAAAATAAGACAATGGAAAAAATAGTTAAAATGTGGCATAGACAATAGGAATGGAGTCTGCAATCCCAACTCTTTATGCAACAAATACAGTACAGGATATCCACTTAATAGCCACGGTGCTGAAATTTGGCTGAAGTGTTACAATCCAGCAAACAGGGTTCATTAAAACAATCTTTTTTATGAGTCAAGAGATGATATATTAGAGAAATAATGTACATAAAAAACCTAGTGTTTGACAATTGGCACCATAAAGCAGTTATTATCTCTGATTAGTAAAACAGTTTGTTTGAAAGCAATCAGTTCTGAAGAATAGAGACAGGAGGGCAAGTTATAAAACATATGAGGTTTATATAGAGGGCTATTATTTTACAAAGAACAAATGATTTAAAATGCTCTGAACTAACAATTATTTGGCGTCACTTTCATGTTACAGAACTCAATAAAAAATACTTTTTAAAAAACTTCACACAGTTCTTCTTGATCTTCTTGTAATTGTAGGGCAGTATTAGTTTCATGTGTATCATGTTTCCAGATACTGGGTGTTGAAAGATTTATTCATGTTGAGCTCTGCCCTAAGGTAATTTTAGTTTTCATAAAACCTAATTCTACAATTATAACCATCTGAGAAAATGAGTATTCTTTCTACCTAACGCTGTAGGAAGAAGAAACATTCTTATTATAAGCCTGATCCTCACCAGTGATTTTTTTTTCATTTTCTTTAAATTCCTTAATTTTTTTTTCTTATTAGACCCTCAACCCACAAATGTTCAACTGTCATAAAAGATCAGTGTTACTGAACTGCCAGCATTAATCTTTTGTCTGAAACATATAAAGAAAGACAAATAAAGGAGACATTGCAAAATGTCTTTGTGAAGTAGAAGCAGATATTGAAATGATAAATAACATAACCTGCGAACACTAGTTATAATGTTGGGGGAGAAGAAATTCCTAAATATCAAAGACAGCAGCATGACTGTCAGGTGCTCCATAAATAAACCATGGACGTTTCCTGACATTGGACCTTTCATTCTTGCAATGCTCTGCTAAATAAGCATGCTCTCCTTGCCTGTCTGAATTCTACATGCCCATTTCCAGAAATGCTGCTGCAGATAAGTAACACTGTCATGTTTGTTTTGTCAACTACATGCTGATTATCCTTTCCTATCTGTAGTTTGGGAACATTATCAAGGTCAGAAGCAATCTCTCAGAAAACCTATCCTAATGTGGCTGTACTTGATCATTTCTGTAAGGGCCTCCATAAACAAACTTTGCAGAAACACACATGTATTTTCCAATATTTGACTTTTAGACCATGATAAAAGGAAAGATTTACCGGTAAGGCTTTGGGAATTTAAAACCAAAAGGAGAATGAAAAGCATTCGTTCTATGTATTTTCCTTTATTCACTGAAAATCTGATCCTGGAGGATGGCATATCCAATTCTTTGGGATGCTCCTGCAATGACCCTACTTTCTCTACCTTCCTAACCTCTTCTAATTTGTTTTATTTTATTTTGACAAATCGCTTATGAAGCATTTACAACTGATGCACATATCACCAAATTATTTCTGCCACGCTTCCTCTGTAACCTGCCCGTGGGACACGACATGCTCCAAGATACATCGCTCTATCAACCCACATTTTTCCAGGACAATGCAAATTATGACAAATTCCATCATCCTGCAGTATGTGCTTCATGCTAATCTCACTAATTCTGAAGAATCAGGAGGGCTCGCTGTTCTGCTGAAGGGCATCCTGTCTGATTGAATGATAGGAAAACAACATTTGCCATCCCCTTCTCACAATCCCAGCTGTGGCCACCACTGCCCCACTTCTGCCAGGCAACTGCTCTTGTAACTTCCATGCCAGAATTAACTGCACATCAGCTGCGCTGGCTGACAGGAAACTACCTATCACCCATCAAGATGGTTTTCAAGTCCAGAAAATAAAAAAGGCATTCAGTGGTAAAATGAAAAGAGGAGACTGTATTTTCTACTGACTGTTGGAGATCCATATTCATTTTCTGCCGTTTGAAATGAAGAGTGGAGATCAAGTTGATCTGTTATATGATAACAACCAGACAGACTTGAATGTGTTTGGTTGTAAGTTTTTTGCTTCTGGATCACTCACTGCAAATGGCCACCTGAGAAGTCTTAAGAGGGAGCGAACCTTGAGGATAATCCCTCTGTGCTTCAGAAGGTGGCAGTATTACTACATGAAAGAAGCCCACAGTCTACGTGCTAGTCCGTGGCCACATTGCTGAAATAAACATGTTTAATTCCCCAAGAAACATATATTTTATCCGGTGGCATAATTTACTTATAACATTAAAACTCAAACATGGAGCAATTTGTAGCAATAACCATGATTATGCTGTTAGTGGCCCAAATGTCACTGTCTAGATTAGGCTAAATGATACCTAGCACCGAAGAGCTACTATGATTTATTTTTTATGATCACGGGTAGAACTTGCATGCTTAAAAGGCTCACCAGAAAACTGCCTTCAATAAATAAAAAAGGATGAAAAGATTGAAAGAATCTTGTATTATTGTTTGGAGATGTGCTTGTAAAAAATTGTCACAGGAATGAGGTAAATTTTAAATCTCAGAGACACTTCTGAAAAGAAAAAAAAAAGATGTAGATATCTCAAGCATTTCTAATGTTATCTTTTAGATTTTAAAATACTTTGTTGTAAATAAATCGCTCTTCTTATAGTGGATTAAAACGTTATCTATAGTGTTTTCTCCATTATGAGTGTCTTCTGAAATGTCAGAACAAAATAAAGATTTTTAAATACATGTAATGCATTAAAATTGATTATTTTAACTACCTGTAAAAAATGCAGTAAATATAAATCTGCTGGTAAGTGTTAGAAGTAAAATAGCCTGTTCAAAGCTCTAATAATTTGCTTTTGGGGAATTCTGGTCTGATGTGTTCTTCTACCTGGAATCTACATAATACCATAGATCTTTTGGGGGCCATTATCATATATTAAATTGAAATTATTACCCGGAATCAAGGAAAAAGGAATACAACCTGTACTATCTAAAGTTGAAAAAAGATTTTATCATAAACATGCATTTTACTAATTACTAAAATTTCAGTCAGCATTTCTACTTGTACTTTAACGGAATATTGCATAATTGGTTGAATGTTTCTAGGGAGTCCTTATATAAGCTTCGTAAGTACACAGCACAAATCGACATTAAAGTGTTACTAAGAAGAGACAGGAAGAGGTTTAGCTTTCTGCTTTACTCCCAGTGAGACCCAAGCCCCTCCGAGGAACACGGTGATGTGAGCGTGGCTTCGGCGAAGGCACTGGGCGCCCTGTGCGCGCTGTGGCTTGTTGACAGGAACCAGGGCAGGCAGACACCAATAATACATGAAGTGCGGTTCAGAGGCAATTAGGATCAGTTGTCAAGGCCAGGCCATTAATGAAAGAACATGTCAGAGGAGCTGGAGACTTCAATGGTTGAGGGCAAGAAGGCGATTTAGTGTGACAGATCGAGTCCTTCCAATGTCCTCAGTGGTATATGCTAATACCAGCCTTAACAACCTTTTGTGGCAGTGTATAATGCGACTAACATGGACTTTGATTCAGCAAAATGACTGCTGCCACTGTTAGTCTGTCTCATTCAAACAACAGTAAAAGCATTGCTACAAATAATTATCCACTTCCGTCCCTCCCTCTGCCACTTAATGCATCCGCCCTTTGTGCATGCTATAGTGTTTGTTACTAGAAGGTTAGGGTGTTTTTCACTTTTGGTTTATGTGATACAATTTTTTTTTTTTGGTGGTGTTGCATATAATCCTAATTAATTAATTAGAATGTGTTTTAGAAGGCAAAAGGAATAAACTTATTCCATTCTCATGTAGTTAACATTAAAAGTTCCTAACACAAGTCAAATTTGTCTAAGAGAAAAACAAAATCCATCCTGTAAGTTACTCACAGGCAGTAAGGGAAGTTCTTTACCTAGGCTCTAAAACCCATTAGCAGAAAATTAACCTAATCTTCAAAGAACCGAAAGCAGGTGCATTACAGAAAATCACTTCCCTGTCACTTTTCTGGTCTTTACAATTTGATAGTAATTTAAGATAAAACCCACATGCCTATAATCTGATAATCATCAATGAGTAGGAAGATGTGTTAATTACTGGTTAGCAATCGAGAAAAACAATGACAAGGGAAATATGATATTCTAACACAGCTCAGCCTATAGATTTTTATGTTAATGATAAAACTCCATAGTCTCAAACTCTTAAATGGTTTTTATGTATAAACCCTGTAATTTGTTAATTTTTACTTTTCTTATTTTCTGCTTATTTGGATAAGATATTCTTATGAAGGGAAACCTGACTTAATAGAAGATAAGTGGCATATGTTTTCTTATCATTTATTTATATTTGCATCCCCTCCCATTTTTCTGGGATTTACTTCCAGCATCTCAGCTACAAAAGCTGACGCTGTGATACCTTAGGGCTTATGGCAAATAGCTCAGCCTTGTCTGCTTACCAATGACCAGCGAGATATGCAGAAAGGTGTTTGCATGGAGATTAATGGGAATCATGTTGTCAGGATGGTAACTTCGTACATATATACATTATTTTTCTGTGTCAGATTTTTTCTTCACTTCTGAGATAGTTTACATTTCTTTGTTGCCTATCTCACATACCATTGTTGTCTTTTTTGGAATTCTGTTCAATTTTCTTTGCTCACTCTTTTTTTTTTTTCTTGCCTTTAGCCATAGCTATCCTTTCCCTAATAGTTGATTAAGTACAGGTCTCTTGCTTCCTCATATATGCAGTTTTTTTCCTTTCTCAGGGAAGTTTTCAGAACTGAGCCCTAAAAGGAGTACTAGTGTTAAAGGAATTACCAGTACAAATATCTAAATGTTCATGCAGTCTCAAAACACATTTTCATAAAAAAATACTTTTTTGATAAGAAATATATTTAGGGAAAAAAGGTTACTCTGCTAAACATTTATTTCTGACAGTTATATCCAAAGTAAACACATTTTCTAAATACCTGGCTGTATTAAGCTATTATTACATTAAAATTATACTAATGTAAATTGTCTACTTGGTCCTAACCAATAATAAATATATACCCTTCTAGAGAGGAGTTCAATAGACCAATATCAACTCTTGGTCAGTCTGTAAGACATCTAGCATGGAGAACCCTCCAAGTCTGGGTCTCTGTTGTGAGACATAATATCTCTGCAACTTGATGTAAGATCAGTTGATATCTATTTTTCTCCCTGACCTTTTAGGACTCATATGATAATGGAACTGGTTCAGCTGGTGACAGGGACTAGTTTTCATTATTTTTTTTCAGACTCCTAGACTTCATGAAACAGAAACAGATCTACTGGTATAGAAGTTAATAGCACAAAGTTAGCCATGACACTACCCATTGGTAGGATTCAGAGTTTGCTGAAATAAAAATAATTTTATATTTACTCATTTAATTAATAAAAATTCCAAATCTATCAAAAGGAAATTCCCAGAAACTTCCTATTAAAAAAAAAAAAAGTACAGTTTGAAGTGAGCAACATTTTTTAAGATGGCCTTTGATACTCTCTACCTCTTTGTGTGAAAACCAGGCATTTGTCTTGTCATAATGTGTTTATTTTGAGTATAATATTTTAAAGGTGTTATTTTGTCTTCTAAAAACTACTAGAAGGTTTGTTTCTCTTTACAAGCATAATTATATCTAGTTTCTTCAATCAGTGTCTCATATTTTAATAATATGTTGCCATTTGGGTACAGCTATAACCATAATAATGAACAGGGGGTTCAAAGATCACTAGATATATAGATGCCATGAACCATTAGTAAGAAATATTCTACACCATAGAGATCACACATTAGAAAACCCTGAAATTCACTACAGAATTTGCTGTTCTGACTAAGGCATCCTTCTGTGTAATTAACATAAATCTCTTTACAAAACATGCTAGTTTTAATAACAAATAGGGACATTGTACAGGAAAAATAAAGAATAGAATACAAATAAAATTATGATATGAATAATTTAGTTATCTCCTTCTCATACCTCATAATGACATTTGTGTAGTTATAATGGACCTAGACCAGAACTATTTCCCTTGAAAAACTGGCTTATCTCCTTTTTCTATATGCCATTGAAATTCATATCATCACTTCCACACAAATACACATAATTAATCCTAATTGCTTCCAACACTCTGAAGAGGAGATATGGAATCTGGGTTTTTCTTTTTTATGTATGCTAAGCTTTTCTGGCCACAAGGGCACCATTTAGTAAGTTACTTCCTCCAAAACACTGGCCAGTGGCCTCTTGTCCTGAAGGAGTTAATGCAGTTGCAAGAGGTGAGCCATTGAATTCCTTTGTGACAGAAAGATGGAACTCAGTGATTGCTCAGAGGTGTCCTCTTCTGCCATTGAATGATGATCCAGTAAGGGGAAAAAAAAAAAAATCACTTCTCACAAGCAGGTTTTAACAAGATAAATGACAAGTATGCACCATAAAAGCACAGAGGGGGTGGGTGTGAAAGGAATGTAAGGGGGCTCCTGACTGGCACAAAATTAAAATGGAAACAGAATGAACTCTTCCCTAGAAGTGATTCTTCAACTTTGTTAGGACTTTTATCCAAGATGACCTCACTGTATTTTCTGTCTTATGATATTTGTTTGGGGTGACACTTGGTAGCACATGGGAAGAACACAGTTCCCATTAAACCTCTGGCATTCCAACCTCTAGACTCCAAGTCCTGCTCGAATGGAAGAAAGCCTCACATCGGAGCTAGTGAAGTCATCTGCTCCAACTCTGACTAACTTTGCTTTTCCCAAACAACTCTCTGAGGCATGGCTATACTCCCCCAAATGTCCCAGTACCAAATGCCCCAGTACCTAATTCAACTTCGGTCAAGCGTTTCTTTGCTTCAGAATATCGCAGTGCTATTTTTTACCCTTTCTCTCATCCTCCCTCCGCACTCTACCCCCAAAGCACCTCTTCTTTCCTGGGTGCACTCTGCTTCCTCAGACACTTGACAGAACTGTAACAGCTGTATTTCCTTAGTCAGGACTATGTTCTTGCAGGAGCTGTCTTTGAAGTGGTCTCCGGATTTTTGTTGTCCCCCAAGATTTCCGTCTCACACTCCTCTGGTAATTACTGTTGCAACTAATAAAGTCTTCAAGTAGCTTTTTGCTTTCAATAGGTTCATAGTGTTGCCTCCTCAAGATTAGCTAGTTTATGTCCACAAGGACTGAGCTGTAGGCCTTTAAAAAGAGCCTGACTAATTGCAGCAAGATGTCCTCCTTGCAAATCTAACAGTTATGTCTTATTGGTTCTCTTTAGCTCTCTTGGCACCCAATATTAATATTGGGTATTAATATCTGCCAGCTCTGATTTTGTTACTTCATTACATTCATCATTGCTGAGCACCTACTATATGCCATGCACCATGCTTGAGGTATAGTAAAGTGAACAAAAGCACGTATATCCTTTTTGTATGAAGCTTAGTCTAGTAAAGGAGTCAAATTTGATAAAACAGTCTCAGGTATAAAATGCAACTCAGATGCACTCATAATAGATTTAAAGGTGAAGCACAAGGTGCTGTAAGAACCTGGTCAGGGATGCCAGGGAGTCAGGGAAGGTTTTCCCGAGCATTTGCGGCTTGTGCAGAGGTCTGAGAGAGGACGAACAGTTAGCTAGTTTCCAGGCACAAGGTGAGGTATGTGCAAAGGTCTTCTTGCAGGAAGAAGCATGGTTTAATTTAAGGGGCTCAGCGAAACTGCCTCTCCTCACAGCCCCAACCCTCCTTCTATTGCTACATCAGCTACCTCAAGGTTGAAGGGAAATCCCTGGAATTGCTTTGCTCCCAGTGAAGCTGCTCTTCCTCAGCTGAAACACCGTCTCATCTCCACAAACTATCTAAGAAACTGAACTGTGGAGAAGGCTCATATGGACTGAACACCCACCTTTCCTTACATTACCATCATGACTAATCAGATCCATGTTCATCTTAGTCCAATGTTCATCCAGTCAGTTCCCCATCTTCCACCTTCTCTGACCTCCCGAAGACTTTCCTTGGGCCCTGTGGAAGAACCAAACTTACTAAAACAATCCCACAGCAATAACATTTCCTATTTGCACAAGCCCTTCTCTCAACTTTCTCTTCACTTTTTTTTGCTTACAGTGAAATCAGGCTGTATTCCAAGTCTACATCTTTCCCTGAGGTCATCAAAACCAGGTTCCTTTTTTCTTCCTCACCCCACATTCCAGGACCTGGGGCTGGTGCGTCATCTCGAGTTCCTTCAGACGCTGGCCTCTTAGAAACAAATCACCACCAGATTGTACCGCTCCTTCTACTTGATATTGTTGAGCACCTGTCAACTTGGCATGTCACTCATTCCCAGACTAAGTTAGCATCTATTTCTCTGTCTTCCACTGTGCCATTATTCCCGTCAACCTTGGCTGCTTCCACATCTAGACAGATAATCCATCTGACCCTGTGGATTCTCAGGTGTCTTGAGTTTTGGATTTCCAACAATCCTTTCCCCATTCCAATAGTCTTTATAGCTGTATTTTCAAGCTGCAAGTTTGGGTCTATTACTGATTATAAAAATCAATGAGTTTTGATTTGATTTAATGAGTCACAACCAGGTTTTTTTTTTTCTTTTAAGTAACACAGAATACATTTTTAAATACTAGGTGACTACATTAAGTAAGGTAAATATTGTTTTATGAACGCTTCCTTCAGTCACACATCATATATGTATAGGCATACAAAGTTGTTTTGAAAATCATATTACTTACTATGTCCAGTCCAAAAATTGTGAGAAATACTGATCAGCTTGGTCTTCACCAATAACTACATTACTTCCAAAATCTTGGCTTTAAACATCCCACTTGCTAACTTCTACCTTCTACTTTTAGAGCCCACTTATTTCAGTCTCCTCTCTCTAAAAAGTTTTAACGTCATTCAGAGTTCCAAATCACTGATTCCACCACTTTCTACTATACTCCCCACTCCCCCATTATATGCTCACATCTCTCCTTGTCTGGCTCAGGTTCCAGGCTCTAAGTTTAATCATTCCCTTAATTGCTTTGCCCCTTGCTACTCTGTTTTTTGTTTGTTTGTTTGTTATTGTTGTTGTTGTTTTTAAAGCCCAAAAGCTACACCAGACTCTCCAACTATTTTGAGCAGCATCCATGCTGCTCAGTGTCACTGTGGGAAACAGAACTGTGCAGATATCACATTGAATTTCTGATCACAAATTCCAAGCAGGCTTTTAATGCTGCCCAATCCTACTACATTTCCCTAGTAATTTAACTTCCCCATTCTCCTGACAACCACTGTATACTTCATCTTCTCTAAACTGATGACCTGGCTTATTTCATTTTTCCAATATCAAATGTATAAACAGTTGAGACTATATATTGCATTTGCCCTTAGATAACAACAGAATCATCCCTGCCCCTATTTAAGGTTAAACCACCCCACATCCATCTTGTGGACACAAAGACTTGGATTATAGAATTATAGTTCTGCACTCCTATGGGTTCAGTTTTATCCTCTCATTTGGATTATATCCATTAATATAAAATTATGCTGTAGTAATTTTCATTTTTTAAAAAGATTTTATTTGATATATATAGAAAGGGAGCACAGACAGAGGGAGCAGTGGGCAGAGTGAGAAGGAGAGGCAGGTTCCCCACCGAGCAGGGAGCCTGATGTGGGGCTCCATCCCAGGACCCCGACATCATGAACTGAGCTGAAGGCAGATGCTTAACTGACCAAGCCACCCAGGGGACCCGTACCTTCCATCTTAAAAACAATAATCTCTAGATGCTGATTTGCAACTGCCCTATTTTTGTTCCCCTATATAGCAAAACCCTATAAAAGTGTGGTCCAAATCCACTGTGTCTTTCTGCCACTTGTACTTTCACCATAGCTATCAGGCATCTATCTCTACCTGTCTGTTGAATCCAGTCTTGTCTAGTTCTCAATAAACCCCACTTGGCCAAGTCCAGAGGTCAGTTCCCTGTTGTCATCTCATTCTATTCAGAGCAGCATTTATTTCGCTACTTCAGTCTTCATTATATTTTTCCCACTCACTCATTCTTTAACTTTATTTGCTTGAGATAACATGCTTTCTTGGTTTTCTTTTTATCTCTAACACATAGAGATCCACAAAGGAAATTAACTGATCTTATTAAGAGTCCTTCTCCTCTTCACTTCTCTAACTTTTCTCTATAGGTGATTTTATTCCATTCTTAGATTTTAATCTGCATTGATCTGCTATGGATTTCAATTTTATATCTAGAGACCTGACCTCTTCCTTACACTCCTGACTCATATAATCATGGATCTACTTGATAGAGCCACTTGGATGTCTACCAGATACCATAAATTCAACCTTCTCCAGCAGAAGGAAAACTGGATTTTCTCCCATCCCATTACACTTGCATCTTCATTACTCTTCCCCATCTTAATTTATAGGACTACCATTCATTTGATAGTCAAGCCAAATATCTAGACACCACCCATCTCCCCCCACCCCACACACCCCGCCATTACTTGAGTGTAGTTGACACAGAATGTTATATTAGTTTCAGGTGTACAGCATAGTGATATGACAAATTTATACATTATGCTATGTTCATCACAGGTGTAGCTACCATCTGTCCCACTACATTGCTACTACAATATCACTGACTGTATTCCTTATCCTGTTCCTTTTATTCTTGTGACTTATTCACTCTATCTACCTTTCCCCTTCCCTTCTGACAACCATCAGTTTTTTCTCTATATTCAACATTTTTTGTTCTTTCATTTGTGGGTTGCTTTTTTTTTTAGTCACTTTTAAGTGGAATCATGAGTGGTACATGTATTTCTTAGCCTGACTTATTTCAGTTAGCATAATACACCCTACATCCATCCATGTTGTCTCAAATGGCACAATCTCATTCTTTTTTATGACTATGTAATATTCTTGTGTGTGTATGTGTGTGTGTGTGTGTGTGTGCGTGAGTGTACCATATTTTCTTTATCCATTCTTCTTTTGATCCATTCTTCTATTGATAGACCCTTAGGTTGCTCCTCTGTCTGGGCTATTGTAAATAATGTTTCAATAAACATATGGGGACATATATCTTTTTGAATTAATGTTTTCCTTTTCTTTGTGTAAATACCAAAGAGTGGAATTACTGGATCATATGGTATTTGAGGAACCTCGATATTGTTTTCTATAGTGGCTGTACTAATTTACATTCCCAATAACAGTGCACAAGTGTTCCTTTTTCTCCAATCCTCACCAACACTTGTTATTTCTTGTCACTCTGATTGTAGTCACTCTAACTGATATAAGTTGCTATTTCATTGTGGTTTTGATTGGCATTTCCCTGATGACAAATGATGCTGAGCATCTTTTCATGTGTCGTTTGTCTAGACATCATCCTTAATTCCTACCTTTCTTTTATAGCCATTAGCAAATTCTGTTAGCTCTACCTCCAGAATGTGCCAATTCCTTCCCTCTTCTTTATTTGCTATCATCATCTCCTACCTCTCTAACCTTATTTCTGACTATTTTTCTCCTCATTCACTATACTGCTCCCGCCCCCAATCCTTCCTGCCTCTTTCTGCAGATCTTCACAAGCTAATCCTTAGGGGAAAGACTCTCTAATCTAAAAGTGAATACATGTCCTAATTATTCTCCATGACTGTGTCCTAATTTATTTTTCTCCTAGCATTTGTAGATTCTGAAATTATTCCATTAGTTTGTATATTTAGTGTCTGCTTCTCCAATAAAATAAAAACTCTCTAAGTTCAGGGCCATATGTTCAGCTCCAAGAATGTAGCTGAATGAATGAATGGGAGCTGAAAGTGTAATAGAGGTGGAAAGAGTAGTGATGGAAAAGGAATAAAGAAGTCAACAAGATCAAAAATGTACTTTTAAGAAATATCACTCTGGCTAGAGAGCCAGAGTTGACACCAAGACCATGGAGGAAACTGCTAGAATAGGCTGGGTGAGTGATGATGTACTAAGATAGTGGGGGCGGAGATGGTGAGAAGAGAATGGGTTCCAGAGATACTTAGGAAGATCACTTGATGTCCTATCACACTATGACATAAAAAATTGAGGGTCTGGGAAAGAGGTATTTGGAGGATGTCATCACAGTTTTGTGCTTAGGTGTAACTACTGACTTAGGGACATTGGAAGAGGCCAACATTTAGGGACAAGTCATGACTTGTTGTTTAGGCATGCTAACTCTGATTTCTCTTGACACATTTATGAAGAAATAACAAAATGGCATCTAGATATAAAATTTTGGAGTTTTGAGAAATAATTTTTTTTCTATAAATTTGTGAATCATTTGTATATACACAGGTATGTAAATTTGTGAGTCATTTGTATATACATTTGTGATACTATAAATTTGTGAGTCATTTGTATATACACAGGTAGTGACTGAGGTTGTATGTATGGAAAAATGGAACTCTCTACATTTTTGCCTTCAGAAACTGGCTGAATATTTATGATGTTTCCCATGGTGGGAAAGACTCAAGGAGAAATGATTTGGGGAGATAGGTGGAAGTTAGGTCAGGTTAATAAACTATTATGGTGCTTTATTGTCTTTCACTACACATAGTAAGTCTGTATATCACTTAGTAATTCTGGTGGCTGTTTCCTTAGGTTAGTGCTGAGGACTGAGGCTCTCAAATATTTTTTGCAACATTTGAGGACAAGGAATCTCCTTGGTAATGATCTCTTATGCCTCTTTAAGGTCACAGGCACATATAGTATCATTATGCTGGGTCTTATACTTTATTCAACTATATTACCTGCTTCATAGAGTACCATCAGTACAATTCAACAATCTATTCTACCACCATTTCTCAAGGTATGAGAAAAATCATCCACTTGCCAATTATTAGTATTGGATGATCACAATGAAGTTATTCAAGATTATTTCTTGACCTGAACTACAGGAAAATGATCGTGTTCCCAGGTTTAAAAAAAAAAAAAAAGGAATCAAGAACCAAGAAGTTTCCTGAATTTAAAACAAAATCACACTAATTATTTCAAATAGTACTATGTAGGTTTCAAGAAATTTACAATTAAATGTATTACTAAAATATCCCTTCTAATATTCATTTGGCCATCTAGGTAACCATATATTTTATCATCCATGCCAACACATTACTAGGAATGAAAGGAATTACTGATTGTTACATGTAAAGACCAGGACTGCCCAGGCATATTGGGACTTATGGTTCCTCATTTTATATAGCCTGACATCTTAACAATGAAGAGCCAGAGCAGTATCTGTTTTCATTTACCTAAATCAGGTGGGGTAATATGAAGCATAAAATGAAACTCAGGAATTATGCATCTACTTGATGTTCTTCTTTGTTTTTCATTTGGTTGATTTAAATACATAATAGCTGATTAAGTTTTGAAAATTAAATTTGTTTACATACCTATGAATTAAATTTGTGGTACAAATCCAGATAAGATTCTCATTTTGTTATATCAACCTAGGTCATATTTTAGTGCTTTAAAAACTTAAAGATGGTGCCCCAGGCATATCCCTTATGCATTAAAAGAAAAATTAAACAGATTTCAGAGGCCAAAATTATAAAATTATTAAGATTAAAAACACCAATGCCAACATCTGTTGTAATCAATACATAAGATGCGTATATTAATAGGTTTGTTAAATATATTCATACAAAGGAAATAATGTTTACATATAGACTATAACTATCATGTCTAAGTTAAATCAAGCTAAATACCACATCTTTAGAAACCAAAGGGAAAAGGTTCCCCGTAATGTAAATATATACTTGGGGGTGTTTATTTTCTCATTTCAGTTCCATTTTCAAAATATGCTGTATTTTCTGTGTAACCCATTTTTCATCTGCCCAATTACTATCAATCTTTTTTCTACTATCAAAAATGATCATTTGTTTCTTTATTGTCGTAGATAAAACATCCTTTCATTGTTTCAGCTCACAAGCTGTGCAGATCCTACCCACTGTTCTTGCCTCCAGCACTTCACATTATTGGTGTATTATTTCATGCATGCCCTACTCTTTTATCAATTGCTTTTGAAGTAATGTTAATAGACTAGAAAATTGAGACATTTATGAAGTATAGGCAGTGTTTATGAAAAAATCCATAAAATATGACACAGGCAAGACAAGATAAAAGCAGCATTTTAATAGATTATGGCAAAGAGATCCTGTCAGAGTTGACAACTGACTCCTTCGAGATCACTAATTTTTATGGGATTAATTCTGTGGTATAAAAAAATGAAGTTAAATGTCCTAATTAATCTGTAAATAGCACACCCACAATTAAACCTTGTGGCCCCTTCTTGGACTGGGGCTGCAATGATTTTTGAAAAGTAATTATCTCATATTCATAATGAAGAAGGTTTTTCCTTTTTCATTTTTTTTTTTTCCCCTCATGGCATTTCAACTAAAAATCCACCTGGATGCAAACTGGAATAGCAGCCTTCTGAAACACAAATCAGCTCACAGCCTGGTGTGGAGCAACAGCTGCTAGACTTGTAAGCCAAATATTTATGGATGGTTTATGTATTTAGAAAATAAAATTTGGGGCAATGGTACAGAATGAGATGGTGGAGGAAAATCTAGAGTTTCTACATATTTGAGTAACTCTTCTTTGTTCCACAATTTATAGCACTCAGAAAGGTATAGAGTTCCCGTCTCTTACGGCAGGGATAACATGGCAAAGGCCTATCTCTTACAGGAGTTAGAAAGTGTATTATGTAGAAGGTGGAAAACAAAGCTATTGTCTGGCTTTTCCTGATACTGTGGCGGGCTACTCAAGAAATGTTGGTTCCCTTCCCCTTCCTGACTTCACCTTTTAATATTTTAGTTTTATAATACTTTCTGTAGACATATGATATTATCTGTACATTTTCAAATGGAAATAATGCAATTTATTAAATATAAAATATTTTACAATATTTTTGTGAGAGTTAATGTTAACAACACATACTAGCCTTTATGATTCACATTCATTATTTCATTCATTCAGACAACAGCTCCAAGATAAGGATTACTGCTACTACCTTGTTAAAAACAAGGAAACTGGGGGCACCTGGATGGCTCAGTGGGTTAAGGCCTCTGCCTTCGGCTCAGGTCATGATCCCAGGGTCCTGGGATCGAGCCTGCTCTGCTCAGCAGGGAGCCTGCTTCCTCCTCTCTCTCTGCCTGCCTCTCTGCCTATCTGTGATCTCTGTCTGTCAAATAAATAAATAAAATTTAAAAAAAAATAAGGAAACTGAGGCTCAGAGATGTTAAAGGAATTATCCTAATCATATCTACATAATAGGTAATAGAACGGATTCTTGAAGACAGATCTCTTGAGTTACAATCTTATGCTTTTTCATTATCAGTAAACTGTGAGGCTGTATCTTTACAAAGAAATACTCTGTTGATATAGTAAAATATTCTGTTTTGTAAAGAAAAAAATATTCTAATTAGTGAGCTCTCAAGTTAAAAAAAGGTTAAAGGGCTACTTCTTTTTCGTTTGGATATTCTGCTTCTTAGAGAAATAGGGATATAGTTGTCTTTTTTAAAGAAGGGCAGTTATTTTCTTCCTTGAGTCCCATGAGAAAGCAGGATTCAGAAAGTTAATCTTTTTAATTTTTAAAGAATTTTTATAGCCTATGGCCTGGCAATAGGTAAGCTATGGTTATAATCCAGAAGATAATATTGTAGCAAAATCATATACTACTACCGTATTTGAAAGAAAGATCTTTTAAATTGCCATTACTTGGGAAAATAGTACCAATACTAAGAAAACCGATATTGATGTTCTCAAGATATGACAATGTAGTTTTTTTTTTCATATTTTAAAGATTTATTTATTTTTAGAGAGAGAGAGAGAGCATGTGAGAGCAGGGGGAGGGGCAGACAGAGAGGGAGAGAAGCAGACTCCTCACTGAGCGCAGAGCCCAGCATGGGACCTGATCTCACAACCCTGAGATCATGATCCTGAGATCATGGCCTGACCGAAATCAAGAGCCAGAGGCTTATCTAACTGAGCCACCCAGGTGTCCTGACAATGTAGTTTCCTGACTGATCATAGTCTTACTATAGACGCCTTAAGTGTTTTGGCTGATCAGTTGCTACGGTTAACATGATTAACTGACTTATTTATTTGATACTTAACTGATTGAATGTATTTTGCACTGGAGGAATCTACAATCCGGTTGAAAACTCTCACAGTTCATATGAGGAAATAGAGAATCAAAAGACACTAAGTGATTTGTTCAAGATCATATATGAATTATCTTGCAGATTCCTGACTAGAACTTATTACTTCTGATTCCAAGTTGAAGGTTGTCTTCCAATACGTCACCTTATCTGATTGTATTCAGTGAAAACCTTGGGTATATACATTCTAAGATTTAGCCCATCCTCTGATGGAACATTCTTCAACAGGTAAAACATTTAAGAACAGATAGGCCCCGTATTATAAACATGATCACAAAGAGACATCCTAAGCTGACAGAAAGAGAAAATAATAAATGGCACCTTTCTCATCTCTAAACTCTCTAATACCAAGAAAACACCTTAAAGCCCTTGCCTTGGGTAAAAAATATTTGAAATGCCAAATCCAGTTATCAATTCATCTCTATGTGTGTCGGGAAGGATTACTACAGTTAAGTATATTCTAAGCCTGTTTATAGCCAGCATTACTCCTAAAGTTCCAATAAGAGTGCCTATTTTTATTTTTATTTTTGAAGTGACACTAACTTGAGAAGAAAGAAAAAAAAAAGAGTAAGTTTAAGCCATTCTTTAAAGTTCATTGCCATGAAGCTTTTGTGATGGTTTAAAAAAAAGGAAGCAGGCTGCAAGTCAATTAGGAGGTCTCGCTCTCACATTCTCTGAATACAGATAGCAGATGATGACGTACTTACAGAGTTTGATGATCACATTTGAAATTCTGTTTATTTATACAGTGACTATGTCTTAGAATTGAGCATAGAGACAACTAATTACATAGGAACACTTTTAATGTTACTGTTTCCACATCTTCATGTAAGAGTAAATGGGGAAGCTTCCTTCCATGGTATGGTGCATGTGACAAGGTGTTGTTACATGCCAACCTGTGTGCTCAGGAATGCTACAGAGATAGGCACCAAGTCTTTTGCTGAATACTTAGTCACACTTGTGGAATACATAAACTTGGGTCCCTCTCAGTCAGGCTGTACACTGTTGATTCTACTCTTTGTGGTGGGTGCTTCATTTCAAGTATCTTTAAAGGGTACACAGTGACTCTTTTCTAGGGCATGTAATAATGATCAGTGACATTCCTTACACTCACAAAGTGGTCAATATTATTGAATAGAAAACGATGACCACAGTCTTAAAGAATGTAGAACTATTTTTCATGATTTTAGACCGTAACACACTCAGAGATAACAAAATTAACATTTTCCAAACCACTGTTGTTTCCATTTCCTGATTACTTCCATGATTCAAACCACTTTGGCTCTAAGTTTTAGATTATTCCCTTTTACATTCAATTACCACATCAGAAGGCATATAATTGGCTTGAGATCTACCATCTCCCTACTTGCCACAGAAACACCTGTGTTAGAGTTTGAGGATTTTTGATGCAGGCATGGAGAAAATTATAGATTCTTGGATACTGTGCTTAGATGCATTTAAAAGACCTACTGAAGACCTCACATCAACAGAATTCTATACATATTTCTAAGAAAGATTTGTTACATTTCCTTTTTTAAGAACATACACACACAAATAACATTAAAATAGAAATAGAATATTAGCATGATGGAAAAGAAACACACATTAGTCAGACCTCAAGGGTCAACATGGTAAATCAAGTTTCATAATTTTTTTAATGGTTATTCTGTTATTCTTGTGTTAGGTAATGGTATTGTTGGAACAGTAAGCCCTTAACATCTGTGCACTTTGGATCACCTTAAGCCAGCTGGTTCCTCTCAAAAATGCTCATCTTTTGTTCTTACTATGTCCTGACCTGGGCCTCTAGCCTTAAGACAGCTATGTGCTTTCTGCAGCCAGGATATCCTCTTCAAGACTGTCAGGCAATTTCAAATGATTGATGTGCTAGTCTGGTGCTCTGGTATTTTTCCCTTAGTAAGTCTCCAGTAAATCCACAGCTCATTCTGTAAGAATGCTAATTAGATCTCCCTTTACTTAACTTCATGCACATTTTTCTTATTTTCCTATATTTTTGGAGGTGAGCTTAAAGTTTATAACACAGCGTGTTTCTAAAATATTTTTTAATAATATTACATATAAATAAAACACATTTCCCACCAAGGGAAGCAATTCCAGCAGTGAATTCAGTTGACTCTCTTCTGTCCAGATCTGTGCCATGCATCTATTAAGCCAACCTGAAGCATAGAATTCCTAGGCCCACTCTAAAATTCAGTAATCATTTACTCACTTGCCTTTTATTCCCCTTCTTCTACTACTCCTTACTATACCAACTCTTATCTGAATGCTACTTTACTCCTTTCTTCATGATCAGGGGCAACCAATAGAGGAAGTCCTGGACTCATATCTCTGAAACCCACATTAGGTCTTACTCCAGAGGATCACTGATGGAAACATACCTCGCATAGGCCATGCCTCTAACTGAGACACAGTCTTCTATCAGTCAAAGCCCAAGCATGGCAGACATAGCTAGAAGATTAGAAAAACATACCAATTTATTTATTTTTTTTTTTTTTATTTTTATTTTTTTTTTTTTTTATTTTTATTTTTTTTTTTTTTTTTTTTTTTTAAAGATTTTATTTATTTATTTGTCAGAGAGAGAGCGAGCGAGAGCGAGCACAGGCAGAGTGGAGGCAGAGTCAGAGGGAGAAGCAGGCTCCCTGCAGAGCAAGGAGCCCGATGTGGGACTTGATCCCAGGACGCTGGGATCATGACCTGAGCTGAAGGCAGCTGCTTAACCAACTGAGCCACCCAGGCGTCCCGAAAAACATACCAATTTAAAATGTACTTGTATGTAAGATAGTATTCTTATTCTTAGAAAAAATATACCCTGAAGGATGTCATGAAACTAACTTTTAAAAGGCTCAGAACACCACATGGGTGCACATACCTACACACATATACAAATACACACATAATAAATATGTTTTATATACACACAAATAGAGGGAGAAAGAACAAGTGAGCAACCTCATTTGCTAAGGAAAAGGGGCAAAATGTCAACAGCAGGTGAATCTAAGTAAAAGATGCAGAAGTATTCCATGACTACTCTTATTCTTATCATTTTCTCTAAGTTTTAAATAATTGCAAAATAAACCCATAAAGAAACAAAAATTTTGCTTTAGAATGCTAATAGCTTCTACCACACAAGCTAGGGGCAGCTATGATGAGGGGGTAGGGAAAGGCAGGAGAATTTGTACAGTAGACAGAAATCTCTTAATTTAAGAGCTTGGTGGTCAAAGAAAGAAAGAAAATACTTGGATAACCCGTAACTGGAAAGGCGATTCCTAGAGAGATGAGAAGTCTAGAGATGTCTTTGTTTTTTTACATACCACAACCATTTAGGAGTTGAAATATTTGTATTTTATGAAGACATAAAAAATGACTTTGTGTATCAATGTCTATGTTATTTGTACTTCTATACATTAAATGTAACATATGCAACCTGAATGTAACAATAAGAGAATCAACACTATGGACACAGTTAATATGTGCTTATCTGAAACTTAGCAGATAAAGAGATACTGCCAAAATAAACAAGCCGAAAGTGAGAGCGGACATTGGAAGTGCATTATTGTGTTACTGGAACATCTGGTACTAACACTGTCAAGTTTACATATGTTCTCAAATATGTATTTATGTAACAATCAAATGCTAAGCATTCCAGCTGCACTTGTCAACTTTTTATGAACTGAAGTCATATGCACAAGCTCAGCTAAATGTACTTGACAGAGGGAGGAGCGTGAGGAAACTATTAACTCTCAGAACCAAAGTCTGATTGCAGTGCGGCCTCTCTCAGTGCTATAAGGACCAGTGTTTGCTGGGAGAGTTGAGCTGCTTGGCTCACACGAAATTCACTTCATTCTGGTAGGTAGATTCACAAATATCTAGTCAATGGTGAAAATCATGATTTAGCAGCTAACTTCTTTGGATATAACTTACTCAGGAAAGAAAATTGTATATAGATTTAAAAAAAATACAGCAGAGAACATGATGATATAAAGTCATTTAAAAAAAAGAGTATTGGATTCTAAGGTGGAAAAATATTTTCCTCAATAGATTCTAGAGTCAGACAGATAGTCTGCCTGTAGCAATGCATAAATTAGAAAAGATAGCATAAAAAGAGGAGGCACTTTTGCATGATGACCATCTAATATTACTTCTAATGAAAATTACTTGTGTGAAACCTGCTTCCTTAGAGACAGAATAAACAATAATTACCTTAAGCCTTCTGAAAGAGTAAAAAAGCAAGAACAAGGGAAACAAGTATTTCTGTGACATTTTCCTCTTCTACAAATAAAAGGAAGAAGATAGACATGACTTTTCCCAAAGCGTGCCTAATCATTGCTTTGATCCAATTTCTAGAGTATACCATACTGCAGGAACTTACCAAGTTCTTTATTTTATGAACAGAAGCTCTTAATCAAAGTGATTTCTGTCAGGTTGGGGATAAAAGCATATATTTTGGGGGGTGGGAATTAAGAATCACCTCCACCCTCAATCTACTGGCAGGATTCTGAAAGTTTCCTTTAGAATTAACCAGATGTTTAAGAGTTATTCCTAGATCTGTAAGTGTGAAGATGTGTAATCTGTGATCCTCTGATCTGTACTTTACTTATGCCAGAACTTGCAGTCACAGTTCTTGCGCCAGAAAAACACCATCTCAGACCAATTAAATCAGAGTGAAACTCGGGCATCAGCCCCACTTGATTGTGCAGTTAAGGTTGAGAATGAGGATGGGCTTAGAATGAAGATAGACATTCTTCATTCCTATCATGAAGATAGGCATTACTTTTTATTAAAAGAGCATTATTCCAAGGCAAAATAGCTTGGAAGCATTAGGCACTCCCCATACTCTTTTTTTTAATTTTAATTTTTTGAGTTAACATAATGTATTATTTGTTTTGGGGCACAGATCTGTGAATCATCAGTCTTACACAATTCACAGCACTCACCATAGCACATACCCTCCCAATGTCCCTCACCCAGCCACCCCATCCATCCCATGCCCCTCCACTCCAGCAACCCTCAGTTTGTTTCCTATGATTAAGAGTCTCTTATGGTTTGTCTCCCTCTCTGGTTTAGTCTTGTTTCATTTTTCCCTCCCTTTCCCTATGATCCTCTGTCTTGGTTCTCAAATTCTTCATATCAGTGAGATAATACGATCATTGTCTTTCTCTGATTGACTTATTTTGTTTAGCATAATACCTTCTAGTTCCATCCATATCATTGCAAATGACAAGATTTAATTTTTTGATGGCTGCATAATACTCCTTTGTTAAACACTGGGGTGCACATTTGTATCTTTGGGGTAAGTACCCAAAGATACAAAAGTGCAATTGCTGGGTCCTAGGACAGCTCTATTTTCAACTTTTTGAGGAACCTTCATACTGTTTTCCACAGTATGAATGCCACAGTATGAATGCCAAGCTGCCACAGCTTGCATTCCAATAATGTAGGAGGGTTCCCCTTTCTCTACATCCTTGCCAACATCTGCTGTTTCCTGACTTGTTAATTTTATTCATTCTGACTGATGAAAGGTAGTATCTCATTGTGGTTTGATTTGTATTCCCCTGATGGCAAGTGATGTTGAATACTTTTTCATGTGTCTGTTGGCAATTTGGATGTCTTCTTTGGAGAAATGTCTGTTCATGTTCTCTGCTCATTTCTTGATTGGATTATTGTTCTTTACGTGTTGAGTTTGATAACTTCTTTATGGATTTTGGATACTAGCCCTTTATCTGATATGTTGTTTGCAAATATATTCTCCCATTCTGTTGGTTGTCTTTTGGTTTTGTTGACTGCTTCCTTTGCTGTGCAAAAGTTTTTTATCTTGATGAAGCCCCAATAGTTCATTTTTGTCCTTGCTTCCCTTGCCTTTGGCAATGTTTCTAGGAAGAAGTTGCTGTGGCTGAGGTTAAAGAGGTTGCTGCCTGTGTTCTCCTCAAGGATTTTGATGGATTCCTGTTTCACATGTAGGTCTTTTTTCCATTTTGAGTCTATTTTTGTGTGTGGTGTAAGGAATGGCCCAGTTTCATTCTTCTGCATGTGGCTGTCCAATTTTCCCAACACCATTTGTTGAAGAGACTGTCTTTTTTCCATTGGACATTTTTTCCTGCTTTGTTGAAGACTGGTTGACCATAGAGTTGAGGGTGTATTTCTGGACTCTGTATTCTGTTCCATTGATCTACGTGTCTGTTTTTGTGCCAGTACCATACTGTCTTGATGATGACAGCTTTGTAATAGAACTTGAAGTCTGGAATTGTGATGCCACCAGCTTGGTTTTCTTTTTCAATATTCCCCTGGCTATTCGGGGTCTTTTCTGGTTCCATACAGATTTTAGGATTATTTGTTCTATTTCTTGAAAAAAAAAAAACTTGATGGTATTTTGATAGGGATTGCATTAAATGCGTAAATTGCTCTAGGTAGCATAGACATTTTCACAACATTTGTTCTTCTAATCCATGAGCATGGAACGTTTTTCCATTTCTTTGTGTCTTCCTCAATTTCTTTCATGAGTAATTTATAGTTTTCTGAATACAGATTCTTTGCCTCATTGGTTAGGTTTATTCCTAGGTATCTTATAGTTATAGGTGCAATTGTAAATGGGATCGACTCCTTAATTTCCTTCTTCTGTCTTATTGTTGGCATATAGAAAAGCAACTGATTTCTGTGCATTGATTTTTAATCATTACTAAGTAGATGACCTTAATTCTGATTACTATCTAAACTTAGCAATTGATGTTCAATGGTTTTGGACAAAAAAGCAAAAAAATAATAATAATAATTAAAAATAAGAAAAGACAGGAATGGCATTTAGATCTGCTTTAAGTACTATCTAAAAATGTTCTCTTGTTTTGACTTACTCCAGAAGGAAAACTTGAAACAATGAGTAAATGAGTATAAGTTACAAAGAGGCATATTTTAGCTCAACATAAGGATTTTTAAAATAGAGTTGTCCAACAGAATGGATTGTTTCAGGAAATGATGAGCTCCTTTGCTGAAGATATCCAAACTGAGACCGGATGAGCATATGCCAAGGATGCTGCAGGAAGCATTTCTGCACTGTGTGGGAGGTTAGCCAACAGAAGATGACGTCTTAGGTTCCTTCCAGTGCTAAATTCTATAATCTTAAGACAATTCCAAACACGAATAACTATCTTAATGATACAAACTCTGAGGCCTGGCTAAGAAAATGAAAAACAAACAAACTTTACTTGGGTTTGAGGGAAAATAGACTATGGGAAGAAGCTTTTCTTTTTAAATGCTGAGATAAGGGGAGTTGCTACAGTCTAAAAGTCTGTTTTATGATACATGCAATTATTTTATAAAATTTAAGGTAAACAATAAAGCACGCATTTCCAAAAGATAAATGAACTGAAGAATAAAAAATCATTCGCTGAATTACCAAATTTTACAAAACAGGAGGGTAAGAAGCTAGGCAGAAAGCCACTGAAGGATTAAGCAAGGTTTTCCATAGTCATACAGTCCCACAGAGAAAAAAAATGGAGTTCAGAAACTTCTAAGGGGGAGAGATCCTAATTAAAAACCCCAGGATCTCCAGGTATCTGAGAGGCTTAGTTGGTTAAGTATCCAGCTCTTAATTTTGGCTTAGATCATGAACTCATTGTCATGATCTCTGATCATGAGATTGAGCCCTGCCTCCTGCTCTATGCTCACTCAGTGTGGAGTCTGATTGTCCCTCTCCCTTCCTCTCTGCCTCTCTCCCTTCACACAGGCATGTGTGCACTCTCTCTCTCTCAAATAAAATGAATAAACACGTTCTTAAGCAAAACAAGAGAAAACAAAACCACCCAGGATCTCAACTAGAAACCCAGGTGTCCACAGCGGCAAAGCAGAAACAAAGAAGAGGTAGATTGAGCAATTGCCAGTTGAATCCCAGCATTAGAATGAAGTAGTCTGTCAATAGTCTATTATCCAACCAAATCCACAGAGAAAGAGGACATTATCCAGAGTCACTACAGTTTAGCAAATGTAGTATTTGGCATTAATAACACACATGCAAAACACAAAATGGGACAGGGAGAAAAAAACAGATCAACGGATGAACTATTAGAAATATCAGGTTGGTAAAAAAGGCATGATTAATAAGTTTGAAAAATAAATGAAATGAAGAATTTGTAGATTCTACAGTGGCAAAGTTTATTTAGAAAGTCAAATAGGATTTCTAGGGATAATAAGATGTAATAACTGGAATTAAGAACAAGATTGGTAGCTTAAACAGAATACTGGAAGCTAAGATAAGTGACCTGGAAGAAATAACAGAAAGTATCTGGCTTGAATTTGGGTAATAAAAGGTATGAAAATACTAAAAAGTTTGTAGCTACAATATGAGAATGGTAAAAAAAATATATTTAGTTGGTGTCCCAGACTGGGGAGGAGAAAAATAATAGGGCAGGAAACAACTGAATAAATAGGGCAAAGAATTTTCAAAGTGAAAGACATCAAGGCAAAGAAAGACGCATCATATTAAAACTGTTAAAAACTGTAAACAACAAAACAAAACCTTGAGAATAGCCAAATGGAAAAAATATACCTTACTTTGAAAAGTACAGAAATAAGAACGGTCGTCAACTTGTCAATGGGAATAATGAAAGACAGATAATGGAATGGCATTTTCAAGTTGCTGAAAGACAACTGTCTTCCTGGATTTTATACCCACCAAAAATACTCTCCAAAAGTGTTGGTAAAATAAAGACATTAGCAGAGAGACAAAAAGTAAGTGAAATTATCAACAGCATATCCTCGTTAAAATACATATAAAAGTTAGTTTTACTGGCAAATGGAAAATGGTTCCAAATGGAAGCATAGAAATTCAACAGAAATAGTAAACTGTGGATAATAAAAATGAATACTGAGCGTACAAAGCAGTAATTACACTGCCTTCTGGGAACTAAAACAAATGCAGTAGTACAATGATTGGTAACAATAACACAAAGGATGGCGACACATGAACATAAAATATTCTAAGGTCTTAGCCTTGGTCAAGAAGTTTTAAATGTATGGAATTATATTAGGTTGTAATAAATCCAGACTAGAGAATGTATTCTTTAGGATGTGTACTCAACATAGTGAAAAAATGTATAGTTAACAAACCAAAGGGGGGGTGTAAAATAATAAAGGAAGTCTATTTAACCTTACATAATGTAAAGAAGGAAAAAGAAGAACAAGAAATAAGTAAAACGAGCAGAGGGCAGATCATTATAAACATGAACACATGAATAATTACATTAAAAAATGTTGCTCTATTTATAAGCAAACATTTTCAAACAAGATTAAAAAATACAATCAGATGCTATTTATTTATTTATTTATTTATTTATTCATTTATTTATAAAGATTTTATTAATTTATTTTACAGACAGAAATCACAAGTAGGCAGAGAGGCAGGTAGAGAGAGAAGAGGAAGCAGGCTTCCTGCAGAGCAGAAAGCCCGATGTGGGGCTCGATTGCAGGACCCTGGGATCATGACCTGAGCCAAAGGCAGATGCTTTAACCCACTGAGCCACCAAGGCACCCCAATCAGATGCTATTTATAATTGATATTCTTTATATATAAAGATAGAGAAAGGGTAGAAGTAAAAGATGGAAAAATATATACCACTGTAACTCTAATTAGAAAAACTGGTGCAGTTATTCTACTTTTAAAATGGCTATATGATAAAAGGTAATCCATCAGAAAGATAAAACAATTCTAAATTTGCTTTCACATACTTTCAAATAACTAAAGCAAACATTGACAAAAATTAGAGGAGAAGACAAATCCATAAAACCACCTCTTTCAATTATTGGTAAAGAAATGAAAGGAAAAAAAATCAGCAAAGCTATATAAGATCTAAAGAATACTTTTAATAAACCTAACTTAATTGACGTATATACAATATTGCATCCAACCGTAATAGAATATACATTCTTTATAAATGCATATTGACCATATATCAAAACTGGTCATGTGGGCCATAAAGCAAGTCTCAACAAATTGCAAGAGGCTAAGTCATTTAGAGTACAATCTCTGATCACTACTTAATTAAGCTAGAAATCACTAAGCAAAAAATAACAAATGTCATTGTTTGGAATATCCTAAATTAATAATATCATATCCTAAACTAAGACTACAACAAATAAGAACCATCAGAAGTTTTCCACTGCAGAAACTGATCCAGGAGTACTTTTTAAAGATTTAAAACTGTGCTGTCAAATAAATTTACATTTATTTTCAGTTATTTGCCAAAAAAATCCACATAGCATATTTTTAATTAATTTTTATAGGTGAAATAATATATAAAATTGCTTTTCTTAATTGTTTTTGCTTATAAATCAGGTTCCTTCTTTTAAAGGTGTCACTCTATATGCCTGGATCACTAACATGGTAAAGATTATAGTCGAATTGAAAACTTTGTTATTAAAAAAGAGCCAACCTGTCAACTTACTTCACATATCTAGTCAACTGCCACTAAACTAAGAAAAGTTTAAACATGTCTACTAACCTTGATAGACTGACCATATGGTCCATTGCTAGCAGGTGCCCGATGAGAAGTATTCTGAACATTTAGGATTTCCATGGGATGAGACAGGCCATCATCAATCTTTATGTCCTTCTGACGGGCAAGGCAATCTATTGAGACAAGTAGTCCTTCAGGCAACATAGTTTCTACACATACTCCGAAAAGGAAACTAAATTTGTTGAGTTCATTGCTTCTTTGTGTTTGTGTAGGCTGTTCTTGAATTTTGGTTCTTGGTTAGCTATTTGTATCTATAGGCAAAGATCTTGGTTACAGAATATTGTTAGCCAGAGCATATTTCAAGTGACAATGTTCACCTGGGTCTGACAGCAAAAATGATGACATGGCCAACTGCCAGGCTGGCTTGTGTATATAGCATGCCTTTTGGGTGGACATATTTTCTTATTTGGGGGGCCCATGAATCAGAGGAGATCCCATCGTATTAAAAATCTGCTTTGGGACTCTCCCATGTCATATTTAGAATTCCAAATTTGTGGCTTCTTCCTGTACCCAGCAGCAACAGGTACTTTGAAAGCAGGGTGCTGGTACAGTTGTTCTATCATCCTGTAATTAAATGGCCAACTAGACATAGCCTGTTCCTCTCAGTTCCTTATAGCCTTTGATCTTGGGCTTATTTAAGGTTCCTTTTTATTTTGGAAGATCTTTTCCATCTCTATGGAGCTGTAAGCTCAGCTTTGTTGGGATATGCCATCAGTCTTATCCTATTTGCTTAATACCTCCCAGAAATTTGCACTTCTGATGGCACCCTTCCCTGCTTGCTATGGGTTTATTATTGTTTTACGTTTCTTCTGTCAGTTCAATAGAATTCGGGTAGGGAGGAAAGACAAAAGCTGTCAAAATGTTCAGTCAGCTCTCTAACCAGTATATAAATTTCTATGTCAACTCAGTTGAATTATCTGAGCAATTAAACAAATGTAATCTGATAACACTTCCTAGTTTACTGAAATGGGAGCCATCTGTCTTAATTCCAACTCCCCATCAATGTTTTAGTAAATTCATTCAGACTCTGATTTTCCAACCTTGCTTCAGTATAACAAGAGCACAATTCCATTCCCCAGCTCTCTCTTTTGTATCTCTAATCCCTCTCCTGTGGGTTCTTCTTTTCTCCTACAACAGATGATAAATCTTCTCTATCCCAAAAGTATCTCCTCAGTTTTACCTCCCTCCTCTCCTTCACAGACCTGTCATTAATTCCTTAGTCCTACAGCGATGAACATTGCCAATGCCAAACACTCTTGAGGAAGTCTTCCTTGGGGCTCCATGATCCTTACTCTTTAGGCTTGTCTGAAGATAGGGGGGATGGTAGGGATTCTCTCAATAGGGAGTGGAAAGAGCAGTAATGCTGAAGACAGAGAAGAATCATGAAAATTCATCAGAAATGGGGATAGGATGGAAAACAATGCTAAAAGCCTTTATAAGTCAGAGTCTATGCTCTTTCTTTTCTTAGTGTTGATCTATAGCAATGAACACTACTGAACTCTCTCTCTCTGAGGATACCTTCCATGCTATGACTTAAACTTGGTCTTCTTCTACCTTTTTGACAATTTCTTCCTAGAATGAAGGAAGTCATATAATGGGGGAGGTTTCTACAATATAGAGTGCAATCTATAGAAGTGACAGAGATTAAAAAAAATTCCTTGAAATTCATTAGAACTTGGAAGGAAAAGATGGAAAACAGGACAAACAGGAAAACAGACTGGAAGTAAGATAAAGTAAAAGGTGGACCTAGCCGTTCAGCTGGGGAAGCAAGCAGAAGTAACACTGGGTGTCAGAGCCACTGAGGTCTGTGTGGGAAGTTGTAAACTTAGTGTTGCCTCCAGAGTGGAAGAGCTGGCAAATGTCAGGTACTTGACCCCCTAACTGTAAAGTGCCTGATGAGCATTTCTTATTTCATCTGCCTAATGGTAAAAGAGCTTCCCATATCCTGGGTCACTGTTCACTGCTTCTGGGGACAAATGGTAGTTTGCTCATGGATGAATACTGCTCATTGTGCCACCTGAAATAGGCCCAAAGCAAAGCAGATGTTCCTGCACAAAGTACCAATTGCCCTAGTTAATTCTACAATACTCTGATCATTCCTTCATCTCATACCTACTAAGTATAGAACATTGTCTCAGTGGTAAATAATTTTCTGCTTGTTAATTTGTGATGGACCTTGGGTTGTTTTTATAAAATTGTATTATCTAATTCTTTAAGAGTTAGGTTCTCTAAACCTGTCAAGAAAAATCTTTTTGATTTCTTTCTTTTAAAAAATTTATCTCCCTAGTATAGTGTTCTGCATAAAAATGAAATGAATACCAATTTCTAGAAAACTTCCTATAACATCAATTTTTCTGTCAAACTACTTTAGACATTTTCTATTATATAATCAAAATCATTTTTTATTCCTTTATTTAATTGAAAGATTAAGCATTTCAAAATAATTGCAAAATATAATTAAATATTAGTAAATTTCCTTGGTTAGTCTTATGTCGGCAAAATAAGAATGAAACATATGGTCTTCAGTTATTAAAAATTATGTCTGAAACCATTTATTTTAAGGATAAGGAAAATAGGCCAAATTACACCATTTGAAAATGAGCATAGATTGGGTGCAGAGAGATGAGATAAAAGAGTAAGAGGGAGATGTACTAGCTCCACAAGGATTCCTTTTTGACCTCACTGCCAGTACCACTCTCCTGTATTAATTTTCCTCTGCTTATACTCCAGAATCCCTTTACTTCTCAATTCTTACCATGAATGCATGTCTCCGTGTGCAGATTACTAACAGTGGTTGTTAAAGAATAGTAAGAATAGCTGCAAAAGATAGGGATATAGAAGAAATATGTGAAAACAACACATTAGGAAATACGAAAGACACATAAATTTGGAAAACAACATAACCACTCTACCAATGGGAGAGAAGATGATAAAAAGCAAGCTTCAGAGCCAGGGATTGCTATATAGCAGAACATGAACCTGGAATGAGGATTTAAAGGGGATAACCAGAAAAGTTCTTAGTATTAAGCATTCACACAACTTTCTCTTCACATGACAATAATAGTTACCTACCTTCCAGGCAGGAAGAGCTTGAATTGGTCACATATGCTGAGTCAACAGCTGAGAAATTTTTCATGCTTTTAAGATAGATGGACCAAAATGATGTCTTTTTAATTCCATTCCCCTAGATTTAATAGTAGCTGCAGAAGAAATGATATAATTATAAGTTTAGGACAATTTTAATTAAATTACAATTCTCCTGCTAAGAAAATTATTAGTGATATTTTGAGTCAACTTCATACAAAATATATTCCATATATGTTGTATATATTTCTGATCATGGGTTAGTATGATTGTAGCATCTGGTGATGAAATAATGTAGAGGCTGGCAAACTTTCTCTGTAAAGGACTAGTAAATATTTTAAGCTTTGCAGGACATGAGGCAAAAATTAAGACATTATATAGAACTTAACAAATTACAGAAAACCTAACAAAATATAGGCAACAAATTGCTTTATTAAAAAAATTCAAAGTATAATAATAATAACTGAAACATTAAAAAAATATATCTACTACTAAGAAGAATGGAGTTCTCTCTTTTTTTTCTTTTAGGATATCATTCCACTTAACAAGCGTTCAAAGTTACTCTTCCTGACATCAAGTTGGTTGCAAGAGGTCATTTGTTTTTTAAAAAAGATTTATTGATTTATATTAGAGGGAGAGCAAGGGAGAAGGGAGGGACGGAGGGAGAGGGAGAAAGAATCTTAAGCAGGTTCCATACCCACTGCAGAGTCCAATGTGGGGATATATCTCTTGACCCATGAGATCATGACCTGAGCCAAAACCAAGAGTTGGACACTTAACTTGACTAAACCACCCAGATGCCCCACAAAAGGACATTTGTAAAAATCATTCATATCTTGGGGGCAGAATCAAGATGGCAGGAAACTGGCTTTGGTCTAAGAGTTTTAATTTATTGACTTGGCAGTATTGAGCTTTAAAGCTATCATGATTTGGCCTTTTATAAAAATTAAAGTGTGACTTTAAACTTTAGATTTTGGAAAATCAATTGACTTCAATTTGCCAAGTTTTTTCCTTATAAACCTTATATTAATAAGATTAAATAAATGAATTCACATTTTAAAATGTTACATTATGGAAAAAATACTGGTTTTTACTTTAGCGTACTTTTTTTTTTTTTTAACAAAAGATTCTACCTATTTATTTATTTACTTGAGAGAGATAATGCACACAAGTTGGGGGAGAGGCAGAGGGACAGAGAGAATCTCAAACAGACTCGAACTGAGCATGGAGCCCACACATGGCTCAATCTCATGATCCCAAGATCATGACTGGAACAAAGTCAAGAGTTGGATGCTTAACAGACTGAATTACTCAGGTGCCCCCATAAGAGCATACTTCCAAAGAGTAATCTCAATGATTTTAATACCTCATCCCTTACCAAACAATAGCCAGAATAAGGAAAGAAACTCTTACCACATTTTAATTAAAACAAGTCAAGTTTATGGTTTCACTTACTTGTGGAACACAAGGAATAACATGGAGGACATTAGGAGAAGGAAAGGAAACATGAAGTGGGGGAAATCAAAGGGGGAGCTGAACCATGAAAGGTTAGTCTGTGGACCTCAAGAAACCAACTGACAGTTTTAGAGGGGAGGGGGTAGGGAGATGGGTGAGCCTGGTGGTGGGAATTAAGGAGGACATGTATTGCATGGAGCACTGGGTGTTATACGTAAAAAATTAATCTTGGAACACTGCAACAAAAACCAATGATGTACTGTATGGTGACTAACATAAAACAATAAAAAAAAAACAAAAAAACAAAACAAGTCAGGCTTAATTTTGACTCTGAAATTGCTTGTAATGCCCTCTACAATAGATCTGAGATTTGAGCATTTTGCAGTTAGATCCACCTTAGATGGTAGATTGTAAATACTAGAAAATTAAGATAAACAGCATTCTCTTAGATTGTTAATTGTTTATACACATTGTTATCCCTACTTTCTCCAAAGCTCTAAGCAATAATGAAACAAATCTTCAAAGAAACAAAAAACCTAAAGGATTTAATGTGATGAAGAAGCAAGAAACCAGAACCACATCTGATGAGACTGAACATTACTGATAAAACAGAAAAGGGAAATAATATTCTTGGGGTGAACTTAATCCTGGTATGACATTTGACTTTATGGAACTCAGTTGTTAAGGAACTTGAAAGGCAGTATCTCTCCTTCAGGGTGTTCCAGTTAAAACTGAGAATTATAGGTGAAGAATACAGAGAGGATAACTGAACAGCAAAATCATCAATAAAGTAGATAAGAGAAATAGGATTTAAAATATACTATATATTGAATAAAAGAAAATAGCTTAAAAATGAGATAATAACTTACAAAGAGTTCTGTTTGAGGATCTTAAGCTGTTTTCTAAATCAATATTATTTCATTTTTATATACTAGAAAATTAAGCCAAAATAACAATCACTTCCTGTGCCAGAAAACAGCCATCCTTTTCTGGTCAGAACCATTTCTTTGGTGGGCACTAAACTGTCTTATTCCACATTCATTGGTGATAGTATTTCTTTAAGTACTAAGAAAATAAATTAAAACTATTCTAAAGTTTTATAGTTTGAAATGCAAGTTAATGCTTAAACATGAACCAAAGATAAAAGGTTAAAGGGGAAATACCTAAGAAAGGATGAAATATTTAGCCACAAATTTTTAAAAAATCCCATTTCTTGATGAAGGACCTCAGTGTGAGAAAGGAATCCATCAAAATCCTTGAGGAGAACAAAGGCAGCAACCTCTTCAACCTCAGCCACAGCAACTTCTTCCTAGAAACATCACCAAAGGCAAGGGAAGCAAGGGCAAAAATGAACTATTGGGACTTCCTCAAGATCAAAAGCTTTTGCACAGCAAAGGAAACAGTTAACAAAACCAAAAGACAACTGACAGAATGGGAGAAGATATTTGCAAACGCCTTACCAGATAAAGGGCTAGTATCCAAAATCTATAAAGAGCTTAGCAAACTCAACACCCAAAGAACAAATAATCCAATCAAGAAATGGGCAGAGAACATGAACAGATCCAGATGGCCAAGAGACACATGAAAAAGTGCTCCACATCACTCAGCATCAGGGAAATACAAATCAAAACCACAATGAGATAGATACCACCTCACACCAGTCAGAATGGCTAAAATTAACAAGTCAGAAAAAGACAGATGCTGGTGAGGATGTGGGGAAAGGGGAACCCTCCTACACTTTTGGTGGGAATGCAAGCTGGTGCAACCACTCTGGAAAACAGCATGGAGGTTCCTCAAAAAGTTGAAAATAGAGCTACCTTATGACCCAGCAATTGCACTACTGGGTATTTACCCTAAAGATACAAATGTAGTGATCCGAAGGGGCATGTGCACCCAAATGTTTATAGCAGCAATGTCCATAATAGCCAAACTATGGAAAGAACCTAGATGTACATCAACAGATGAATGGATAAAGAAGAGTGGTATATATATATATATATACAATGGAATACCATGCAGCCATCAAAAGAAATGAAATCTTGCCATTTGTGATGACGTGGTTGGAACTAGAGGGTATTATACTTGGTGAAATAAGACAATCGGAGAAAGACAACTATCATATGATCTCCCTGATATGAGTAAGTGGAGATGCAACGTGGGGGGCTTGGGGGGTAGGAAAAGAATAAATGAAACAAGATGGGATCAGAAGGGAGACAAACCATAAGAGACTCCTGATCTCACAAAACAAACTGAGGGTTGCCAGGGGGAGCAGGGTTGGAAGAGGGTGGTGGGGTTATGGACATTGGGGAGGGTATGTGATATGGTGAGTGCTGTGAAGTGTGTAAACCTGGCGATTTACAGACCTGTACCCCTGGGGCTAATAATACATTATATGTTTATTAAAGAATTAAAAAAATTTTAAAAATCCCATTTGTAAAAACTCCTTATTGTAAGAATTATGAAATATTTGACTACTGGAAAGATTTTTGAGTTTCATGCTTTATATTTTTCGAAGACTGCCTACTATTTTTCCAAGTTCAAGTATAATTCTGCCCAAGAGTCGAGATTTGGCCCAGACAAGCTCTTGCTATTCCTTTCTGTTTGGTGATCCTTTGTTAAATATGACACTCAACAGCATTTACATCTAAGAAACAGGGGGTACCACTATAAGGCAAAGGATCTGAAGCTCTTATGTCAGAATTTTTCTCCAACTTCTCCTAGTCTAGAAGTAACAAAGAGATTTAGAAACTTTCCTCACTCATGTCTGTGTTTTCAATTGTGTCTGACAGCTGGAGATAATGAATTTAAACTCATGTTATACAAAATGTGTCTAATTTTAGGATTTGGAGTTCCCAACCCAAAGTTATTCCCTAAAAGGAAGATAAATAGGTGATTAAAGTTTCCTGACCCATTTGCTTGTGATACCTGGCTGGTTTGTTTGCCACCTGAAAACACTTCGTATGGAGCTGCTTCCACTCGTGATGGTCTATGGATACTGATGTTCTTGCACTACCATGCTGAGAATACTAAGTGTCCTGATTACATGCAGTTCCCCCAACAAACATTAGTAGATAAGAGATGGGCTGTAAGTTCCACTATTATCCATACCTTCTCAGAAGATGAAGTCCATCTGTTACTGTAGCAATCTCCTTTATCTCAAAAATTTGAATAAGAATAGAAAGCTATAACCTACTTAACCATATTAGTGAAAGATATTAATAATAATAGTTTATGTAATTTTTGGCATGTGTGTGAAAAAGTTGGAACTCTCATGCACATTTTAGTAGGCATATAAATCAATTCAGCATTTTAAACAGTAATTTAACAAATGTTCACAGTCCATATTTGGAATATGGAAGATACAGCAATACAGCTTTGGGAAAATTATGTAGTCTTAGTGATCTTGAAATAGGGAAAATTTTTTCTTAAATGAAATACAAAAAGCATTAACCTTAAACCACCCTCCCAAAGGGAATAAATTGTTCATCAAAGACATCATTTAGTGAGTGAAAAGGGAAGCCACAGTATAGAAGATGATGGGGCGCCTGGGTGGCTCAGTGAGTTAAGCCTCTGCCTTCGGCTCAGGTCATGATCTCAGGGTCCTGCACATCAGGCTCTCTGCTCAGCAGGGAGACTGCTTTCCTTCCTCTCTTTCTCTGCCTCCCTCTCTCTCTACTTGTGATCTCTCTCTGTCAAATAAATAAATAAAAATTTTTAAAAAGATGATGATATTGCAAACACATGCATCTAACAAAGGGATTACATCTAAAAAAGTAAAACAAATAAAACAAAAAACCCAACTCTTACTGATCCATCAAAAAGTATGAGAGATAATACTGTAAAAGTATGTATAAGAGACTAAAAAACACTTTACAAAAGAGGATTTCCAAATGGCTACAAAGCAAGTTATGAATGAACTACCAATTAAGAATACAAGGCAATTCCACCATAATCTCACTAAGATGGCAAAAATTAAAAAGACTGACAATATAAAGTGTTGGTGAGGCTATGGAGCAAATGGAACTCTAATAAACTGCTGGGAGGAAGGTAAATTATTTAAAGCACTTCAGAAAACCCAGCAATTCTTTTCAATAAAAATGCATACACATTTGAATAAAAGTTCTGTATAAGAACGTTCATAACACAATTATTTATAAAGCTATAAAATACCAAAATGTCATTCTTGAATGGATAAAGGATAATATACCCATACGATGGAATAGGTTACAGAAAAAAAGTTAAAAGAAAGAAGAACCCGGGCTATCTTTATGATAGCATGGATGAATTTCATAACCATAATGTTGAGAGAAATGAAATGAAAGAAGTCAGGTACAACAGAATATACAAGAATAAGCAAAATATTTTCATTTATGTAGAGTTCAAAAACGAGCAATCCCAAGTACCTGTGGCATTAATTGTCAGAGTTGGTGACTGTCAGGAGAGGAGATAGAACAGTGACAGGGAAAGTAAGAGGAGAATTTCTTGGGAATGTTTTATTTCCTGGCCTGCATAACAATGACAAAGGTATGAGCACTTCCTGAAAACTCACTCATCTGCATATTTGAGTCTTGCTCTTGTCTGTGCCTTACTATTTTAACAAAAAGGTAAGAAAAAAAGCAGTCATATGGATTTTCCTAAAGTCACACCCCCCAATATCACTTCATTCATGCAAGGGTGACTCTGGACAGATATATTTCTTCCTGCTTCTCACTTCACATGGCCACCATCTTCTAATAAGTTTTGGCATGTCATCTGTATTTGTAAACATTTTCTCTCACCATCCTTTCTATCTTACTTCATTTCGTTTCTTCATTGGAGTGATAGACTATAACCCTGAAAGCATCCAGGAATAGTTTTGGGTGGGAGCTTTAATCTGAATGATTATACCTTTTTAAACTAAGGATAGTTTTCTTCTATTTATAAGATGATCTTTCCACTACCTATTTCTGTTCTGTTTATTTGAAAGTGGGCCCCCCCCCAATTTTTCTTCCATATCTCTCAATTTTTCTTCCATGTATTCCAGGTTGTTCTATTATATTCTGGACCATATCATTGACTGGTAGGAAGTTATTAGATTACAAACTTGTTCTTGTATCTTGAACTAAATTATGAACATCCTGTTAATCCCAGGTTATATATACCTGATTTCAGGAACCCAAGTAGCTTTCCGAATGAATTTATCAATATTTATGGAAAACCCTGGATTTTTATTGAATTTTTAAAATTTTCACTCAAATATGTTATTTAAACATGTGAAAGAATAAAGAAAAAATAATGAAGATACTGCTCATGGATGAGTTTGAGAAAGATTTTAAACTTTCCTTTCTCAAATGTTATAAACAGCAGACAAAGTGATTAAAATGGATTTTTAAGAAATTAAGGTCCAATTCTGAATATGGCATTTAAAAAGCATTCTATTTAAAGATTAATGTTATTAAGATATAATGTGCGTTAGATGTGTAATTTTCCTATGAATGTCTTGAATCATCTTCCTTGTAGAGGATTTTGGTGTGGCTTTGAACATTTTTTTGGTTTTGTTTCAATGAACATATTTGTGGGACAACAGCCAAGAGAAGGTGCCATTTGGGGAAGGAAGGGGAAAACATTTTGTTTCTTTTTTTTCCTTGGGATATTTTTGTTTACAGAGTGAACACAGGTTGCCATCAAACTTTTAGATCTTAACAGCAGAGGTGACTTTGTCAGCATCACTTTGTTCCTAAAGTCAGTAGCTTTCCAAAATAGTGCAGTTGCCAGCTGACCTCTTTAGCTACTGCCACATTTAGACACTTTAACAAAAGCCTATTGTTTACTTTAAGGGGTATCATTTCATTTTTATGTATTGCTTGCTCAAGGTGAATTTATTTATAAGTGGGATTAATGCTCTAAAGTTATTCCATCATTAAACTGCTTTAACAACACTGAGAAATTATTTTCAGCCACTAATTAAAAACTAAATGCAGCATCAAAATCCATCCAGTATTTGCTTGCTTCAGAACGCTGAGAAAACACTGTCATTAGGATTCCACTGGAAATAATTTATTTGACAACATATGACAAATTTCTACACTTAAATTTCTCACATAAAATTTCATACCTAAGTAGCTTGAGAAATGCACCTACATTTCTTTTTTTACACAATCCTTCAATAACAGACTTATAAGGTAGGTATTTCACTAACCAGTGGAGAGACCATATACCATTGAAGTTAAAAGAAGTTTAAGAGCCAGTGTACTTATGTTTAACCCACCTACTGACTACTTGCATGAACTCAGCGCAATTAACTTTTATTAATTAATTAATTTAAAGATTTTATTTATTTATTTGACACAGAGAGACACAGTGAGAGAAAGAATGCAAGCAGAGAAGTGGGAGAGGGGGAAGCAGGCTTCCCGCCGGCAGGAAGCCTCTTGCAGGGCTGGATCCCAGGACCCTATGATCATGACCTGAGCCGAAGGCAGATGCTTAATGACGGAGCCACCCAGGTGCCCCTTAGCCTAATTAACTTTTAGATACCCCAGTTTCATCATCTGTAAAATGGGGATGACAATAGTATCTAACTCATGGAGTTATTATGAGGATAAATAAGTTAATACAGTGCCTGGCACATAGTAAATATTAGACAAAATTTATCTAATTCCTCACTCTTTTTAGGGAGGAGTCAATAGAGAGTGTCTGAAGATGCTAAATAAGTAGAGATATAAATGTACTGTATAAAATTATGTCATCTTCCCAAAGACCTAAAAATAGAAACTGCTAAACTATAGAAAGGGAATGGGAAAGTTAAATACCTACTTTTCTTTAAACCTGATAAAAATAGCATAAAAATAAGTGCATAAGCTAGTTAAATATAAACCACTCCTTCCTCTCTCTGTGCCTTCTCACTTTGTTATTTCTGTTATTCACAATGTTTTTAGCAATCCCTTTATGATTTTAAACATTTCCTATGCCCTGTCTCCCAAAGACTGAACATATACACACAATCCCACAAAGTTGAGGGACCTGCAAATCTCAAGACAGGAAGTGAAGATTACCACATACAAGTTCTTATACTTTTCCATCTCTGCAATTTTGCTCTGGGTTGTGTAAAAATTCCTGGGCTTAACCTTGAAGCTCCTTAAACTGATGTTTAGATAATTTCTTTCTACTATTCATCCCAGTACTAAGGTTTGGATTTGTTTAAGTTTATAACTGATTCACTGTTACAACAGCAGCCCTTTTTGTTAAGCCAGCTGTATCTTTAATTTATCAGATGCTAATGGTAATAATTAGTTTTCCTCTGCTTCTCATAATAACTCATCAAACAGGTAAATTACTTCTGTGGGTTGAAAATGATGCCTGTCTTCTATGCCTGTATTGGTTTTCTTCAAATTTTTGGTGGTTCTTGGTTATCAGTTTATGTTTATGGATAAGCATCTAGATACCTGATCATTGCTAGCTGCAGTATAAGTCTTCAGTCCAAGTGATAATCTTTTCTCTTCTGGTTCTGAGTATACTGATTATATGAGTCCCGGCCATGCTCCCAGGTCTGTTTATGTAGGCCACTTATCTGGATGCAAGTACTCCTGTTCTTGTGAGACCACCCATAGCCTATGATCTCGGGCATGAAATCTCCCTCTGAGAATCTCTCTATTAGAATTAGAGTCACATACGTGGTCTGGCTTTAGATGGCAAATTTGGCTGCTTTGAAAGGAAACTACTGCTAGAACTGTTCTACAACCTGTAATTACATTACTGGCCAGCCAGCCAGAGCTCATCCTTCCCGGTTTACCACCGACTCTAATATTTGGCTTATAAATGTCATAGACTTACGACATTTATAGGCTGATGAAACCCCTAGGTAAAGTACACATTTTAAAAAATGTTAACATGAGGTATATACTATATTGATGTCAGAAGTCTCAGTATTGCAGAAATCTCCATTCTCTCCCACCTGCTTTATATATTTAATGTATCCTTGATCTAAATTCCAGCATTATTTTTGGTTGAAAATGAAATGCTAATTCTAAAATTTTCATGGAAATGCTCAGGGTTAAGAATTGCCGAGATAATTTTGAAGAACAAAACTGGAGGATTTTTTCTACTGGCTATCAAGACATACTTAAAAGCTGCTCGTAATTCAGACAGTGTGCTACTAGGGCAAAGATGGACAAATCAACCAGCAAAACACAGCAAACAATTTGGGACACAGTGATATAAATAATTAATGAAAAATGGTAACACTGTAGACTCCTGGAGAAAGAACTGTCCCTTCAGTCAATGGTGACGGTTCAATTGTATATGTTTATGGAAAAGATAAAATTTCAACCTTACCTCACTCTATATGCAGAAATCAATATTGGGGGGGACTGCAGATCTAAATGTAGAAGTTAAATGATAAAGCTTCTACAAGATACCATTTCTTCATAGCCATGGTCTTGAAAATGTGCTCTTGAATAGGACACTGAAAGCAGTAACCATAAAGGAAAAAGTGATAAACTGGCCTCCACTAAGTGAACAGATACGATTCAAAAGATATCATTAAGACAGCAAAAAGGCAAGCTAGGGAATTGGAGAAAATATATGCAACAGACATATTTGACAAAGGTTTTGTATCTAGAATAATTAAGAACTCTTTATATAGCTAGCCCAATACAAAAATAGACAAGACACTTCAAGAGGTATTTTATAAAAGAGATAACCAAGATAGCCAGTAAATATTAAAAAAAGGTATGCAATCTCATTAACAATAAGAGAAATGCAAATTAAACACCCACCAAGATACTACAACACATCTAATAGGATAGACAAAATGGAGAAACCCAACAATACGAAGTGTCAGCAAGGATGTGGAGTGAAGACCAGGCATCGCTGGTGGAAGTGGACTAGGTGCACTAGGTGCACTAGGACTTTGCACATGGTCAGCATCATTTAAGACTGGACATGTGTAAACCTATGGTACCTTAATTTTTTATTATGTACCCTTCTCTAACATTGAGTTTTTTCATGTGTATGCTTAAAAGTGTGATAAACCTTAAGTTTTAGGCATTTAATTCAGATATTTATTTATTTATTTACTTACTTACTATATTTATATATTTGATAGAAAGATAGAGAGCACAGGTGGGCAGAGTGCAGGTGAGAGGAAGAGGGAGAAGCAGGCTCTCGGTTGAGCAGGGAACCTGATATGGGGCTCAATCCCAGGACCTTCGGATTATGACCTGAGCTGAAGGCTGCTGCTTAACTGACTGAGCAACCCAGCTGCTCCTAATTTGGATACTTAACAGCTTAAACATTTTATCTTTATTTCTTGAAAGCGGACACTATAAAAACCTATTCCTATTTGCTAACTACAAGATAGAATCACCTACCAAATCTAACTGGTCTCTGGAAATTATGTATATGGAAATACTTAATTACATACATAGTTTCTAAGCCACATTTTACTTTTAATTAATTTAAAATGAGCACAGTGATCTTATAAGTGAAGAAGTATCTGTGTTTTATGTAGTACTCAATAAATATTTATTGAGTACCTTTGGTGTGTTTGAATCCTTTCCACTCCCTCCCCACCCTACTCTGTGGCACCCAGCTCCTGCATTCTAGCTGAGGAACAGAGTATAAGCAAAGTGGAAGAAGTAAAATATATCCCACATTAGATACAGATGAGTGTTAACAAGACATTTATAACAAGGAAGCAATGGACAAAGTGTTGGAATAGGTAGGTAGCATTCACAGATAGGGCAGCCAAGGCAGGCCTCCCCAAGAAGGTGACACGCTCCCAGGGGCACAAAGTAAGCCACTGGGGCTATCTAGGAGAAAAATGTTCCAGGCAGGCTAAACTGCAAGTGCCTATAAAACTGTCTGAAATTTCCACAAAAGGAAACTGTCCTAATCACTCACATTTTGTCTTTTGGAACTTAACACTGGTTATGCATTTGCTTTGTACTGCCAATTTAAGATGTTGCAATTTTTGAAGCATTATTCATTTTAGTTCTTGCTGAGCATTTATAATCTAGCTACTTTGTAAAAGCTTTCTAAAATTGACTTTCCAAAATCAAATATAATCTTAGTACCCCAAAAGTCCTGACTAAAATCTCCAGGGAAGATTCTTCAAGCAATGTTGAGAGTGTCTGAACTGAAAGTCTGATGACGTGTGCTCCTGTCCCAGCTGTGACGGTAACCTGTTGGAAGGCAGGATTCTAATTTCTCAGTCCTCAGTCCCTCCTTTATGGAATGGGATGGGTAAGTTGATTCAGAGGTCTTAAGTCCATGTTTTGTTCAATGAACAGAGTGTTCTGGATAACCTTAAATTGAACTCTACAGTTTAATTCTCTGCTTCGCCCCAGTAAACATCAAAACTAGCCACCTTATACCTGGCCCATTTCATCCCTTAGTTATCTGCCTGACTCCTGACCAAGTAACTTTTACGGACCCTCCCAGTTATAAGGGCATGGTGCTATGACTGTACCTTATTTATTAAACCCTTCTAAACATAATGGCCTGCTCTGGTTAGTTCATTTATCTTCACATAACAAGAATGATCGAAACTTCCACTCACTGGAATGAAGTTAGGGAAACATTGTGAAAAAAATGATAATGAACTTCTTGTTTCCTGATTGGGAAAGGTCGCGCGCGGCAGAAACATACTTAGGACATTTTTCAAGCAGCTGCCTTTACGTAGCTAAGGCCGGTAACGTGGCTAGGAGAGTCTTCATGCAATAAAAGTATAATTCTTTGAACAGTCTACAGAGCTTATTTTTTCTGGAAAAACAAATAAACCAACCCTTCATCTTAATCCTTTAATACAAACTGAATACACATGCTGCCAGTAGATTATAAGCTCTTTGAGGGTAGGACCTATTTCCTAGTTGTCTTTGCATCTCAGTGGCATAACACAGTACTACCACACAAAATACACACCAATATATGCCTATAGATTGATTCATGTTCATAATTTTCTGCCTCCCCTTTCCGCCACTATTTTTTGGCCCTTAAGGCATCACACTCTCTCTTGCTTTGAGATCTCACAAGAATATGTGTTGCCTTTGACAGGCAGCATTTTTCTCCTTCTTTTTCCTATCTTCACCTGGTAACTCCCAAGACACCTAAATCCCTTCCCCCACCCCCCTAAACCTAGGTCAGGTGCATTCCCCCCTCCCCATCTAGGTCAGGTGCATGCCTTACATATATTTGTATAATTATGGGTACTGTCCTCACTAGACTTTAAATCCTGTGAGCACATACACTAAGTCTGTTTCATTCTCTGGGATATACCTGGCACCTAGCATAGTACGTGGCACAAGATAGGTGTGGAGGCCACTTTTAGGCAAACAGGCTTGAGTGATGGAGGGGGGAAAGGGCCACAGCAACCACCTGGCTGAATACAGGCAGGCTCATCAGGTGACTCACCTGATGGAAATCTCCATAGGCCCTGACAAATGGGCTACTTACAACCAGGCACAGTTAACAATAAAAGGAGAATTCAGTCGCATAACTCCTCTTCCTCACCTTCCCCTTTTAAATACAGCCCCCATCCACTGCCTCCTGGTAGACAGCCTCTCATCCTGCCCATTTCCTTGAGGAGTATTCAATAAACTTCTATCTCCTTTGCTCTACCTCAGGTGAATTCTTTCACCTCCTAGGCCACGGGCTTCCATCTGCTCTTGGGCCCACATTTGGGGTACCCATCTGATTAGACAGACACCCCATTAGGAACCACAACAGGTACTAAAAGGTGTTTGCTAAATGAATGTTATGAAAAGAAGGAGTCTTAGGAGGTAGCTGGCCGAAAGAAGAAACGGTGATGAGAGAAATAAGTGATAGGAGGAAAAGAAGACTTAACACTATTTTATCGAGGAAGATAAATCAAAGTTAAATCTTGAAAAATTATTTAAAACTAGTGCTATAAAATGATGGGTAAAAAAAAAAAGTAAGCTGAAGAATCCTCATAGATCAAAATCCTTAATATTGAGATTTATTCCAAATAGGTTAGAACATAATGCCATTAGTGTGAGCAAAAATACTTCCTTAGGGGTTAGTAAAAGATATTAGAAAAGTATAAATTCATCGTTACTGAGGAGCACTTCAACATGAAAAACTAGTGTCAGATGGTTACAGTGTATACTAGCCATTATTCACACCAAGAATGTATTGCCTGCTAAGATTATAATACACAAATGCTATCTGGTAATATTTGTTACTCTGTAAACCAAGGGAAAGAGAGTTGTGAAGGATGGGAGGAGTGTCAGCTTTCAAGAAAGTAATAAGAAACAACTTAGAAATTTAAGAAATAACTCAGTCTTCATTTTAATTATACTTAAGCTCAGCCATGAAATTCTAAATTCTTAAATTTAGACTTCTAAATTCCTCTGGCAAAATTTATCTTCTTTGGGGGTTATTAGATCAATTAACCTTGGAAAGGGAAGGTTAAAAGGACTTCTGTGGGCTACATTCTCACAGCATGAAAAAGAACAGGCAGAAGCCTGAGTGAACTGCTGGTAGGGTTCAAGGAAAGGTTTACACTAGCAGATGATCAGCTCTGTTCCTGCTAAAATTTGGCAAAGAAATACACTGTGGTTTCTTCAGATGACAGCATCATAATTCATTTAGCTCTCCCCTACCTTTTCACAAAAAGGCCAAAACCCCACAGGAAATGTGAGCACTGACATTTTCTACCCAGGATCAAAAACTGACTATTTTGCCAGAAATTGAAAACAATATAGCTAAAACAGTAAATACACAGTAATGTATTGAAAGAAATAGGCTGCTGGACTGGCCAGTGACACAATCCATCATTTCTATTTTAACTTCTGATGGATAGAAAGGTAAAAAAGGAAAAAAAAAAAAAAAAGGAAGAAGAAAGAAAAAAGAGGAAAAAAATGTTTGGATTGGCAGACTTCCATGCAAATATAATGGAAACCAAATAAATGTTAAAGAATCCCTTTGCGTTAATTTACAGACTATGCTCCACAGATTCATACTAAACACTGTACTTTTAATGGCAATTTTGATTATACATTTCTAGCTGATTTCCAGGCAGTTAAAAGCTAACTTAAGGGCCATCTAGAAGGCATGATTTCTTTTCTTACCACAAAATGCTAAAGCTTCTTTATCATTCTGTATTCAGCCATGAACTCAGCCGCACAAGCCAAATGTAAAGATTTTATGGGCCAATCTATCATGTGAATTCGTGAACAAGAATACAAGCCTACTCATGCAGACACTAAGGGTGATTTCCATTTTTATGAATGAAAAAGAACCCTGCATAAACATTCTTTATTTAAAGTTTTAAATGAAGAAAGATGCAAAACAAAATGGGAGCATTTTGTTTTATATGTCAATATCCTGTAAGAGAGGCAAAGTAAGGGATCTGGCTCACATGATTCCCAAGACAGCAGTATCTCCTTTGCATTAAGTACATAAATGAGATTTATGGCCACTGACCTAATCTTAGATGCCAAAATGTACAGCGGGAACAGCTTTCTGAAAAACTTAATTTAAAATTATGGTGTTAACAAAAGCACTTTAGGAAGCAGACAACACGGCCGGCGTGCGTGCACACATGCATCTAAGAGAATTGACTCTAGGAAGGAGCCATGGCTATTTGCATAAAGCTTTACAATACGTTTCAGAGATTATTCAAATCCACAGGTTTTCCTTTTTCTCCCTACCGCCCTGATGCTTATGGATTTCCAAATAAATGCTTATCTCCAGACAGTTGATTTTCATCACTAAAGGTCATTTAATACCAGACATTCATAGGCTCAGGTTTTGAGGAGGCTCAGAATAAAGAAAAATAAATAAACCTGTTTATTCCTTTTCTGAATTTTAAAAGCAGTTTCCTTACCCACTAAGTACTTAACTAGATTAGCACCTTGTAGAAAAGAAAAGGCTTGAGCAGCTGTACCTATAACACTTTATTACTAAATGAGAGAGAGGGCTAGTATACTGCTAATCCACTGGTAACCACTTGGAGATTTTCCTGAACATTGTTTTTTGACCTAAAAAAGAAAGACAGAAAAAGACAAAAAAAAAAAAAAAAAAAAGGAAAGCAAGCAAGCCAGCAAGAAAATAGTAAATGAAACCTATATTGACAGATGTCAAGTTAACACTTCCTTAATATAGTCCCATAAAATAGAATTCCTGGAAAAAATAGCAACCTGTAGAATAAAATGTCAAGTTGAAGAAACATATGCCTTCCCTTATCATTGGATTTTAACAAGTGAACTATGCATAGTTAGAGGGGGTAAACATATAGTAAAAACTGTGTCTCAAATGACTTAAAAATTTTTTGTTTTTAAATACAGATTTGAAGCACTGAGGTGTACATTTCAGATCCACCTAAATATATCATCTCCCTGAAACAGATAAATCAGGCCACCATGTTACATGTCCACAGGGCTAAAACGATTTTTAAAGAGTATCGCTGAAATTTTGAAATTAAAATGCAGGGTTTAAAAGAACATTGGACTATGTAAATTATCTGAACATTCAATTCTAAATTCCTGTCTTACTTTAGATTGTCTCAGAAGAGAGTCCAAAAAATGAACTTGGTTGTAGGTAATTTCCTTGGGAGGTAAACCCCAGGAAGCAGAGTAGGAAAGCATGGAGATTGAGACAGGGAGAGAAAAACCAATAATGCTATTGCGTTCATTAACGATCTGGGCAACCAAGAATCAGTTCTACTGGGGATTCTCTGAGGAAATCTGTAGAATGTGCCTCAAAATGTTCATCTGAAAGATGTCAGGCTGGTGCCTTTATTAACAATATCCTCTTTCCCATTAGATAAGGGCTACTGTGAATGGCAGTAGCTCCCTGACCTTTTCAAGCTTCCCTGGCATAAGGGCTGAATAAGGTTCCTTGGCTTCAGAGAAAGCCCCAGCCAGGGCCAATGGAGAAATACACAGCTCAAGCGTCTGGTAGGACACTGTTGGTGTGCCTAGAACTATCCAGTATTGTTATAGTTGGGATCAGAGGTGAGGTGACAGCATGTGACAAGGGCATCAAACAGTGTACCTGAGATGCTAGATCACATACAAAAGCCTTGAATCAGCTCATGGATACAGATTAGTAAGACTCTTCATAAACTCAAAGGTTTTGCTTTCATTATTATACCTAAACCTTAAGAAGCTGAAATAATCTAATTTATAAAAATAATTTATGTGTTCATGTAACCAATCCAATTTCCTTTCTGATTAACGTGTGTGTGTGTGTGTGTGTGACCTGGGTGACTCAATCAGTTAGGCATCTGACTCTTGGTTTCAGCTCAGGTCATGGTCTCAGTGTTATAAGATTAAGCCCAGTCTTAGGCTCCCCACTCAGCATAGAGTCTCCTTGAGATTCTCTGCCTTTGCTCCTCCCCCAGCTTATGCACTCTCTCTCTCAAATAAATAAATAAATAAATAAATCCTTAAACTGAGCAAAAGGATAAATTAGAAACTTAAAGAGAAAGAGGAAAGAGAAGGAGCCAATGATACTAAAGGAGAGAAATAAAAGTATTTATGACAGGTATTTACAAGTAATTTTCTCATTGTATCAGTACTACAAAATTATTTAAATGGAAAATAATGTGATTTGATTCTTTTGATTGTTTTTTTTATCTCAATAAAGAACATGCTGGTTTGGATTAATTTAACACTTTTCAAATGGTTGTGTCATCATCATGAACACTTTATCTTCACTGTACTTCTTTTAGAAGACCATGTATCATGGTGGTTAAAATTGCTCAGGCTTTGAGGTCAGATACTTATGTTTGAATTCTCACTCTATACTTTACCAGCTGAGCAAAATGACAGTTAAATTATGGTGACAGTTAAATTATATTAGAATATATATATACATCTCCTCCATAAAAGTGTCTAACTCATAATAACTGCTCAGTAACACTGGCTATTATTATTGTAAATAGTCAGCAAAAATTAGGGGGTAAAAAGTCAGAACAGCAAGTTTGTAATTATATGTGTATTCATATACTATTACACTACAAAGCAATAAATGAGAAAAAGAGCTTCTGAGTAAAATACGGACTCACTCTCTTGTAGAAGGTGAGTCAATGATTTC